>NW_027458070.1:0-300000 GCF_050624435.1 Tenrec ecaudatus
TGGCTAGGGCACCCCTAGGCTCAGTCTAAGGCTAGGGCTCCCCTAGCCTTAGGCTCTTGCTCCCCCAGCCTTGCGTTTTGGCACCCCTAGGCTTAGGCTAAGGCTAGGGCTCCCCTAGACTTAGGCTAGGGCACCCCTAAGCTTAGGCTAGTGCTCCCCTATCCTTAAGCCAACGCACCCCTAGGCTTATTCCAGGGCTCCCCTAGCCTTAGGCTAGGGCACACCTAGGCTTAGGCTAGGGTTCCCCTAGCCTTAGGTTCGGGCACCCCTAGGCTTAGGCTAGGGCTCCCCTAGGATTAGGATAGGTCTCCCCTAGCCTTTGGCTAGGGCACCCCTAGGCTTAGGCTAGGACTCCCCTAGCCTTAGGTTAGGGCACCCCTAGGCTTAGACTAGGGCTCCCCTAGCCTTAGGCTAGGGCTCCCTTAGGCTTAGGTTAGGGCAGACTTAGGCTTAGGATAGGGCTCCCCTATCCTTAGGTTCGGGCACCCCTAAGCTTAGGCTAGGGCTCCCCTAGCCTTAGGCTAGGGCACCCCTAGGCTTAGGCTAGAGCTCCCCTAGCCTTAGGATAGGGCTCCCGTAGCCTTTGGCTAGGGCACCCCTAGGCTTAGGCTAAGGCTAGGGCTCCCGTAGCCTTAGGCTATGGTTCCCATAGCTTTAGGCTAGGGCACCCATAGGCTTAGGCTAGGGCACCCATAGGCTTAGGCTAAGGCTAGGGCTCCCCTAGCCTTAGGTATGGCAGCCCTTGGCTTAGGCTTGGGCTCCCCTAGCCTAAGCCTAGGGGTCCCCTAGCTTTAGGCTAGGGCTCCCCTAGCCTTACACCAGGGCACCCCTAGAATTAGGCTAAGGCTAGGGCTCCCCTAGCCTTAGGCTAGGGCACCCCTAGGCTTAGGCTAAGGCAAGGGCTCCCCTAGCCTTAGCGTAGGTCACCCCTAGGCTTAGGCTAAGGCTAGAGCTCCCCTAGCCTTAGGCTAAGGCTTCCCTACCCTTAGGCTAGGGCTCACCTAGCCTTAGGCTAGGGCACCCCTAGGCTTAGGCTCGGGCACCACTAGGCTTAGGCTAGGGCTCCCCTAGCCTTAGGCTAGGGCTCCCCTATCCTTAGGACAGTTCACTCCTAGGCTTAGTCCAGGGCTCCCCTAGCCTTAGCTAGGGCTCCCCTAGCCTTTGGCTAGGGCACACCTAGGCTTAGGCTAGGGCTCCCCTAGCCTTAGTTTCGGGCACCCCTAGGCATAGGCTAGTGCTCCCCTAGGCTTACGATAGGTCTCCCCTAGCCTTTGGCTAGGGCACCCCTAGGCTCAGTCTAAGGCTAGGGCTCCCCTAGCCTTAGGCTCTTGCTCCCCCAGCCTTGCGTTTTGGCACCCCTAGGCTTAGGTAAGGCTAGGGCTCCCCTAGACTTAGGCTAGGGCACCCCTAAGCTTAGGCTAGTGCTCCCCTATCCTTACGCCAACGCACCCCTAGGCTTATTCCAGGGCTCCCCTAGCCTTAGGCTAGGGCACACCTAGGCTTAGGCTAGGGCTCCCCTAGCCTTAGGTTCGGGCACCCCTAGGCTTAGGCTAGGGCTCCCCTAGGATTAGGATAGGTCTCCCCTAGCCTTTGGCTAGGGCACCCCTAGGCTTAGACTAGGGCTCCCCTAGCCTTAGGCTAGGACTCCCTTAGGCTTAGGTTAGGGCAGACCTAGGCTTAGGATAGGGCTCCCCTATCCTTAGGTTCGGGCACCCCTAGGCTTAGGCTAGGGCTCCCTAGCCTTAGGCTAGGGCACCCCTAGGCTTAGGCTAGAGCTCCCCTAGCCTTAGGATAGGGCTCCCGTAGCCTTTGGCTAGGGCAACCCTAGGCTTAGGCTAAGGCTAGGGCTTCCTAGCCTTAGGATTAGGCTCCCCTAGCCTTAGGCTAGGTCTCCCCTAGCCTTAGGCAAGGGCACCCCTAGGCTTAGGCTAAGGCTAGGGCTCCCGTAGCCATAGGCTATGGTTCCCATAGCTTTAGGCTAGGGCACCCATAGGCTTAGGCTAGGGCACCCCTAGGCTTAGGCTAAGGCAAGGGCTCCCCTAGCCTTAGCGTAGGTCACCCCTAGGCTTAGGCTAAGGCTAGGGCTCCCCTAGCCTTAGGCTAAGGCTTCCCTACCCTTAGGCTAGGGCTCACCTAGCCTTAGGCTAGGGCACCCCTAGGCTTAGGCTCGGGCACCACTAGGCTTAGGCTAGGGCTCCCCTAGCCTTAGGCTAGGGCTCCCCTAGGCTTAGGCTAAGACTAGGGCTCCACTAACCTTAGGCAAGGGCTCCCCTACCCTTAGGCAAGGGCACCCATAGGCTTAGGCTAAGGCTACGGCTCCCCTAACCTTAGGCAAGGGCCCCCCTAGCCTTAGACTAGGGCACCCCTAAGCTTAGGCTAAGTCTAGGGCTCCCCTAGCCTTAGGCTTGGGCTCCCCAATCCTTATGCTAGGGCTCCCATAGCCTTAGGCTAGGTCACCCCTAGGCTTAGACTAAGCTAGGGCTCTCCTAGCCTTAGGCTAGGGCTCTCCTAGCCATAGGCTAAGGCACCACTAGGCTTAGGCTAGGGCTCCCCTTGCCTTAGGCTTGGACTCCCCTTGCGTTAGGCTCGTACTCCCCTAGCCTTAGGTCGAGCACCCCTAGCCTTAGGTTAGGGCTCCCCTAGACTTAGTCCAGGGCTCCCCTAGCTTTAGGCTTGGGCTCCCCCCGCTTTAGGCTAGGGCTCCCCTACCTTAGGCAAGGGCACCCCTAGGCTTAGGCTAAGGCTAGGGCTCCCCTAGCCTTAGGCAAGGGCTACCCTAGCCTTACGTATGGCAGCCCTAGGCTTAAGTTTGGGGTCCCCTAGCCTTAGGCTAGCGCACCCCAAGGCTTAGGCTAAGGCTAGGGCTCCCCTTACCTTGGCTTGGGCACCCCTAGGCTTAGACTAACGCTAGGGCTCCCATAGCCTTAGGCTAGTGCCCCCGAGCCTTAGGCTAGGGCACCCCTAGGCTTAGGCTAAGGCTAGGGCTCCCGTAGCCTTGGGCTAGTGCACCCCTAGGCTTAGGCTAAGACTAGGGCTCCACTAGCTTTGGCTAGGGCTCCCCTAGCCTTAGGCTAGGGCACCTTTAGGCTTGGGCTAGGGCTCCCCTAGCCTTAGGCTAGGGCTCCCCTAGCCTTAGGCTAGGGCACCCCTAGGCTTAGGCTAGTGCTCCCCTAGCATTGGATGCACCCCTAGGCCTAGGCTAACGCTACTGCTACCCTAGCCTTAGGCTAGGGCACCCCTAGCCTTAGGCTAGGACTCCCCTGGCCTTAGGTTAGGGCACCGGCTAGGGCTCCCCTAGTCTTAGGCTCTTGCTCCCTTAGCCTTACGTTAGGGCACCCCTAGGCTTGGGCTAACGCTAGGGCTCCCGTAGCCTTAGGCTAGGGCTCCCCTAGCCTTAGGCTAGGGCTCCCTAGCCTTAGGCTAGGGCACCCCTAGGCTTAGGCTAGGGCTCCCCTAGCCTTAGACTAGGGCTCCCCTAGGCTTAGGCTAGGGCACCCCTAGGCTTAGGCTAGGGCTCCCCTAGCCTTAGACTAGGGCTCCCTTAGGCTTAGACTAGGGCTCCCCTAGGCTTAGGCTAGGGCACCCATAGGCTTAGGCTAAGGCTAGGGCTCCCCTAGGCTTAGGCTAGGGCTCCCCTAACCTTAGACTAGGGCTCCCCTAGGCTTAGGCTAGGGCACCCCTAGGCTTAGGCTAGGGCTCCCCTAGCCTTAGACTAGGGCTCCCCTAGGCTTAGGCTAGGGCTCCCCTAGGCTTAGGCTAGGGCACCCATAGGCTTAGGCTAAGGCTAGGGCTCCCCTAGCCTTAGGCAAGGGAACCCCTAGGCTTAGGCTAAGGCTAAGGCTCCCCTAGCCTTAGGCTCGGGCTCCCCTAGCCTTAGGCTCGTGCTCCCCTAGCCTTAAGCTCGGGCACCCCTAGCCTTAGTCTAGGGTTCCCCTAGATTTAGGCTAGGGCTTCCTTAGCCTTAGGCTAGTGTTCCCCTATCCTTAGGCCAGGGGACCCCTGGTCTAAGTCCAGGGCTCCCGTAGCCTTAGGCTAGGGCTCCCCTAACCTTAGGCTAGGGCACCCCTAGGCTTAGGCTAAGGCTAGGGCTCCCCTAGCCTTCGGATAGGGCTCCCATAGCCTTAGGGTAGGGCTCCCCTAGCCTTAGGGTGGGTCACCCCTAGGCTTAGGCTAAGGCTAGGGCTCACCTAGCCTTAGGCTAAGGCTCCCCTAGCCTTAGGCTAGGGCTCCCCTATCCTTAGGCTAGGTCACCCCTAGGCTTAGGCTCGGGCACCCCTAGGCTTAGGCTAGGGTTCCCCTAGACTTAGGCTAGGGCTCTCCTAGCCTTAGTCTAGTGCTCCCCTATTCTTTGGCCAGGGCAGCCCTAGGCTTAGTCCAGGGCTCCCCTAGCCTTAGGCTAGGAGTCCCCTAGGCTTAGGCTCGGGCACCCCTTGGCTTAGGCTAGGGCTCCCCTAGCCTTAGGCTAGAGCTCCCCTAACCTTATGCTATTGCACCCCTAGGCTTAGGCTAAGGCTAGGGCTCCGCTAGCCTTCGGATAGGGCTCCCATAGCCTTAGGGTAGGGCTCCACTAGCCTTAGGGTAGGTCACCCCTAGGATTATGCTAAGGCTAGGGCTCACCTAGCCTTAGGCTAAGGCTCCCCTAGCCTTAGGCTAGGGCTCCCCTATCCTTAGGCTAGGTCACCCATAGGCTTAGGCTCGGGCACCCCTAGGCTTAGGCTAGGGTTCCCCTAGACTTAGGCTAGGGCTCCCCTAGCCTTAGTCTAGTGCTCCCCTATCCTTAGGCCAGGGCACCCCTAGGCTTAGTCCAGGGCTCCCTTAGCCTTAGGCTAGAACTCCCCTAGACTTAGGCTAGGGCACCCCTAGGCTTAGGCTAGGGCTCCCCTAGCATTGGATAGGGCACCCCTAGGCCTAGGCTAACGCTACTGCTACCCTAGCCTTAGGCTAGGGCACCCCTAGGCTTAGGCTAAGGCTAAGGCTCCCCTAGCCTTAGGTTAGGGCTCCCCTAGCCTTAGGCTAGGGCCCCTTTAGGCTTAGGCTAGGGCTCCCCTAGCCTTAGGCTAGGGCTCCCCTAGCCTTAGGCTAGGGCACCCCTAGGCTTAGGCTAGGGCTCCCCTAGCATTGGATAGGGCACCCCTAGGCCTAGGCTAACGCTACTGCTAACCTAGCCTTAGGCTAGGGCACCCCTAGGCTTAGGCTAAGGCTAAGGCTCCCCTAGCCTTAGGCTAGGGCTCCCCTAGCCTTAGGCTATGGCACCCGTAGGCTTAGGCTATGGCTCCCCTAGCCTTAGGTTCGGGCATCCCTAGGCATAGGCTAAGGGTAGGGCTCGCCTAGCCTTAGGCTAGGGCACCCCTAAGCTTAGGCTCGGGCACCCCAAGGCTTAGGCTAGGGCTCCACTAGCCTTAGCCTAGGGCTCCCCTCACCTTATGCTAGGGCACCCCTAGGCTTTGGATAAGGCTAGGTCTCCCCTAACCTTAGGCTAGGGCTCTCCTAGCCGTAGGCTAGGGCACCCCTAGGTTTAGGCTAGGGCTCCCCTAGCCTTAGTTTCGGGCACCCCTAGGTTTAGGATAAGGCTAGGGCTCCCCTAGCCTTAGGCTAGGGCACCCATAGGCTTAGGCTAGGGCACCCATAGGCTTAGGCTAATGCTAGGGCTCCCCTAGCCTTAGGTATGGCAGCCCTAGGCTTAGGCTTGGGCTCCCCTAGCCTTAGGCTAGGGCACCCCTAGGCTTAGGCTAAGGCTAGGGCTCCCCTAGTCTTAGGCTAGGGCACGCCTAAGCTTAGGCTAAGGCTAGGGCTCCCCTATCCTTAGTCTAGGGCTCCCCTAGGCTTAGGCTAAGGCTAGGGCTCTCTGAGCCTTAGGTAGGGCACCCCTAGGCTTAGGCTAGGGCTCCCCTTCCTTAGGTTCGGGCACCCCTAGCCTTAGGCTAGGGCTCCCGTATCCTTAGGCCAGGGCACCCCTAGGCTTAGTCCAGGGCTCCCATAGCCTTAGGTTAGGGCTCCCCTATCCTTAGGCTAGGGATCCCCTAGACTTAGGCTCGGGCAACCCTAGGCTTAAGCTAGGGCTAGGGCTCCCGTAGCCTCTGGCTAGGGCTCCCCTAGCCTTAGGGTAGGTCACCCCTAGGCTTAGGCTAAGGCTAGCGCTCCCCTAGCCTTAGGCTAAGGCTCCCCTATCCTTAGGCTAGGGCTTCCCTAGCCTCAGGCTAGGGTACCCCTAGGCTTTGGCTCCAGCACCCCTAGGCTTAGGCTAGGGCTCCCCTAGCCTTAGGCTAGGGCTCCCCTAGCCTTAGTGTACGTCACCCCGAGGCTTAGGCTAAGGCTAGGGCTCCCCTAGCCTTAGGCTAAGGCTCCCCAAGCCTTAGGCTACGGCTCACCTAGCCTTAGGCTATGGCACCCCTAGTCTTAGTCTAGGGCACCCCGAGGCTTAGGCTAAGGCTAGGGTTCCCTTCTCCTTAGGCTAGGGCTCCCCTAGCATTAGGCTAGGGCACCCCTAGGCTTAGGCTAAGGCTAGGGCTCCCCTAGCCTTTGGCTAGGGCTCCCCTAGCCTTGGATAGGGCACCCCTAGTCCTAGGCTAACGCTAGGGCTCCCCTAGCCTTAGGCTAGGGCACCCCTAGGCTTAGGCTAAGGCTACGGCTCCCCTAGCCTAAGGCTTAGGTACCCCTAGCTTTAGGCTAAGGTACCCCTAGCCTTAGGCTAGGACACCCATTGGCTTAGGCTAGGGCACCCCTAGGCTTAGGCTAAGGCTAGGTTAGGGCACCCCTAGGCTTAGGCTAGAGCTCCGCTAGCCTTAGGATAGGGCTCCCCTAGCCTTTGGCTAGGGCACCCATAGGTTTGGCTTGGGCTCCCCTAGCCATAGGCTATGGCACCCCTAGGCTTAGGCTAAGGCTAGGGCTTCCCTAGCCTTAGGCTTGGGCTCCCCTAGCCTTAGGCTAGGTCTCCCCTAGCCTTAGGCTAGGGCTCCCCTAGCCTTAGGCTAGGGCTCCCCTAGCCATAGGCTAGGGCTCCGATAGGCTTAGGCTAGGGCTCCCCTAGCCTTACTTTAGGGCACCCCTAGGCTTAGGCTAAGGCTACGGCTCCCCTAGCCTAAGGATTAGGTACCCCTAGCCTTAGGCTAAGGTACCCCTAGCCTTAGGCTAGGACACCCATAGGCTTAGGCTAGGGCACCCCTAGGCTTAGGCTAAGGCTAGGGCTCCCCTAGGCTAAGGTTAGGGCTCCATTAGCCTTAGGCGAGGGCTCCCCTAGCCTTAGGCTAGGGCTCTCCTAGCTTTAGGCTATGGCACCCCTAGGCTTAGGCTAACGCTAGGGCTCCCCTAGCCTTAGGCTAGGGCACCCCTAGGCTTAGCCTAAGGCTAGGCCTCCCGTAGCCTTAGGCTAGGGATCCCCTTGCCTTAGGGTAGGTCACCCCAAAGCTTAGGCTAACGCTAGGTCTCCCGTGGCCTTAGGCTAAGGCTCCCCTCGCCTTATGCTAGGGCCCCCCTAGCCTTCGGCTAGGGCTCCCCTTGCCTTAGGGTAAGTCACCCCTAGGCTTAGGCTAAGGCTAGGGCTCCCCTAGCCTTAGGCTAAGGCTTCCCTAGCCTTAGGCTAGGGCTCCCCTAGCCTAAGGCTAGGGCACCCCTAGGCTTAGGCTCGGGCACCGCTAGGCTTAGGCTAGGGCTCCCCTAGACTTAGGCTAGGGCTCCCCTAGGCTTAGGCTAAGACTAGGGCTCCCCTAGCATTAGGTTAAGGCTCCCCAGCCTTAGGCTAGGGCTCCCCTAGCCTAAGACTAGGGCTCCCCTAGCCTTAGGCTAGGGCACCCATAGGCTTAGGCTTGGGCTCCCCTACGCTAAGGCTAAGACTAGGGCTCCCCAAGCCTTAGGCTAGGGCTCCCTAGCCTTAGGTTGGGGCACCCCTAATCTTTGGCTAAGGCTAGGGCTCCCCTAGCCTTAGGCTAGGGCTCCCCAAACCTTTTGCTACGGCACCCCGAGGCTTAGGCTAAGGCTAAGGCTCCCCTAGCCTTCGGCTAGGGTTCCCGTAGCCTTAGGGTAAGTCACCCCAAGGCTTAGGCTAAGGCTAGAGCTCCCCTAGCCTTAGGCTAAGGCTCCCCTAGCCTTAGGCTAGGGCTCCCCTAGCCTTAGGCTAGGGCACCCCTAGGCTTAGGCTAAGGCTAGGGCTCCCGTAGCCTTATGCTAGGGCACCTTTAGGCTTAGTCTAAGGCTAGGGTTCCCCTAGCCTTAGGCTAGGGCTCCCTTATCCTTAGGCTAGGGCACCCCTAGGCTTAGGGTAAGGCTAGGGCTCCCCTAGCCTTAGGCTTGGGCTTCCCTAGCCTTAGGCTAGGGAACGCCTAGGCTTAGGCTATGGCTCCCCTAGCCTTAGGCTCGGGCACCCCTACCCTTAGGCTAGGGCTCCCCTATCCTTAGGACAGTTCACTCCTAGGCTTAGTCCAGGGCTCCCCTAGCCTTAGCTAGGGCTCCCCTAGCCTTAGGCTAGGGCACACCTAGGCTTAGGCTAGGGCTCCCCTAGCCTTAGTTTCGGGCACCCCTAGGCATAGGCTAGGGCTCCCCTAGACTTACGATAGGTCTCCCTAGCCTTTGGCTAGGGCACCCCTAGGCTCAGTCTAAGGCTAGGGCTCCCCTAGCCTTAGGCTCTTGCTCCCCCAGCCTTGCGTTTTGGCACCCCTAGGCTTAGGCTAAGGCTAGGGCTCCCCTAGACTTAGGCTAGGGCACCCCTAAGCTTAGGCTAGTGCTCCCCTATCCTTAAGCCAACGCACCCCTAGGCTTATTCCAGGGCTCCCCTAGCCTTAGGCTAGGGCACACCTAGGCTTAGGCTAGGGTTCCCCTAGCCTTAGGTTCGGGCACCCCTAGGCTTAGGCTAGGGCTCCACTAGGATTAGGATAGGTCTCCCCTAGCCTTTGGCTAGGGCACCCCTAGGCTTAGGCTAGGACTCCCCTAGCCTTAGTTTAGGGCACCCCTAGGCTTAGACTAGGGCTCCCCTAGCCTTAGGCTAGGGCTCCCTTAGGCTTAGGTTAGGGCAGACCTAGGCTTAGGATAGGGCTCCCCTATCCTTAGGTTCGGGCACCCCTAAGCTTAGGCTAGGGCTCCCCTAGCCTTAGGCTAGGGCACCCCTAGGCTTAGGCTAGAGCTCCCCTAGCCTTAGGATAGGGCTCCCGTAGCCTTTGGCTAGGGCACCCCTAGGCTTAGGCTAAGGCTAGGTCTCCCCTAGCCTTAGGCAAGGGCACCCCTAGGCTTAGGCTAAGGCTAGGGCTCCCGTAGCCTTAGGCTATGGTTCCCATAGCTTTAGGCTAGGGCACCCATAGGCTTAGGCTAGGGCACCCATAGGCTTAGGCTAAGGCTAGGGCTCCCCTAGCCTTAGGTATGGCAGCCCTTGGCTTAGGCTTGGGCTCCTCTAGCCTAAGCCTAGGGCTCCCCTAGCTTTAGGCTAGGGCTCCCCTAGCCTTACACCAGGGCACCCCTAGAATTAGGCTAAGGCTAGGGCTCCCCTAGCCTTAGGCTAGGGCACCCCTAGGCTTAGGCTAAGGCAAGGGCTCCCCTAGCCTTAGCGTAGGTCACCCCTAGGCTTAGGCTAAGGCTAGAGCTCCCCTAGCCTTAGGCTAAGGCTTCCCTACCCTTAGGCTAGGGCTCACCTAGCCTTAGGCTAGGGCACCCCTAGGCTTAGGCTCGGGCACCACTAGGCTTAGGCTAGGGCTCCCCTAGCCTTAGGCTAGGGCTCCCCTATCCTTAGGACAGTTCACTCCTAGGCTTAGTCCAGGGCTCCCCTAGCCTTAGCTAGGGCTCCCCTAGCCTTAGGCTAGGGCACACCTAGGCTTAGGCTAGGGCTCCCCTAGCCTTAGTTTCGGGCACCCCTAGGCATAGGCTAGGGCTCCCCTAGGCTTACGATAGGTCTCCCCTAGCCTTTGGCTAGGGCATCCCTAGGCTCAGTCTAAGGCTAGGGCTCCCCTAGCCTTAGGCTCTTGCTCCCCCAGCCTTGCGTTTTGGCACCCCTAGGCTTAGGTAAGGCTAGGGCTCCCCTAGACTTAGGCTAGTGCTCCCCTATCCTTACGCCAACGCACCCCTAGGCTTATTCCAGGGCTCCCCTAGCCTTAGGCTAGGGCACACCTAGGCTTAGGCTAGGGCTCCCCTAGCCTTAGGTTCGGGCACCCCTAGGCTTAGGCTAGGGCTCCCCTAGGATTAGGATAGGTCTCCCCTAGCCTTTGGCTAGGGCACCCCTAGGCTTAGGCTAGGACTCCCCTAGCCTTAGGTTAGGGCACCCCTAGGCTTAGACTAGGGCTCCCCTAGCCTTAGGCTAGGACTCCCTTAGGCTTAGGTTAGGGCAGACCTAGGCTTAGGCTAGGGCTCCCCTAGCCTTAGGCTAGGGCACCCCTAGGCTTAGGCTAGAGCTCCCCTAGCCTTAGGATAGGGCTCCCGTAGCCTTTGGCTAGGGCAACCCTAGGCTTAGGCTAAGGCTAGGGCTTCCTAGCCTTAGGCTTAGGCTCCCCTAGCCTTAGGCTAGGTCTCCCCTAGCCTTAGGCAAGGGCACCCCTAGGCTTAGGCTAAGGCTAGGGCTCCCGTAGCCTTAGGCTATGGTTCCCATAGCTTTAGGCTAGGGCACCCATAGGCTTAGGCTAGGGCACCCCTAGGCTTAGGCTAAGGCAAGGGCTCCCCTAGCCTTAGCGTAGGTCACCCCTAGGCTTAGGCTAAGGCTAGGGCTCCCCTAGCCTTAGGCTAAGGCTTCCCTACCCTTAGGCTAGGGCTCACCTAGCCTTAGGCTAGGGCACCCCTAGGCTTAGGCACGGGCACCACTAGGTTTAGGCTAGGGCTCCCCTAGCCTTAGGCTAGGGCTCCCCTAGGCTTAGGCTAAGACTAGGGCTCCACTAACCTTAGGCAAGGGCTCCCCTACCCTTAGGCAAGGGCACCCATAGGCTTAGGCTAAGGCTAGGGCTCCCCTAACCTTAGGCAAGGGCCCCCCTAGCCTTAGACTAGGGCACCCCTAAGCTTAGGCTAAGTCTAGGGCTCCCCTAGCCTTAGGCTTGGGCTCCCCAATCCTTATGCTAGGGCTCCCATAGCCTTAGGCTAGGTCACCCCTAGGCTTAGACTAAGCTAGGGCTCTCCTAGCCTTAGGCTAGGGCTCTCCTAGCCTTAGGCTAAGGCACCACTAGGCTTAGGCTAGGGCTCCCCTTGCCTTAGGCTTGGACTCCCCTTGCGTTAGGCTCGTACTCCCCTAGCCTTAGGTCGAGCACCCCTAGCCTTAGGTTAGGGCTCCCCTATACTTAGTCCAGGGCTCCCCTAGCTTTAGGCTTGGGCTCCCCCCGCTTTAGGCTAGGGCTCCCCTA
This sequence comes from Tenrec ecaudatus, assembly GCF_050624435.1. Lineage (NCBI taxonomy): Eukaryota > Metazoa > Chordata > Mammalia > Afrosoricida > Tenrecidae > Tenrec > Tenrec ecaudatus. The sequence goes on from NW_027458070.1 coordinate 11,301, forward strand.
CCTTAGGCAAGGGCACCCCTAGGATTAGGCTAAGGCTAGGGCTCCCCTAGCCTTAGGCAAGGGCTCCCCTAGCCTTACGTATGGCAGCCCTAGGCTTAAGTTTGGGGTCCCCTAGCCTTAGGCTAGCGCACCCCAAGGCTTAGGCTAAGGCTAGGGCTCCCCTTACCTTGGCTTGGGCACCCCTAGGCTTAGACTAACGCTAGGGCTCCCATAGCCTTAGGCTAGTGCCCCCGAGCCTTAGGCTAGGGCACCCCTAGGCTTAGGCTAAGGCTAAGGCTCCCTGAGCCTTAGGCTAGGGCACCCATAGGCTTAGGCTAAGGTTAGGGCTCCCCTAGCCTTAGGCTAGGGCACCCCTAGGCTTAGGCTAGGGTTCCTCTAGCCTGAGGTTCAGGCACCCCTAGTCTTAGGGTAAGGCTAGGGCTCCCCTAGCCTTAGGTTAGGGCTCCCCTAGCCTTAGGCTACGGCTCCCCTAGCCTTAAGCTAGGGCTCCACTAGCCTTAAGCTAGGGCACCCCTAGGCTTAGGCTAAGTCGAGGGCTCCCCTAGCCTTAGGCTAGGTCTCCCCTAACTTTAGGCTAGGGCACCTCTAGTCTTAGGCTAGTACTCCTATAGCCTTAGTCTAGGGCACCCCTAGGCTTACGGTAAGGCTAGGGCTCCCCTAGCCTTAGGCTAGGGCTCCTATAGCCTTAGGCTAGGGCACCCCTAGGCTTAGGGTAAGTCTAGGGCTCTCCTAGCCTTAGGCTAGGGCTCCCCTAGCCTTAGGCTAGGGCACCCGTAGGCTTAGGCTAAGGCTAGGGCTCCCCTCGCCTTAGGCTAGGTCTCCCCTAGCATTAGGCTAGGGCACCCCTAGGCTTAGGCTAAGGCTACAGCTCCCCTAGCTTTAGGCTAGGGCACCACTAGGCTTAGGCTAGGGCTCCCCTAGCCTTTAGTTCGGGCTCCCCTAGGCTAAGGCTAGAGCTCCATTAGCCTTAGGCTAGGGCTCAACTAACTTTAGGCTAGGGTACCCCTAGACTTAGGCTAAGACTAGGCCTCCCCTAGCCTTAGATAAGGCACCCCTAGCCTTAGGCTAGGGCTCCCCTAGCCTTCGGCTAGTGCTCCCCTAGCATTAGGGTAGGTCACCCCTAGCCTTAGGCTCATGCTCCCCTAGCCTTAGGCTCAGGCACCCCTAGGCTTATTCCAGGGCTCCCCTAGCCTTAGGCTAGGGCTACCCTAGCCTTAGGGTACGTCACCCCGAGGCTTAGGCTAGGGCTCCCCTTGCCTTAGGCTTGGACTCCCCTTGCGTTAGGCTCATACTCCCCTAGCCTTAGGTCGAGCACCCCTAGCCTTAGGTTAGGACTCCCCTAGACTTAGTCCAGGGCTCCCCTAGCTTTAGGCTTGGGCTCCCCCCGCTTTAGGCTAGGGCTCCCCTACCTTAGGCAAGGGCACCCCTAGGCTTAGGCTAAGGCTAGGGCTCCCCTAGCCTTAGGCAAGGGCTCCCCTAGCCTTACGTATGGCAGCCCTATGCTTAAGTTTGGGGTCCCCTAGCCTTAGGCTAGCGCACCCCAAGGCTTAGGCTAAGGCTAGGGCTCCCCTTACCTTGGCTTGGGCACCCCTAGGCTTAGACTAACGCTAGGGCTCCCATAGCCTTAGGCTAGTGCCCCCGAGCCTTAGGCTAGGGCACCCCTAGGCTTAGGCTAAGGCTAAGGCTCCCTGAGCCTTAGGCTAGGGCACCCATAGGCTTAGGCTAAGGTTAGGGCTCCCCTAGCCTTAGGCTAGGGCACCCCTAGGCTTAGGCTAGGGTTCCTCTAGCCTGAGGTTCAGGCACCCCTAGTCTTAGGGTAAGGCTAGGGCTCCCCTAGCCTTAGGTTAGGGCTCCCCTAGCCTTAGGCTACGGCTCCCCTAGCCTTAAGCTAGGGCTCCCCTAGCCTTAGGCTAAGGCACCCCTAGGCTTAGGCTAAGGCTAGGGTTCCCCTAGCCTTAGTCTAGGGCTCCACTAGCCTTAAGCTAGGGCACCCCTAGGCTTAGGCTAAGTCGAGGGCTCCCCTAGCCTTAGGCTAGGTCTCCCCTAGCTTTAGGCTAGGGCACCTCTAGTCTTAGGCTAGTACTCCCATAGCCTTAGTCTAGGGCACCCCTAGGCTTACGGTAAGGCTAGGGCTCCCCTAGCCTTAGGCTAGGGCTCCCATAGCCTTAGGCTAGGGCACCCCTAGGCTTAGGGTAAGTCTAGGGCTCTCCTAGCCTTAGGCTAGGGCTCCCCTAGCCTTAGGCTAGGGCACCCGTAGGCTTAGGCTAAGGCTAGGGCTCCCCTCGCCTTAGGCTAGGTCTCCCCTAGCATTAGGCTAGGGCACCCCTAGGCTTAGGCTAAGGCTACAGCTCCCCTAGCCTTAGGCTAGGGCACCACTAGGCTTAGGCTAGGGCTCCCCTAGCCTTTAGTTCGGGCTCCCCTAGGCTAAGGCTAGAGCTCCATTAGCCTTAGGCTAGGGCTCAACTAACCTTAGGCTAGGGTACCCCTAGACTTAGGCTAAGACTAGGCCTCCCCTAGCCTTAGATAAGGCACCCCTAGCCTTAGGCTAGGGCTCCCCTAGCCTTCGGCTAGTGCTCCCCTAGCATTAGGGTAGGTCACCCCTAGCCTTAGGCTCATGCTCCCCTAGCCTTAGGCTCAGGCACCCCTAGGCTTATTCCAGGGCTCCCCTAGCCTTAGGCTAGGGCTACCCTAGCCTTAGGGTACGTCACCCCGAGGCTTAGGCTAAGGCCATGGCTCCCCTAGCCTTAGATAAGGCTCCCCTAGCATTAGGCTAGGGCTCCCCTAGCCTTTGGTTAGGGCTCCCCTTGCCTTCGGCTAGGGCTCCCCTAGCCTTTGGCTAGGGCTCCCCAGCCTTAGGCTAGGGCTCCCCTAGCCTTGGGCAAGGGCACCCCTAGGCTTAGGCTAAGGCTAGGGCTCCCCTAGCCTAAGACTAGGGCTCCCCTAACCTTGGGCAAGGGCACCCCTAGACTTAGGCTAAGGCTAGGGCTCCCCTAGCCTAAGACTAGGGCTCCCCTAGCCTTAGGCTAGGACACCCATAGGCTTAGGCTAGGGCACCCATAGGCTTAGGCTAAGGCTAGGGCTCCCCTAGCCTTAGGTATGGCAGCCCTAGGCTTAGGCTTGGGCTCCCCTAGACTTAGGATAGGGCTCCCCTAGCCTTAGGATAGGGCTCCCCTAGCCTAAGGCTAGGGCTCACCTAACCTTAGGATAGGGCTCCCCTAGCCTAAGGCTAGGGCTCCCCTAGCCTTAGGCTAGGGCACCCCTAGACTTAGGATAGGGCTCCCCTAGCCTTAGGATAGGGCTCCCCTAGCCTAAGGCTAGGGCTCCCCTAGCCTAAGGCTAGGGCTCCCCTAGCCTTAGGATAGGGCTCCCCTAGCCTAAGGCTAGGGCTCCCCTAGCCTTTGGCTAGGGCATCCCTAGGCTTAGACTAGGGCTCCCCTAGCCATAGGCTAGGGCACCCCTAGGCTTAGGCTAAGGCTAGGGCTTCCCTAGCCTTAGGCTTGGGCTCCCCTAACCTTAGGCTAGGTCTCCCCTAGCCTTAGGCAAGGGCACCACTAGGCTTAGGCTAAGGCTAGGGCTCCCCTAGCCTTAGGCTAGGGCTCCCATAGCCTTAGGCTACGGCACCACTAGGCTTTGGCTAGGGCACCCATAGGCTTCGGCTAAGGCTAGGGATCCCCTATCCTTAGGTATGGCAGCCCTAGGCTTAGGCTTGGGCTCCCCTAGCCTAAGCCTAGGGCTCCACTAGCTTTCGGCTAGGGCTCCCCTAGCCTTACACTAGGGCACCTCTAGGTTTAGGCTAAGGCTAGGGAACCGTACCCTTAGGCTAGGGCACCCCTGGCTTAGGGTAAGGCTAGGGCTCCCCTAGCCATTGGCTAGGGTACCCCTAAGGTTTCGCTAGGGCTTCCCTAGCCATAGGTTCGGGCACCACTAAGCTTAGGCTAATGCAAGGGCTCCCCTATCCTTAGGGTAGGTCACCCCTAGGCTTAGGCTAAGGCTAGGTCTCCCCTAGCCTTAGGCTAAGGCTCCCCTAGCCTTAGGCTAGGGCACCTTTAGGTTTAGGCTAAGGCTAGGGCTCCACTAGCCTTAGGCTAGGGCACCCTAGGCTTAGGCGAGGGCACCCCTAGGCTTATGTGAGGGCTCCCCTAGCCTTAGGCTAGTGCTCCCCTAGGCTGAGGCTAAGACTAGGGCTCCACTAGCCTTAGGCTAGGGCTCCCCTAGCCTTAGGCTAGGGCACCTTTAGGTTTAGGCTAAGGCTATGGTCGCCCTAGCCTTAGGCTCGGGCTCCCCTAGCCTGAGGCTAGGACACCCCTAGGCTTAGGCTAGGGGTCCCATAACCTTAGGCTAGGGCAACCCTAGGCTTACGGTAAGGGTAGGGCTCCCCTAGCCTTAGGCTAGGGCACCCCTAGGCTTAGGCTAAGGCTAGGGCTCCCCTCGCCTTAGGCTAGGGCTCCACTAGCATTAGGCTAGTGCACCCCTAGGCTTAGGCTAAGGCTAGGGCTCCCCTAGCCTTTTGATACGGCTCCCCTAGCTTTGGATAGGGCACCCCTAGGCCTAGGCTAATGCTAGGGCTCCCTTATTCTTAGGCTAGGGCACCCCTAGGCTTAGGCTAAGGCTAGGGCTCCCCTAGCCTTAGGCTAAGGTACCCCTAGCCTTAGGCTAAGGTACCCCTAGCCTTAGGCTAGGACACTCATAGGCTTAGGCTAGGGCACCCCTAGGCTTAGGCTAGGGCTCCCCTAGCCTTTGGTTCGGGCACCCCTAGTCTTAGGCTAGGATTCAACTAGCCTTAGGCTATGGCACCCCTAGGCTTAGGATAACGCGAGGGCTCCCTTAGCCTTAGGCTAGGGCACCCCTAGCCTTAGGCTAGGGCTCCCCTAGCCTTAGGTTGGGGCACCCCTAGGCTTAGGCTGAGGCTAGGGCTCCCCTAGCCTTAGTCTAGGGCACCCCTATACTTAGGCTAAGGCTAGGGCTCCCGGAGCCTTAGGCTAGGGCTCCCCTAACCTTATGCTAGGGCACCCCTAGGCTTAGGCTAAGGCTAGGGCTCCCTTAGCCTTAGGTTAGGGCTCCCATAGCCTTAGGCTAGGGCACCCCTAGGCTTAGGGTAAGTCTAGGGCTCTCCTAGCCTTAGGCTAGGGCTCCCCTAGCCTTAGGCTAGGGCTCCCCTAGCCTTAGGCTAGGGCACCCGTAGGCTTAGGCTAAGGCTAGGGCTCCCCTCGCCTTAGGCTAGGTCTCCCCTAGCATTAGGCTAGGGCACCCCTAGGCTTAGGCTAAGGCTACGGCTCCCCTAGCCTTAGGATAGGGCACCACTAGGCTTAGGCTAGGGCTCCCCTAGCCTTTAGTTTGGGCACCCCTAGGCTTAGGCTAAGGCTAGGGCTCCCCTAGGCTAAGGCTAGGGCTCCATTAGCCTTAGGCTTGGGCTCACCTAGCCTTAGGCTAGGGCACCCCTAGACTTATGCTAAGACTAGGCCTCCCCTAGCCTTAGGCTAGGGCACCCCTAGGCTTAGGCTAGGGCTCCCCTAGCCTTTGGTTTGGGCACCCCTAGGCTTAGGCTAGGGCTCCCCTAGCCTTTGGTTTGGGCACCCCTAGGCTTAGGCTAAGGCTAGGGTTCCCCTAGCTTAAGGCTAGGGCTCCATTAACCTTATGCTAGGGCTCCCCTAGCCTTAGGCTTGGGCTCCCCTAGCCTTAGCCTATGGCACCCCTAGGCTTAGGCTAAGGCCATGGCTCCCCTCGCCTTAGGCGAGGGCACCCCTAGGCTTAGGCTATGGCTTGGGCTCCCCTAGCCTTAGATAAGGCTCCCCTAGCATTAGGCTAGGGCTCCCCTAGCCTTCGGCTAGGGCTCCCCTAGCATTAGGGTAGGTCACCCCTAGGCTTAGGCTAAGGCTAGGGCTCCCCTAGCCATAGGCTAGGGCTCCCCTAGCCTTAGGCTCGGGCACCCTTAGGCTTAGGCTCAGACACCCCTAGGCGTAGGCTAGGGCTCCATTAGCCTTATCCTAGAGCTCCCCTAACCTTAGGCTTGGCCACCGCTAGGCTTAGGCTCGGGCACCCCTAGGCTTAAGCTAGGGTTCCCCTAGCCTTAGGCTAGGGCTCCCCTAGGCTTATGCTAAGATTAAGGCTCCCCAAGCCTTAGGTTAAGGCTCCCCAGCCTTAGGCTAGGGCTCCCCTAGCCTTGGGCAAGGGCACCCCTAGGCTTAGGCTAAGGCTAGGGCTCCCCTAGCCTAAGACTAGGGCTCCCCTAACCTTGGGCAAGGGCACCCCTAGGCTTAGGCTGAGTCTAGGGCTACCCTAGACTTAGCCCACGGCACCCATAGGCTTAGGCTTAGGCTACGCTCCTCTAGCATTAGGCTAGGGCTCCCCTAGTCTCGGCTAGGGAACCCCTAAGCTTAGGCTAAGGCTAGGGCTCCCCTAGTGTTAAGCTAGGGCTCAACTAGCCTTAGGCTAGGGCTCCCCTAGCCTTAGGCTAGGGCACCCCTAGGCTTAGGCTAAAGCTAGGGCTCCCCTAGCCTTAGGCTAGGTCTCTCCTAGCCATTAGCTAGGGCACCCATAGGCTTAGGCTAGGGAACCCCTAGGCTTACGCTAGGGCTCCCCTAGCCTTAGACTAGGGCTCCCCTAGCCTTAGTCTAGGGCTCCCCTAGCCTTAGGCTACGGCTCCCCTAGCCTTAGGCTAGGACTCCCCTAGGCTTAGGCTAAGGCTAGGGCTTCCCTAGCCTTAGGCTATGGCTCCCTTAGCCTTAGGCTAGGGCTCCTCTAGCCTTAGGCTAGGGCTCCCCTAGCCTCGGCTAGGGCACCCCTAGTCTTAGGCTAAGGCTAGGGCTTCCCTAGCCTTAGGTTAGGGCTCCCCTAGCCATAGGCTAGGGATCCCCTATTCTTAGGCTAGGGTTCAACTAGCCTTAGGCTAGTGCTCCCCTAGTCACGGCTAGGGAACCCCTAAGCTTAGGCTAAGGCTAGGGTTCCCCGAGCCTTTGGCGAGGGCACCCCTAAGCTTAGGCTAGGGCACCCCTAGGCTTAGGCTAATGCTACGCTCCTCTAGCCTTAGGCTAGGGCTCCCCTAGTCACAGCTAGGGAACCCCTAAGTTTAGGCTAAGGCTAGAGCTCCCCTAGTCTTAGGCTAGGGCTCAACTAGCCTTAGGCTAGTGCTCCCCTAACCATAGGCTAGGGCACCCCTAGGCTTAGGCTAAGACAAGGGCTCCCCTAGCCTTCTGCTAGGGCTCCCCTAGCCTTAAGCTATGGCACCCCTAGGCTTAGACTAAGGCTAGGGCTCCTCTAGCCTTAGGCTAGGGCTCCCCTAGCCTGGACTAGGGCACCCCTAGGCTTAGGCTAAGGCTAGGGCTCCCCTAGCATTAGGCAGGGCTCCCCTAGCCTTAGGTTAGGGCACCTTTAGGCTTAGGCTATGGCTAGGGCTCCCCTAGCCTAAGGCTAGGGCTCCCCTAGGCTTAGGCTAGGGCACTCCTAGGCTTAGGCTAAGGCTAGGGTCCCCTAGCCTTAGGCTAGGGTACACCTAGGCTTAGGCTAAGGCTCCCCTAGCCATAGTCTAGGGCACCCCTAGGCTTATGCTAGGGCTCCTCTAACCTTTGGCTAGGGCTCCCCTATCCTAAGGCTAGGGCTCCCCTAGAATTAGTGTATGGCACCCCTAGGCTTAGGTTAAGGCTCGTGCTCCCCTTGCCTTAGACTAGGGCAAACCTAGGCTTAGGCTAAGGCTAGGGCTCCTCTAGCCTTAGGCTAGGGTACACCTAGGCTTAGCCTAAGGCTCCCCTAGTCTTAGGCTAGGGCACCCCTAGGCTTAGGCTAAGGGTCGGGCTCACCTATCCTTAGGCTAGGGCTTCCTTAGCCTTAGACTAGGGCTCCCCTAGCCTTAGGATATGCCACCCCTAGGCTAAGGCTAAGGCTAGGGTTCCCCTAACCTTAGTCTAAGGCACCCCTACGCTTAGGCTAGGGCTCCTCTAGCCTTAGGCTCAGGCTCCCCTAGCCTTAGGCTCAGGCTCCCCTAGCCTTAATCTAGGGCTCCCCTAGCCTTATGCTAGGGCAACCCTAGCCTTAGGCTAGGACTCTCCAAGCCTTAGGTTAGGGCACCCCTAGGCTTAGGCTAGGGCACCGGTAGGCTAAGGCTAGGGCTCCCCTAGACTTAGGCTAGGGTACCCCAAGTCTTAGGCTTGGGCTTCCCTAGCCTTAGGCTAGGGAACTCCTAGGCTTAGACTCAGGCTAGTGCTCCCCTAGCCTTAAGCTAGGGCACCCCGTAGCTTAGGCTAAGGCTAGGACTCCCCTAGCCTTTGGCGAGGGCACCCCTAGGCTTAGGCTAGGGCACCCCTAGGCTTAGGCTAAGGCTAGGGCTCCTCTAGCCTTAGGCTAGGGCACCCCTAGGCTTAGGCTAAGGCTAGGGCTCCCCTAGCCTTTGGCAAGGGGAACCCAAGGCTTAGGCTAGGGCACCCCTAGGCTTAGGCTAAGGCTAGGGCTCCCCTAGCCTCGGCTAGGGCACCCCTAGGCTTAGGCTAAGGCTAGGGCTCCTCTAGCCTTAGTCTAGGGCTCCCCTAGCCTGGACTAGGGCACCCCTAGGCTTAGGCTAAGGCTAGGGCTCCCCTAGCCTTAGGCTAGGGCACACTTAGGCTTAGGCTAGGCTCCCCTAGCTTTAGGCTAGGGTACCCCTAGGCTTAGGCTAGGGCTCCCCTAGCCTTAGGCTAGGGCTCTCCTAGCCTTAGGCTCGTGCACCCCTAGGCTTAGGCTAGGGCTCCCTTAGCCTTAGGCTAGGGCTCCCCTAGCCTTAGGCTAGGGCACCCCTAGGCTTAGACTAAGTCTAGCGCTCCCCTAGCCTTAGGCCAGGGTACACCTAGGCTTAGGCTAAGGCTTCCCTAGCCTTAGGCTAGGGCACCCCTAGGCTTAGGCTAGGGCTCCCCTATCCTAAGGCTAGGGCTCCCCTTGAATTAGTGTATGGCACCCCTAGGCTTAGGTTAAGGCTCGTGCTCCCCTAGCCTTAGGCTAGGGCAAACCTAGGCTTAGGCTAAGGCTAGGGCACCCCTAGCCTTAGGCTAGGGTACACCTAGGCTTAGCCTAAGGCTCCCCTAGTCTTAGGCTAGGGCACCCATAGGCTTAGGCTAGGCTCCCTTAACCTTAGCTAGGGAACCCCTAGTCTTAGGCTTGGGCTCCCCTAGCCTTAGGCTAGGGCACCCCTAGGCTTAGGCTAAGGCTTGTGCTCCCCTAGTCTTAGGCAGGGCTCCCCTAGACTTACGTTAGGGCACCGTTAGGCTTAGGCTAAGGCTAGGCTCCCCTAGCCTTAGGCTAGGCCACCCCTAGGCTTAGGCTAGGGTTCCCCTACCCTTAAGCTAGGGCTCCCCTAGCCTAAGGCTAAGGCTCCCCTAGCCTTAGGCTAGGGCATCCCTAGGCTCAGGCTAGGGCTCCACTAGGCTTAGGCTAGTGCTCCCCTATCTTAAGGCTAGGGCTCCCCTAGGCTTAGGCTAAGACAAGGGCACCCCTAGCCTTAGGCTAGGGCTCCCCTAGCTTTAGGCCAGGACACCCCTAGGCTTAGGCTAAGGCTAGGGCTCACCTAGCCTTAGGCCAATGCTCCCCTAGCCTTAGGCGAGGGCTCCCCTAGCCTTAGGCAAGGGCATCCCTAGGCTCAGGCTAGGGCTCCCCTAGCCTTAGGGTAAGGCTCCCCTATCCTAAGGCTAGGGCTCCCCTAGCCTTAGGCTAGCACACCCGTAGGCTTAGGCTAAGGCTAGTGCTCACCTAGCCTTAGACTAAAGCTCCCCTAGCCTTAGGCAATGGCACCCCTAGCCTTAGGATAGGGCACACATAGGCTTAGGCTAAGGTTAGTGCTCACCTAGCCTTAGGCTAGGGCACCCCTAAGCTTAGGCAAAGGCTAGGGCTCCCCTAGCCTAAGGCTAGGGCTCCCCAAGCCTTAGGCTAGGGCACCCCTAGCCTTAGGCTAGGGCACCCCTAGCCTTAGGCTAGGGCACCCCTAGCCTTAGGCTAGGGCTCCCAAGCTTTAGGCTCGGGCTCCCCTAGCCTTAGGCTAGGGAACCCCTAGGCTTAGGCTTCGGCTAGGGCTCCCCTAGCCTTAGGTTCGGGCATCCATAGGCTTAGGCTAAGGCTAGGGCTCCCCTAGCATTAGGCTAGGTCACCCCTAAGCTTAGGCTCAGGCACCCATAGGCTTAGGCAAGGGCTCCACTAGCCTTAGGCTAGTTCTCCCCTCACCTTATGCTAGGGCACCCCTAGGCTTATGCTAAGGCTAAGGCTCCCCTAGCCTTAGGCTAGGGCTTTCCTAGCCTTAGACTAGGGCACCCCTAGGCTTAGGCTAGGGCTCCCCTAGCCTTAGGTTCGGGCACCCCTAGGCTTAGGATAAGGCCAGGGCTCCCCTAGCCTTAGGCTAGGGCACCCATAAGCTTACGCTAGGGCACCCATAGGCTTAGGCTAAGGCTAGGGCTCCCCTAGCCTTAGGTATGGCAGCCCTAGGCTTAGGCTTGGGCTCCCCTAGCCTTAGGCTACGGCAACCCTAAGCTTAGTCTAAGGTTAGGGCTCCCCTAGCCTTAGGCTAGGGCTCCCATAGCTTTAGGCTAGGGCACCCCTAGGCTTAGGTTAAGGCTAGGACTCCCCTAGCCTTAGCTTGGGCACCCTAGCATTAGGCTGGGGCACCCCTAGGCTTAGTCTAGTGCTACCCTAGCCTTATGCTAGAGCTCCCCTAGCCTTAGGCAATGGCACCCCTATCCTTAGGCTAGGGCACCCATAGGCTTAGGCTAAGGCTAGTGCTCACCTAGCCTTAGACTAGGGCACCCCTAAGCTTAGGCTAAGTCTAGGGCTCCCATAGCCTTAGGCTCAGGCTCCCCTAGCCTTAGGCTAGGGCACCCCAAGTCTTCGGCATAGGCTAGGGCTCCACTAGCCTAAGATTCCGGCATCCCTAGGCTTAGGCTAAGGCTAGGGCTCCCCTAGCCTTAGGTATGGCAGCCCTAGGCTTAGGCTTTGGCTCCCCTAGCCTTAGGCTACGGCAACCCTAAGCTTATTCTAAGGTTAGGGCTCCCCTAGCCTTAGGCTAGGGCTCCCATAGCTTTAGGCTAGGGCAACCCTAGGCTTAGGCTAAGGCTATTGCTCACCTAGCCTTAGACTAGGGCACCCCTAAGCTTAGGCTAAGGCTAGCGCTCCCCTAGCCTAAGGCTAGGGCTCCCATAGCCTTAGGCTAGGGCACCCCTAGCCTTAGGCTAGGGCTCCCATAGCCTTAGGATCGGGCTCCCCTAGCCTTAGGCTAGGGCACCCCTAGGCTTAGGCTTAGGCTAGGGCTCCCCTAGACTTCAGTTCGGGCATCCCTAGGATTAGGCTAAGGCTAGGGCTCCCCTAGCCTTAGGCTAGGGCACCCCTAGGCTTAGGTTAGCGCTCCCCTAGCCTTAGGTTCGGGCACCCCTAGGCTTAGGATAAGGCTAGGGCTCCCCTAGCCTTAGGCTAGGTCACCCCTAAGCTTAGGCTCAGGCACCCATAGGCTTAGTCTAGGGCTCCACTAGCCTTAGGCTAGGGCTCCCCTCACCTTATGCTAGGGCACCCCTAGGCTTATGCTAAGGCTAAGGCTCCCCTAGCCTTAGGCTAGGGCTGTCCTAGCCTTAGGCAGGGCTCCCCTAGACTTACGTTAGGGCACCGTTAGGCTTACGCTAAGGCTTGGGCTCCCCTAGGCTTAGGCTAGGGCATCCTTAGGCTTAGGCTAAGGCTAAGGGTCCCCTATCCTTATACTGTGGCTCCCCTAGCCTTAGGCTAAGGCTCCCCTAGCCTTAGGCTAGGGCACCACTAGGCTTAGGCTAGGCTCTCCTAGCCTTAGGATAGGGCACCCCTTGGCTCAGGCTTGGGCTCCCCTAGGCTTAGGCTAGTGCTCCCCTATCTTAAAGCTAGGGCTCCCTTAGGCTTAGGCTAAGAAAAGGGCTCCCCTAGCCTTAGGCTACGGCTCCCCTAGCCTAAGGCTCGGGCTCCCCAAGCCTTAGGCTAGGGCACCCCTAGGCTTAGGCTAAGGCTAGGGCTCCCCTGGTCTTAGGAAGGGCTCCCCTAGACTTACGTTAGGGCACCGTTAGGCTTAAGCTAAGGCTAGGGCTCCCCTAGCCTTAGGCTAGGGCTCCCCTGGGCTTAAGCTAGGGCATCCCTAGGATTAGGCTAAGGCTAAGGGTCCCCTAGCCTTATGCTGGGGCTCCCCTAGCCTTAGGCTAAGGCTCCCCTAGCCTTAGGCTAGGGCACCCCTAGGCTTAGGCTAACCTCCCCTAGCCTTAGGCTAGGGCACCCCTAGGCTTAGGCTAGGGCTCCCCTAGTCTTAGGCTAGTGCTCCCCTATCTTAAGGCTAGGGCTCCCCTAGGCTTATGCTAACCTCCCCTAGCCTTAGGCTAGGGCATCCCTAGGCTCAGGCTAGGGCTCCCCTAGTCTTAGGCTAGTGCTCCCCTATCTTAAGGCTAGGGCTCCCCTAGGCTTAGGCTAAGACAAGGGCTCCCCTAGCCTTAGGCTACGGCTCCCCTAGCCTTAGGCTAGGACACCCCTAAGCTTAGGCTAAGGCTAGGGCTCACCCAGCCTTAGGCTAATGCTCCCCTAGCCTTGGGCTAGGGCACCCCTAGGCTTAGGCTAAGGCTAGGGCTCCCCTAGCCTTAGGCTAGGGCTCCCTTAGTCTTAGGCTAGGGCTCCCCTACCCTTAGGCTAGGGCTCCCCTAGCCTTAGGCAATGGCACCCCTAGCCTTAGGCTAGGGCACCCCAAGGCTTAGGCTAAGGCACCCCTAGGCTTAGGCTAGGGCTCCCCTTGCCTCAGGCTAGGGCTCCCCTAGCCTTAGGGTAGGGCACCCCTAGGCTTAGGCTAGGGCTAGGGCTCCCCTAGCCTTAGTCTAGGGCTCCCCTAGCCGTGGGCTACGACTCCCCTAGCCTTAGGCTTGGGCACCCCTAGGCTTAGGCTAAGACAAGGGCTCCCCTATCCTTAGGCTAGGGGTCCCCTAACCTTAGGCTTGGGCTCCCCTAGCCTTAGGCTAGGGCACCGTTAGGCTTATGCTAAGGCTAGGGCTCCCCTACCCTTAGGCTATGGCTCTCCTAGGCTTAGGCTAGGGCATCCCTAGGCTTAGGCTAAGGATAAGGGTCCCCTAGCCTTATGCTGGGGCTCCCCTAGCCTTAGGCTAGGGCACCCCTAGGCTTAGGCTAAGGCTAGGGCTCCCCTAGCCTTAGGCTAGGGCTCCCTTAGCCTTAGGCTAGGGCTACCCTACCCTTAGGCTCGGGCTCCCCTAGCCTTAGACAATGGCTCCCCTAGCCTTAGGCTAGGGCACCCATAGGCTTAGGCTAAGGCTAGTGCTCACCTAGCCTTAGGTTAGGGCACCCCTAAGCTTAGGCTAAGGATAGGGCTCCCCTAGCCTAAGGCTAGGGCTCCCCTAGCCTTAGGCTTGGGCACCCCTAGCCTTAGGCTAGGGCTCCCATAGCCTTAGGCTCGGGCTCCCCGAGCCTTAGGTTCGGGCATCCCTAGGCTTAGGCTAAGGCTAGGGCTCCCCTAGCCTTAGGCTAGGTCACCCCTAAGCTTAGGGTCAGGCACCCATAGGCGTAGGCTAGGGCTCCCGTAGCCTTAGGTTCGGGCACCCCTAGGCTTAGGCTAAGACAAGGGCTCCCCCAGCCTTAGGCTAAGGCTCCCCTAGGCTTAGGCTAAGGCTACGGTTCCCCTGGCCTTAGCTTCGGGCACCCCTAGGCTTAGGCTAAGGCTAGGGCTCCCCTAGCCTTAGGCTAGTGCTCTCCTAGCCTTAGGCTAGGGCACCGCTAGCCTTAGGCTAGGGCACCCCTAGGCTTAAGCTGGCCTCCCCTAGCCTTAGGGTAGGGCTCCCCTAGGCTTAGGGTAGGGCACCCCTAGGCTTCATCTAAGGCTAGGGCTCCCATAGCCTTATGTTAGGGCACCCCTAGGCTTGGGCTAAGGCTAGGGCTCCCCTAGGCTTAGGCTAGGCTCCCCTAGGCTTAGGCTAAGGCTAGGGCTTCCCTAGCCTTAGGCTATGGCTCCCTTACCCTTAGGCTAGGGCTCCTCTAGCCTTAGGCTAGAGCTCCCCTAGCCTCGGCTAGGGCACCCCTAGTCTTAGGCTAAGGCTAGGGCTTCCCTAGCCTTAGGTTAGGGCTCCCCTTTCCATAGGCTAGGGCTCCCCTATTCTTAGGCTAGGGCTCAACTAGCCTTAGGCTAGTGCTCCCCTAGTCACGGCTAGGGAACCCCTAAGCTAAGGCTAAGGCTAGGGTTCCCCGAGCCTTTGGCGAGGGCACCCCTAAGCTTAGGCTAGGGCACCCCTAGGCTTAGGCTAATGCTACGCTCCTCTAGCCTTAGGCTAGGGCTCCCCTAGTCACAGCTAGGGAACCCCTAAGCTTAGGCTAAGGCTAGAGCTCCCCTAGTCTTAGGCTAGGGCTCAACTAGCCTTAGGATAGTGCTCCCCTAACCTTAGGCTAGGGCACCCCTAGGCTTAGGCTAAGACAAGGGCTCCCCTAGCCTTCTGCTAGGGCTCCCCTAGCCTTAGGCTATGGCACCCCTAGGCTTAGGCTAAGGCTAGGGCTCCTCTAGCCTTAGGCTAGGGCTCCCCTAGCCTGGACTAGGGCACCCCTAGGCTTAGGCTAAGGCTAGGGCTCCCCTAGCATTAGGCAGGGCTCCCCTAGCCTTAGGTTAGGGCACCTTTAGGCTTAGGCTATGGCTAGGGCTCCCCTAGCCTTAGGCTAGGGCACCCCTAGGCTTAGGCTAGGGCTCCTCTAACCGTTGGCTAGGGCTCCCCTATCCTAAGGCTAGGGCTCCCCTAGAATTAGTGTATGGCACCCCTAGGCTTAGGTTAAGGCTCGTGCTCCCCTTGCCTTAGACTAGGGCAAACCTAGGCTTAGGCTAAAGCTAGGGCTCCCCTAGCCTTAGGCTAGGGTACACCTAGGCTTAGCCTAAGGCTCCCCTAGTCTTAGGCTAGGGCACCCCTAGGCTTAGGCTAAGGCTAGGGCTCACCTATCCTTAGGCTAGGGCTTCCTTAGCCTTAGACTAGGGCTCCCCTAGCCTTAGGATAGGCCACCCCTAGGCTAAGGCTAAGGCTAGGGTTCCCCTAACCTTAGTCTAAGGCACCCCTACGCTTAGGCTAGGGCTCCTCTAGCCTTAGGCTCAGGCTCCCCTAGCCTTAGGCTCGGGCTCCCCTAGCCTTAATCTAGGGCTCCCCTAGCCTTATGCTAGGGCACCCCTAGCCTTAGGCTAGGACTCTCCAAACCTTAGGTTAGGGCACCCCTAGGCTTAGGCTAGGGCACCGCTAGGCTAAGGCTAGGGCTCCCCTAGACTTAGGCTAGGGTACCCCTAGCCTTAGACTAGGGCTCCCCTAGCCTTAGGCTAGGGCACACCTAGCCTTTGGCTAAGGCTAGGGCACCCCTAGCCTTAGGCTAAGGCTAGGACTCCCCTAGGCTTTGGCGAGGGCACCCCTAGGCTTAGGCTAGGGCACCCCTAGGCTTAGGCTAAGGCTAGGGCTCCTCTAGCCTTAGGCTAGGGCACCCCTAGGCTTAGGCTAAGGCTAGGGCTCCCCTATCCTTTGGCAAGGGGAACCCAAGGCTTAGGCTAGGGCACCCCTAGGCTTAGGCTAAGGCTAGGTCTCCCTAGCCTCGGCTAGGGCACCCCTAGGCTTAGGCTAAGGCTAGGGCTCCTCTAGCCTTAGTCTAGGGCTCCCCTAGCCTGGACTAGGGCACCCCTAGGCTTAGGCTAAGGCTAGGGCTCCCCTAGCCTTAGGCTAGGGCACACTTAGGCTTAGGCTAGGCTCCCCTAGCTTTAGGCTAGGGTATCCCTAGGCTTAGGCTAGGGCTCTCCTAGCCTTAGGCTAGGGCACCCCTAGGCTTAGGCTAGGGCTCCTCTAGCCTTAGTGTAGGGCTCCCCTAGCCTGGACTAGGGCACCCCTAGGCTTAGGCTAAGGCTAGGGCTCCCCTAGCCTTAGGCTAGGGTACATTTAGGCTTAGGCTAGGCTCCCCTAGCTTTAGGCTAGGGTACCCCTAGGCTTAGGCTAGGGCACCCCTAGGCTTAGGCTAAGGCTTGTGCTTCTCTAGCCTTAGCCTAGTGCTCCCCTAGTCTTAGGCTAGTGCACCCCTAGGCTTAGGCTAAGGCCAAGGCTCCCCTAGCCTTAGGCTAGGGCTCTCCTAGCCTTAGGCTAGGGCACCCCTAGGCTTAGGCTAGGGCTCCCTTAGCCTTAGGCTAGGGCTCCCCTAGCCTTAGGCTAGGGCACCCCTAGGCTTAGGCTAAGGCTAGGGTCCCCTAGCCTTAGGCGAGGGCTCCCATAGCCTTAGGCTAGGGCACCCCTAGGCTTAGACTAAGTCTAGGGCTCCCCTAGCCTTAGGCCAGGGTACACCTAGGCTTAGGCTAAGGCTTCCTAGCCTTAGGCTAGGGCACCCCTAGGCTTAGGCTAGGGCTCCTCTAACCTTAGGCTAGGGCTCCCCTGTCCTAAGGCTAGGGCTCCCCTAGAATTAGTGTATGGCACCCCTAGGCTTAGGTTAAGGCTCGTGCTCCCCTAGCCTTAGGCTAGGTCAATCCTAGGCTTAGGCTAAGGCTAGGGCACCCCTAGCCTTAGGCTAGGGTACACCTAGGCTTAGCCTAAGGCTCCCCTAGTCTTAGGCTAGGGCACCCATAGACTTAGGCTAGGCTCCCTTAGCCTTAGCTAGGGAACCCCTAGTCTTAGGCTTGGGCTACCCTAGCCTTAGGCTAGGGCACCCCTAGGCTTAGGCTAAGGCTTGTGCTCCCCTAGTCTTAGGCAGTGCTCCCCTAGACTTACGTTAGGGCACCGTTAGGCTTAGGCTAAGGCTAGGGTTCCCCTAGCCTTAGGCTAGGGCTCCCCTAGGCTTAGGCTAGGGCATTCCTAGGCTTAGGCTAAGGCTATGGGTCCCCTAGCCTTATGCTGGGGCTCCCCTAGCCTTAGGCTAAGGCTCCCCTAGCCTTAGGCTAGGGCACCCCTAGGCTTAGGCTAGGCTCCGCTAGCCTTAGGCTAGGCCACCCCTAGGCTTAGGCTAGGGTTCCCCTACCCTTAAGCTAGGGCTCCCCTAGCCTAAGGCTAAGGCTCCCCTAGCCTTAGGCTAGGGCATCCCTAGGCTCAGGCTAGGGCTCCACTAGGCTTAGGCTAGTGCTCCCCTATCTTAAGGCTAGGGCTCCCCTAGGCTTAGGCTAAGACAAGGGCACCCCTAGCCTTAGGCTAGGGCTCCCCTAGCTTTAGGCCAGGACACCCCTAGGCTTAGGCTAAGGCTAGGGCTCACCTAGCCTTATGCCAATGCTCCCCTAGCCTTAGCCTTGGGCTCCCCTAGCCTTAGGCAAGGGCATCCCTAGGCTCAGGCTAGGGCTCCCCTAGCCTTAGGGTAAGGCTCCCCTATCCTAAGGCTAGGGCTCCCCTAGCCTTAGGCTAGCACACCCGTAGGCTTAGGCTAAGGCTAGGGCTCACCTAGCCTTAGACTAAAGCTCCCCTAGCCTTAGGCAATGGCACCCCTAGCCTTAGGCTAGGGCACACATAGGCTTAGGCCAAGGTTAGTGCTCACCTAGCCTTAGGCTAGGGCACCCCTAAGCTTAGGCAAAGGCTAGGGCTCCCCTAGCCTAAGGCTAGGGCTCCCCAATCCTTAGGCTAGGGCACCCATAGCTTTAGGCTCGGGCTCCCCTAGCCTTAGGCTAGGGAACCCCTAGGCTTAGGCTTCGGCTAGGGCTCCCCTAGCCTTAGGTTCGGGCATCCATAGGCTTAGGCTAAGGCTAGGGCTCCCCTAGCCTTAGGCTAGGTCACCCCTAAGCTTAGGCTCAGGCACCCATAGGCTTAGGCAAGGGCTCCACTAGCCTTAGGCTAGGGCTCCCCTCACCTTATGCTAGGGCACCCCTAGGCTTATTCTAAGGCGAAGGCTCCCCTAGCCTTAGGCTAGGGCTCTCCTAGCCTTAGACTAGGGCACCCCTAGGCTTAGGCTAGGGCTCCCCTAGCCTTAGGTTCGGGCACCCCTAGGCTTAGGATAAGGCCAGGGCTCCCCTAGCCTTAGGTTAGGGCACCCATAAGCTTAGGCTAGGGCACCCATAGGCTTAGGCTAAGGCTAGGGCTCCCCTAGCCTTAGGTATGGCAGCCCTAGGCTTAGGCTTGGGCTCCCCTAGCCTTAGGCTACGGCAACCCTAAGCTTAGTCTAAGGTTAGGGCTCCCCTAGCCTTAGGCTAGGGCTCCCATAGCTTTAGGCTAGGGCACCCCTAGGCTTAGGTTAAGGCTAGGACTCCCCTAGCCTTAGCTTGGGCACCCTAGCATTAGGCTGGGGCACCCCTAGGCTTAGTCTAGTGCTACCCTAGCCTTAGGCTAGAGCTCCCCTAGCCTTAGGCAATGGCACCCCTATCCTTAGGCTAGGGCACCCATAGGCTTAGGCTAAGGCTAGTGCTCACCTAGCCTTAGACTAGGGCACCCCTAAGCTTAGGCTAAGGCTAGGGCTCCCATAGCCTTAGGCTCAGGCTCCCCTATCCTTAGGCTAGGGCACCCCAAGTCTTCGGCATAGGCTAGGGCTCCCCTAGCCTAAGATTCCGGCATCCCTAGGCTTAGGCTAAGGCTAGGGCTCCCCTAGCCTTAGGTATGGCAGCCCTATCCTTAGGTTTGGCTACCCCTAAGCTTAGGCTAAGGTTAGGGCTCCCCTAGTCTTAGGCTAGGGCACCCCTAAGCTTAGGCTTAGGCTATGGCCTAGCCTCAGGTTAGGGCTCCCCTAGCCTTAGGCTAGGCCACCCCTAGGCTTAGGCTAAGGCTATGGCTCCCCTAGACTTCAGTTCGGGCATCCCTAGGATTAGGCTAAGGCTAGGGCTCCCCTAGCCTTAGGCTAGGGCACCCCTAGGCTTAGGTTAGCGCTCCCCTAGCCTTAGGTTCGGGCACCCCTAGGCTTAGGATAAGGCTAGGGCTCCCCTAGCCTTAGGCTAGGTCACCCCTAAGCTTAGGCTCAGGCACCCATAGGCTTAGGCTAGGGCTCCACTAGCCTTAGGCTAGGGCTCCCCTCACCTTATGCTAGGGCACCCCTAGGCTTATGCTAAGGCTATGGCTCCCCTAGCCTTAGGCTAGGGCTCTCCTAGCCTTAGGCAGGGCTCCCCTAGACTTACGTTAGGGCACCGTTAGGCTTACGCTAAGGCTTGGGCTCCCCTAGGCTTAGGCTAGGGCATCCTTAGGCTTAGGCTAAGGCTAAGGGTCCCCTATCCTTATACTGTGGCTCCCCTAGCCTTAGGCTAAGGCTCCCCTACCCTTAGGCTAGGGCACCACTAGGCTTAGGCTAGGCTCCCCTAGCCTTAGGATAGGGCACCCCTAGGCTCAGGCTTGGGCTCCCCTAGGCTTAGGCTAGTGCTCCCCTATCTTAAAGCTAGGGCTCCCTTAGGCTTAGGCTAAGAAAAGGGCTCCCCTAGCCTTAGGCTACGGCTCCCCTAGCCTAAGGCTCGGGCTCCCCAAGCCTTAGGCTAGGGCACCCCTAGGCTTAGGCTAAGGCTAGAGCTCCCCTAGTCTTAGGCAGGGCTCCCCTAGACTTACGTTAGGGCACCGTTAGGCTTAAGCTAAGGCTAGGGCTCCCCTAGCCTTAGGCTAGGGCTCCCCTGGGCTTAAGCTAGGGCATCCCTAGGATTAGGCTAAGGCTAAGGGTCCCCTAGCCTTATGCTGGGGCTCCCCTAGCCTTAGGCTAAGGCTCCCCTAGCCTTAGGCTAGGGCACCCCTAGGCTTAGGCTAACCTCCCCTAGCCTTAGGCTAGGGCACCCCTAGGCTTAGGCTAGGGCTCCCCTAGTCTTAGGCTAGTGCTCCCCTATCTTAAGGCTAGGGCTCCCCTAGGCTTAGGCTAACCTCCCCTAGCCTTAGGCTAGGGCATCCCTAGGCTCAGGCTAGGGCTCCCCTAGTCTTAGGCTAGTGCTCCCCTATCTTAAGGCTAGGGCTCCCCTAGGCTTAGGCTAAGACAAGGGCTCCCCTAGCCTTAGGCTACGGCTCCCCTAGCCTTAGGCTAGGACACCCCTAGGCTTAGGCTAAGGCTAGGGCTCACCTAGCCTTAGGCTAATGCTCCCCTAGCCTTGGGCTAGGGCACCCCTAGGCTTGGGCTAAGGCTAGGGCTCCCCTAGCCTTAGGCTAGGGCTCCCTTAGCCTTAGGCTAGGGCTCCCCTACCCTTAGGCTAGGGCTCCCCTAGCCTTAGGCAATGGCACCCCTAGCCTTAGGCTAGGGCACCCCAAGGCTTAGGCTAAGGCACCCCTAGGCTTAGGCTAGGGCTCCCCTAGCCTCAGGCTAGGGCTCCCCTAGCCTTAGGGTAGGGCACCCCTAGGCTTAGGGTAGGGCTAGGGCTCCCCTAGCCTTAGTCTAGGGCTCCCCTAGCCGTGGGCTACGACTCCCCTAGCCTTAGGCTTGGGCACCCCTAGGCTAAGGCTAAGACAAGGGCTCCCCTATCCTTAGGCTAGGGGTCCCCTAACCTTAGGCTTGGGCTCCCCTAGCCTTAGGCTAGGGCACAGCTAGGCGTAGGGTAAGATTAGGGCTCCCCTAGCCTTAGGCTAGGGCACCCCTAGGCTTAGGCTAAGGCTAGGACTCCCCTAACCTTAGGCAGGGCTCCCCTAGACTTACGTTAGGGCACCGTTAGGCTTATGCTAAGGCTAGGGCTCCCCTACCCTTAGGCTATGGCTCTCCTAGGCTTAGGCTAGGGCATCCCTAGGCTTAGGCTAAGGATAAGGGTCCCCTAGCCTTATGCTGGGGCTCCCCTAGCCTTAGGCTAGGGCACCCCTAGGCTTAGGCTAAGGCTAGGGCTCCCCTAGGCTTAGGCTAGGGCTCCCTTAGCCTTAGGCTAGGGCTACCCTACCCTTAGGCTCGGGCTCCCCTAGCCTTAGGCAATGGCTCCCCTAGCCTTAGGCTAGGGCACCCATAGGCTTAGGCTAAGGCTAGTGCTCACCTAGCCTTAGGTTAGGGCAGCCCTAAGCTTAGGCTAAGGATAGGGCTCCCCTAGCCTTAGGCTAGTGCTCTCCTAGCCTTAGGCTAGGGCACCGCTAGCCTTAGGCTAGGGCACCCCTAGGCTTAAGCTGGCCTCCCCTAGCCTTAGGGTAGGGCTCCCCTAGGCTTAGGGTAAGGCACCCCTAGGCTTCATCTAAGGCTAGGGCTCCCATAGCCTTATGTTAGGGCACCCCTAGGCTTGGGCTAAAGCTAGGGCTCCCCTAGCCTTAGTCTAGGTCTCCCCTAGCCTTAGGCTACGGCTCCCCTTGCCTTAGGCTTGGGCACCCCTAGGCTTAGGCTAAGACAAGGGCTCCCCTAGCCTTAGGCTAGGGCACCCCTAGGCTTAGGCTAGGCTCCCCTAGCCTTAGGCTAGGGCTCCCCTCGCCTTAGGCTAGGGCTCCCCAGCCTAAAGCTAGGGCTCCCCTAGCCTTAGGCTAGGGCATCCCTAGGCTCAGGCTTTGGCTCCCCAAGCTTAGGCTAGTGCTCCCCTATATTAAAGCTAGGGCTCCCCTAGGCTTAGGCTAAGACAAGGGCTCCCCTAGCCTTAGGCTACGGCTCCCCTAGCCTAAGGCTCAGGCTCCTCAAGCCTTAGGCTAGGGCACCCCTAGGCTTAGGCTAATGCTAGGTCTCCCCTAGCCTTAGGCTAGGGCTCCCTTAGCCTTAGGCTAGGGCTCCCCTACCCTTAGGATAAGGCTAGCGCTCCCCTAGCCTAAGGCTAGGGCTCCCATAGCCTTAGGCTCGGGCTCCCCTAGCCTCAGGCTAGGGCACCCCTAGGCTTAGGCTTAGGCTAGGGTTCTCCTAGGCTTAGGCTCGGGCACCCCTAGGCTTAGGCTAGGGTTCCCCTAGACTTAGGCTAGGGCTCCCCTAGCCTTTGGCTTGTGCTCCCCTATCCTTAGGGCAGGGCACCCCTAGGCTTAGTCCAGGGCTCCCCTAGCATTAGGCTAGGTCTCCCCTAGGCTTAGGCTCGGGCACCCCTAGGCTTAGGCTAGGGCTCCCCTAGCCTTAGACTAGGGCTCCCCTATCCTTAGGCTAGGTCACCCCTAGGCTTAGGCTAAGACTAGGGCTCCACTAGCCTTAGGCTAGGGCACCCCTAGGCTTAGGCTAAGGCTACGGCTCCCCTAGCCTTAGGCTAGGGCACCTTTAGGCTTAGGCTAGGTCTCCCCTATCCTTAGGCTAGGGCTCCCTTAGCCTTAGGCTAGGGCTCCCCTAGCCTTAGGCTAGAGCACCAGTAGGCTTAGGCTAAGGCTAGGGCTCCCTAGCTTAGGCTAGGGCTCCCCTAACCTTAGGCTAGGGCACCCCTAGGCTTAGGCTAGGGCTCCCCTAGCCTTAGGCTAGGGCACCTTTAGGCTTAGACTAAGGCTAAGGATCCCCTAGCCTTAGGCTAGGGCTCTCCTAGCATTAGGCTAGGGCACCCCTAGGCTTAGGCTAAGGCTAGGGCTCCCCTAGCCTTCGGATAGGGCTCCCATAGCCTTAGGGTAGGGCTCCCCTAGCCTTAGGGTAGGTCACCCCTAGGCTTAGGCTAAGGCTAGGGCTCACCTAGCCTTAGGCTAAGGCTCCCCTAGCCTTAGGCTAGGGCTCCCCTATCCTTAGGCTAGGTCACCCCTAGGCTTAGGCTCGGGCACCCCTAGGCTTAGGCTAGGGTTCCCCTAGATTTAGACTAGGGCTCCCCTAGCCTTAGTCTAGTGCTCCCCTATCCTTAGGCCAGAGCACCCCTAGGCTTAGTCCAGGGCTCCCCTAGCCTTAGGCTAGAGCTCCCCTAGCTTTAGGCTAGGGCTCCCCTAGGCTTAGGCTCGGGCACCCTTAGGCTTAGGCTAGGGCTCCCATAGCCTTAGTCTAGGGCTACCCTAACCTTATGCTAGGGCACCCCTAGGCATAGGCTAAGGCTAGGGCTCCTCTAGCCTTCGGATAGGGCTCCCATTGCCTTAGGGTAGGGCTCCCCTAGCCTTAGGGTAGGTCACCCCTAGGCTTATGCTAAGGCTAAGGCTCACCTAACCTTAGGCTAAGGCTCCCCTAGCCTTCGGCTAGGGCTCCCCTATTCTTAGGCTAGGTCACCCCTAGGCTTAGGCTCGGGCACCCCTAGGCTTAGGCTAGGGTTCCCCTAGACTTAGGCTAGGGCTCCCCTAGCCTTAGTCTAGTGCTCCCCTATCCTTAGGCCAGGGCACCCCTAGGCTTAGTCCAGGGCTCCCTTAGCCTTAGGCTAGAGATCCCCTAGCCTTAGGCTAGGGCTCCCCTAGGCTTAGGCTCCGGCACCCCTAGGCTGAGGCTAGGGCTCCCCTAGCCTTAGACTTGGGCTCCCCTAGCCTTGGGCTCGGGCACCCCTAGGCTTAGGCTAAGAGTAGGGCTCCACTAGCCTTTGGGTAGGGCTCCCCTAGCCTTAGGCTAGGGCACCTTTAGGCTTAGTCTAGGCCTCCCCTAGCCTTAGGCTAGGGCTCCCCTAGCCTTAGGTTAGGGCACCCCTAGGCTTAAGCTAACCCTAAGGCTCCCCTAGCCTTAGGCTAAGGCTCCCCTAGCCTTAGGCTAGGGCACCCGTAGGCTTAGGCTAAGGCTAGGGCTCCCCTAGCCTTAGGCTAGGGCACCCGTAGGCTTAGGCTAGGGCTCCCCTAGCCTTAGGTTCGGGCATCCCTAGGCTTAGGCTAAGGCTAGGGCTCCCCTAGCCTTAGTCTAGGGCACCACTAAGCTTAGGCTCGGGCACCCCTAGGCTTAGGCTAGGGCTCCACTTGCCTTAGGCTAGGGCTCCCTCACTTTATGCTAGGGCACCCCTAGGCTTTGATTAAGGCTAGGTCTCCCCTAGTCTTAGGCTAGGACACCCCAAGGCTTAGGCTAAGGCTAGGGCTCCCCTAGCCTCCGGCTCGGGCTCAACTAGCCTTAGGCTAGGGCAGCCCTAACTTAGGCTAAGGCTAGGGCTCCCCTAGCCTTGGATAGGGCACCCCTAGGGCTAGGATAACGCTAAGGCTCCCCAAGCCTTAGGATAGGGCACCCATAGGCTTAGGCTAAGGCTAGGGCTCCCCTAGACTTAGGCTAGGTCTCCCCTAGACTTAGGCTAGGGCTCCCCTAGCCTTAGGCTAGGGCACCCCTAGACATAGGCTAAGGCTAGGGCTCCCCTAGTCTTAGGCTCTTGCTCCCTTAGCCTTACGTTAGGGCGCCCCTAGGCTTAGGCTAACGCTAGGGCTCCCGTAGCCTTAGGCTAGGGCTCCCCTAGCCTTAGGCTAGGGCTCCCCTAGCCTTAGGCTAGGGCACCCCTAGGCTTAGGCTAGGGCTCCCCTAGCCTTAGACTAGGGCTCCCCTAGGCTTAGGCTAGGGCACCCCTAGGCTTAGGCTAGGGCTCCCCTAGCCTTAGACTAGGGCTCCCCTAGGCTTAGGCTAGGGCTCCCCTAGGCTTAGGCTAGGGCACCCATAGGCTTAGGCTAAGGCTAGGGCTCCCCTAGCCTTAGGCTAGGGCACCCCTAGGCTTAGGCTAGGGCTCCCCTAGCCTTAGACTAGGGCTCCCCTAGGCTTAGGCTAGGGCACCCCTAGGCTTAGGCTAGGGCTCCCCTAGCCTTAGACTAGGGCTCCCCAAGGTTTAGGCTAGGGCTCCCCTAGGCTTAGGCTAGGGCACCCATAGGCTTAGGCTAAGGCTAGGGCTCCCCTAGCCTTAGGCTAGGGCTCCCCTATCCTTCGGATAGGGCTCCCCTAGCCTTAGGCAAGGGAACCCCTAGGCTTAGGCTAAGGCTAGAGCTCTCCTAGCATTAGGCTAGTGCACCCCTAGTCTTAGGCTAGGGCTCCCCTAGCCTTAGGCTTGGGCTCCCCTAGCCTTAGGCTCGTGCTCCCCTAGCCTTAAGCTCGGGCACCCCTAGCCTTAGTCTAGGGTTCCCCTAGATTTAGGCTAGGGCTTCCTTAGCCTTAGGCTAGTGTTCCCCTATCCTTAGGCCAGGGGACCCCTGGTCTAAGTCCAGGGCTCCCGTAGCCTTAGGCTAGGGCTCCCCTAACCTTAGTCTAGGGCACCCCTAGGCTTAGGCTAAGGCTAGGGCTCCCCTAGCCTTCGGATATGGCTCCCATAGCCTTAGGGTAGGGCTCCCCTAGCATTAGGGTGGGTCACCCCTAGGCTTAGGCTAAGGCTAGGGCTCACCTAGACTTAGGCTAAGGCTCCCCTAGCCTTAGGCTAGGGCTCCCCTATCCTTAGGCTAGGTCACCCCTAGGCTTAGGCTCGGGCACCCCTAGGCTTAGGCTAGGGTTCCCCTAGACTTAGGCTAGGGCTCTCCTAGCCTTAGTCTAGTGCTCCCCTATCCTTTGGCCAGGGCACCTCTAGGCTTAGTCCAGGGCTCCCCTAGCCTTAGGCTAGAGCTCCCATAGCCTTAGGCTAGGAGTCCCCTAGACTTAGGCTCGGGCACCCCTTGGCTTAGGCTAGGGCTCCCCTAGCCTTAGGCTAGGGCTCCCCTAACCTTATGCTATTGCACCCCTAGGCTTAGGCTAAGGCTAGGGCTCCGCTAGCCTTCGGATAGGGCTCCCATAGCCTTAGGGTAGGGCTCCACTAGCCTTAGGGTAGGTCACCCCTAGGATTATGCTAAGGCTAGGGCTCACCTAGCCTTAGGCTAAGGCTCCCCTAGCCTTAGGCTAGGGCTCCCCTATCCTTAGGCTAGGTCACCCCTAGGCTTAGGCTCGGGCACCCCTAGGCTTAGGCTAGGGTTCCCCTAGACTTAGGCTAGGGCTCTCCTAGCCTTAGTCTAGTGCTCCCCTATCCTTTGGCCAGGGCACACCTAGGCTTAGTCCAGGGCTCCCCTAGCCTTAGGCAAGAGCTCCCCTAGCCTTAGGCTAGGAGTCCCCTAGGCTTAGACTCGGGCACCCCTTGGCTTAGGCTAGGGCTCCCCTAGCCTTAGGCTAGGGCTCCCCTAACCTTAGGTTAGGTCACCCCTAGGCTTAGGCTCGGGCACCCCTAGGCTTAGGCTAGGGTTCCCCTAGACTTAGGCTAGGGCTCCCCTAGCCTTAGTCTAGTGCTCCCCTATCCTTAGGCCAGGGCACCCCTAGGCTTAGTCCAGGGCTCCCTTAGCCTTAGGCTAGAGCTCCCCTAGACTTATGCTAGGCAACCTTTAGGCTTAGGCTAGGGCTCCCCTAGCCTTAGGCTACGGCTCCCCTAGCCTTAGGCTACGGCTCCCCTAGCCTTAGGCTAGGGCACCCCTAGGCTTAGGCTAGGCCTCCCCTAGCATTGGATAAGGCACCCCTAGGCCTAGGCTAACGCTACTTCTACCCTAGCCTTAGGCTAGGGCACCCCTAGGCATAGGCTAAGGCTAAGGCTCCCCTAGCCTTAGGCTAGGGCTCCCCTAGCCTTAGGCTAGGGCCCCTTTAGGCTTAGGCTAGGGCTCCCCTAGCCTTAGGCTAGGGCACCCCTAGGCTTAGGCTAGGGCTCCCCTAGCATTGGATAGGGCACCACTAGGCCTAGGCTAACGCTACTGCTAACCTAGCCTTAGGCTAGGGCACCCCTACGCTTAGGCTAAGGCTAAGGCTCCCGTAGCCTTAGGCTAGGGCTCCCCTAGCCTTAGGCTATGGCACCCGTAGGCTTAGGCTATGGCTCCCCTAGCCTTAGGTTCGGGCATCCCTAGGCATAGGCTAAGGGTAGGGCTCGCCTAGCCTTAGGCTAGGGCACCCCTAAGCTTAGGCTCGGGCACCCCTAGGCTTAGGCTAGGGCTCCACTAGCCTTAGCCTGGGGCTCCCCTCACCTTATGCTACGGCACCCCTAGTCTTTGGCTAAGGCTAGGTCTCCCCTAACCTTAGGCTAGGGCTCTCCTAGCCTTAGGCTAGGGCACCCCTAGGTTTAGGCTAGGGCTCCCCTAGCCTTAGTTTCGGGCACCCCTAGGTTTAGGATAAGGCTAGGGCTCCCCTAGCCTTAGGCTAGGGCACCCATAGGCCTAGGCTAGGGCACCCATAGGCTTAGGCTAATGCTAGGGCTCCCCTAGCCTCAGGTATGGCAGCCCTAGGCTTAGGCTTGGGCTCCCCTAGCCTTAGGCTAGGGCACCCCTAGGCTTAGGCTAAGGCTAGGGCTCCCCTAGTCTTAGGCTAGGGCACCCCTAAGCTTAGGCTAAGGCTAGGGCTCGCCTAGCCTTAGGCTAGGGCTCCCCTATCCTTAGGCTAGGGCTCCCCTAGGCTTAGGCTAAGGCTAGGGCTCTCTGAGCCTTAGGTAGGGCACCCCTAGGCTTAGGCTAGGGCTCCCCTTCCTTAGGTTCGGGCTCCCCTAGCCTTAGGCTAGGGCTCACCTAGACTTAGGCTAGGGCTCCCCTAGCCTTAGGCTAGTGCTCCCGTATCCTTAGGCCAGGGCACCCCTAGGCTTAGTCCAGGGCTCCCATAGCCTTAGGCTAGGGCTCCCCTATCCTTAGGCTAGGGATCCCCTAGACTTAGGCTCGGGCAACCCTAGGCTTAAGCTAGGGCTAGGGCTCCCGTAGCCTCTGGCTAGGGCTCCCCTAGCCTTAGGGTAGGTCACCCCTAGGCTTAGGCTAAGTCTAGGGCTCCACTAGCCTTAGGCTAAGGCTCCCCTAGCCTTAGGCTAGGGCACTTCTAGGCTTACGCTCGGGCAACCATCGGATTAGGATAGATCTCCCCTAGCCTTTGGCTAGGGCACCCCTAGGCTTAGGCTAGGATTCCCCTAGCCTTAGGTTAGGGCACCCCTAGGCTTAGGCTAGGGTTCCCTTAGCCTTACGCTAGGGCTCCCCTAGCCTTAGGCTAGTGCTCCCCTAGCCTTAGGCTCGGGCACCCATAGCCTTAGGCTAGGGCACCCCGAGGCTTAGGCCAGGGCACCCCTATGCTTAGTCCAGGGCTCCCATAGCCTTAGGCTAGGGCTCCACTAGCCTTAGGGTACGTCACCCCGAGATTTAGGCTAAGGCTAGGGCTCCCCTAGCCTTAGGCTATGGCACCCCTAGGCTTAGGATAGGGCTCCCCTAGCCTTAGGTTCGGGCACCACTAGGCTTAGGGTAGGGCTCCACTTGGTTTAGGCTAAGACTAGGGCTCCCCTAGCCTTAGGCTAGGTCTCCCCAAGCCTTATGCTAGGGTTCCCCTAGCCTTAGGCAAGGGCACCCCTAGGCTTAGGCTAAAGCTAGGGCTTCCCTAGCCTTAGGCTAGGGCTCCCCTAGCCTTAGGCTCGGTCACCCATAGGCTTAGGCTAAGGTTAGGGCTCCCCTAGCCTTAGGTATGGCATCCCTATGCTTAGGCTTGGGCTCCCCTAGCCTAAGCCTAGGGCTCCACTATCTTTAGGCTAGGGCTCCCCTAGCTTTACACTAGGGCACCCCTAGGCTTAGGCTAAGGCTAGGGAACCGTAGCCTTAGGCTAGGGCACCCCTGGCTTAGGCTAAGGCTAGGGCTATCGTAGCCTTAGGCTAGTGCACCCCTAAGGTTTGGCTAGGGCTCCCCTAGCCAAAGGTTCATGCACCCCTAGGCTTAGGCTAAGGCAAGGGCTCCCCTAGCCTTAGGGTAGGTCACCGCTAGGCTTTGGCTAAGGCTAGGGCTCCCCTAGCCTTAGGCTAAGGCTCCCCTAGCCTTAGGCTAGTGCTCCCCTAGGTTGAGGCTAAGACTAGGGCTCCATTAGCCTTAGGCTAGGGCTCCCCTAGGCTTAGGGTAAGGCTAGGGCTCCCCTAGCCTTAGGCTAGGGCACCACTAGGCTTAGGCTAAGGCTAGGGCTTCCCTAGCCTTTTGCTAGGGCTCCCCTAGCTTTGGATAGGGCACCCCTAGGCCTAGGCTAATGCTAGGGCTCCCCTAGCCTTAGGCTAGGGCACCCCTCGGCTTATTCTAAGGCTAGCCTTAGGCTGGGACACCCATATGCTTAAGCTAGGGCACCCCTAGGCTTAGGCTAGGGCTCCCCTAGCCTTAGTTTCGGGCACCCCTAGGCTAAGGCTAGGGCTCCCCTAGTCTTAGGCTAGGGCTCCATTACCCTTAGGCTAGGGATCCCCTAGCCTTAGGCTGGGACTCACCTAGCCTTAGGCTATGGCACCCGTAGGCTTAGGCTAACGCTAGGGCTCTCCTAGCCTTAGGCTAGGGCACCCTTAGGCTTAGGCTAGGGCACCCCTAGGCTTAACCTAGGGCTCCCCTTGCCTTAGGTTGGGGCACCCCTAAGTTTAGGGTACGTCACCCCGAGGCTTAGGCTAAGGCTAGCGCTCCCCTAGCCTTAGGCTAGGGCTCCCCTAGCCTTAGGCTAAGGCACCCCTAGGCTTAGGCTAGGGCTCCCCTAGCTTTAGGATAGGGCACCCCTAGGCTTAGGCCAGGGCTCCCTTAGCATTAGGCTAGGGATCCCCTAGCCTTAGTCTAGGGCACCCCTAGGCTTAGGATAGGGCTCCCCTAGCCTTAGGTTCGGGCACCTCCGACTTAGGGTAGGGCTCCCCTTGGCTTAGGCTAAGCCCAGGGCTCCCCTAGCCTTAGGCTAGAGATTCCAAGCCTTTGGCTAGGGCACCCCTATGCTTAGGCTAGGGCTCCCCTACCCTTAGGCAAGGGCACCACTAGGCTTAGGCTCAGGCACCAATAGGCTTAGGCTAGGGCTCCATTAGCCTTAGGCTAGGGCTCCACTAGCCTTAGGCTAGAGCACCCCTAGGTTTAGGCTAAGGCTAAGGCTCCCCTCGCCTTAGGCTAGCGCTCCCCTAGCATTAGGCTAGGGCACCCCTAGGCTTAGGCTAAGGCTAGGGCTCCCCTAGCCTTTGGCTAGGGCTCCCCTAGCCTTGGATAGGGAACTCCTAGGCCTAGGCTAACGCTAGGGCTCCCCTAGCCTTAGGCTAGGGCACCCCTAGGCTTAGGCTAAGGCTAAGGCTCCCCTAGCCTTAGGCTAGGGCACCCTTAGCCTTAGGCTAAGGCTAGGGCTCCCCTAGCCTTAGGCTAAGGTACCCCTAGCCTTAGGCTTAGGTACCCTTAGCCTTAGGCTACCACACCCATAGGCTTAGGTTAGGGCAACCCTACGCTTAGGGTAGGGCTCCCCTAGCCTTTTGTTCGGGCACCCGTAGGCTTAGGCTAAGGCTAGGGCTCCCCTAGGCTAAGGCTAGGGCTCCATTACCCTTAGGCTAGGGATCCCCTAGCCTTAGGCTAGGGCTCACCTAGCCTTCGACTTGGGCTACCCTAGCCTTAGGTTGGGGCACCCCTAGGCTTAGCGTAGGTCACCCCTAGGCTTAGGCTAAGGCTAGGGCTCCCATAGCCTAAGGCTAAGGCTCCCATAGCCTTAGGCTAGGGCTCCCCTATCCTTAGGCTAGCACTCCCTTAGCCTTCGACTTGGGCTCCCCTAGCCTTAGGGTAGGTCACCCCTAGGCTTAGGCTAAGGCTAGGGCTCCCCTAGCCTTGGGCTAAGGCTCCCATAGCCTTAGGCTAGGGCTCCCCTAGCCTTCGGATAGGGCTCCCTAGCCTTAGGGTAGGTCACCCCTAGGCTTAGGCTAAGGCTAGGGCTCCCCTAGCCTTAGGCTAAGGCTCCCCTAGCCTTAGGCTAAGGCTCCCCTAGCCTTAGGCTAGGGCTCCCCTATGCTTAGGCTAGGGCTCCCCTATCCTTAGGCTAGGGTTCCCCTAAACTTAGGCTAGAGCACCCCTAGGCTTAGGCTAAGACTAGGGCTCTGTTAGACTTATCTAGCGTTCTCCTAGCCTTAGGCTAGGGCACCCCGAGACTTAGGCTATGGCTCTCCTAGCCTTAGGCTCGGGCTCCCCTAGCCTTAGGCTCGTGCTCCCCTAGCCTTAGGTTCGGGAAAGCCTAGCCTTAGGCTAGGGCTCCCCTAGACTTAGGCTAGGGCTCCCCTTGCCTTAGGCTAGTGCTCCCCTATCCTTAGGCCAGGGCACCCCTAGGCTTAGTCCAGGGCTCCCATAGCCTTAGGGTAGGGCTCCCCTAGCCTTAGGCTATGGCTCCCCTAGGCTTAGGCTCGGGCACCCCTAGCCTTAGGCTAGGGCTCCCCTAGCCTTAGGGTAAGTCACCCCGAGGCTTAGGCTAAGGCTAGGGCTCCCCTAGCCGTAGGCTAAGGCTCCCCTAACCTTAGGCTAGTGCTCCCCTAGCCTTAGGCTAGGGCTCCCCTAGCCTTAGCCTAGGGCACCCCTAGGCTTAGCCTCGGGCACCCCTAGGCTTAGGCTAGGGCTCCATTATCCTTAGGCTAGTGCTCCCCTAGCCTTAGGCTAGGGCTACCCTAGCCTTAGGCTAGGGCTCCCCTAGCCTTAGGGTACATCACCCCGAGGCTTACGCTAAGGCTAGGTCTCCCCTAGCCTTAGGCTAAGGCTCCCCTCTCCTTAGGCTAAGGCTCCCCTAGCCTTAGGCTAGGGCTCCCCAAGCCTTAGGCTTGGGTTCCCTTAGCCTTAGGCAAGGGCACCCCTAGGGTTAGGCTAAGGCTAGGGCTGCCCTAGCCTTAGGCTCAGGTATCCCTAGGCTTAGGCTCGGGCACCCCTAGGCTTAGGCTAGGGCTCCATTAGCCTTAGGCTAGGGCTCCCCTAGCCTTAGGCTAGGGCTCTCCTAGACTTAGGCTAGGGCACCCCTATGCTTAGGGTAAAGCTAGGGCTCCCCTAGCCTTAGGCTAAGGCTCCCCTCTCCTTAGGCTAGGGCTCCCCTAGCCTTAGGCTAGGGCACCCCTAGGCGTAGGCTCGGGTACCCCTAGGCTAAGGCTAGGGCTCCCCGAGCCTTAGGCTAGGGCACCCCTAGGCTTAGGATATGGCTCTCCTAAGCCTAGGCTAAGACTAGAGCTCCCCTAGCCTTAGGCTAGGGCTCCCCAAGCCTTAGTCTAGGGATTCCCTAGCCTTAAGCTCGGGCACACCTAGGCTAAGGCTAGGGCTCCCCGAGCCTTAGGCTAGGGCACCCCTAGGCTTAGGATAGGGCTCTCCTAAGCCTAGGCTAAGACTAGAGCTCCCCTAGCCTTATGCTCAGGCTCCCCTATCCTTAGGCTAGGGCTCCCCTAGCTTAGTCCAGGGCACCCCTAGGCTTAGGCTCGGGCACCACTAGGCTTAGGCTTGTGCTCCCCTAGCCTTAGGCTAGGGCTCCCCTAGGTTTAGGCTAGGGCACACCTAGGCTTAGGATAGGGCTCCCCTAGCCTTAGGTTCGGGCACCACTAGGCTTAGGCCAGGGCTCCCCTAGCCTTAAGCTAGGGCAACCCTAGGCTTAGGCTAGGACTCCCCTAGCCTTAGGTTAGGGAACTCCTAGGCTTAGGCAAGTGCTCCCCTAGGCTTAGGATAGGGCTCCCCTAGCTTAAGGCTAGGGATCCCCTAGCTTTAGGCTAGGGCTCCCCTAGGCTTAGGCTAGGGCTTCCTTAGCTTTAGGCCAGGGCACCCCTAGCCTTTGGCTAGGGCACCCCGAGGCTTAGGCTAGGGCTCCCCTAGCCATAGGCTAGGGCACCCCTGGGCTTAGGCTAAGGCTAGGGCTTCCCAGCCTTAGGCTTGGGCTCCCCTAGACTTAGGCTAGGTCTCCCCGAGCCTAAGGCAAGGGCACCCCTAGGCTTAGGCTAAGGCTAGGGCTCCCCTAGCCTTAGGCTAGGGCTCCCATAGCCTTAGGCTACGGCTCCCATAGCCTTAGGCTAGGGCACCCATAGGCTTAGGCTAGGGCTCCCCTACCCTTAGGTATGGCAGCCCTAGGCTTAGGCTTGGGCTCCCCTAGCCTAAGCCTAGGGCTCCCCTTGCTTTTGGCTAGGGCTCCCCTAGCCTTACACTAGGGCACCCCTAGGCTTAGGCTAAGGCTAGGGCTCCCCTAGCCTTAGGCTAGGGCACCCCTAGGCTTAGGCTAAGGCTAGGGCTCCTCTAGCCTTAGGTCCGGGCACCCCTAGGCTTAGGCTAAGGCTAGGTCTCCCCTAGCCTTAGGCTAGGGCTGCACTAAACTTAGGCTAGGGCACCTTTGTGCTTAGGCTAAGACTAGGGCTCCCCTAGCCTTAGGCTATGGCTCCCCTAGCCTTAGGCTAGGGCTCCCCTAGCCTTAGGCTAGGGCACCCCTAGGCTTAGGCTAAGTCTAGGGCTCCCATAGCCTTAGGCTAAGGTACCCCTAGCCTTAGGCTAAGGTACCCCTAGCCTTAGGCTGGGACACCCATAGGCTTAGGCTAGGGCACCACTAGGCTTAGGCTAGGGTTCCCCTAGCCTTTGGTTCGGGCAACCCTAGGCTTAGGCTAAGGCTAGGGCTGTCCTAGACTTAGGCCAGCGTTCTCCTAGCCTTAGGCTA
Source organism: Tenrec ecaudatus (assembly GCF_050624435.1). NCBI lineage: Eukaryota > Metazoa > Chordata > Mammalia > Afrosoricida > Tenrecidae > Tenrec > Tenrec ecaudatus. Next base: position 44,262 of record NW_027458070.1, read on the forward strand.
GGGCACCCCGAGACTTAGGCTAAGGTACCCCTAGCCTTATGTTCGGGCACCCCCAGGGTTAGGCTAGGGTTCCCCTAGGCTTAGGCTAAGTCTAGGGCTCCCCTAGACTTAGGCTAGGGCTCCCCTAAACTTAGGCTCAGGCACCCCTAGACTTAGGCTCGGGCACCGCCAAGCTTAGGCTAGGGCACCCCTAGGCTTAGGCTGGGGCACCCCTAGGCTTAGGTTAGGGCACCGCTAGGCTTAGGCTAGGGCACCCCTAGGCTTAGGCTAGGGCACCCCTAGGCTTAATCTAAGGCTAGGGCACCCCTAGGCTTAGACTAGGGCACCCCTAGGCTTAGGCTTGGGCACCCCTAGGCTTAGGCTAGGGCACCCCTAGGCTTAAGGTAGGGCACCCCTAAGCTTAGGCTAGGGCACCCCTAGGCTTAGGCTAAGGCTGTGGCTCCCCTAGCCTTAGGCTAGGGCACCCCTAAGCTTAGGCTAGGGCAGTCCTAGGCTTGGGCTAGGGAACGCCTAGGCTTAGGCTAGGGCACCCCTAGGCTTAGGCTAAGGCTAGGGCTCCCCTAGCCTAAGGCTAGGGCACCCCTAGGCTTAGGCTAGGACACCCTTAGACTTAGGCTAGGGCACCCCTAGGCTTAGGCTAAGGCTAGGGCTCTCCTAGCTTTAGACTAGGGCACCCCTAGGCTTAGGCTAGGGCAGCCCTAAGCTTAGGCTAAGGCTAGGGCTCCCCTAGCCTAAGGCTAGGGCACCCCTAGGCTTAGGCTAGGGCAACCCTAGGCTTAGGCTAGGGCACCCCTTGGCTTAGTCTAAGGCTAGGGCCCCCCTAGGCTTAGTCTAAGGCTAGGGCACCCCTAGGCTTAGGCTAGGCACCCCTAGGCTTAGGCTAGGGCACCCCTAGGCTTAGGCTAGGGCACCCCTAGCCTTAGGCTAGGGCACCCCTAGGCTTAGGCTAAGTCTTGGGCCCCCTAGCCTAAGCTAAGGCACCCCTAGGCTTAGGCTAGGGCACACCTAGGCTTAGGCTAGGACACCCCTATGCTTAGGCTAAGGCTAGGGCTCCCCTAGCCTAAGGCTAGGGCACCCCTAGGCTTAGGCTAGGGCAGGCCTAGGCTTAGGCTAAGGCTAGGTCTCGCCTAGCCTAAGGATAGGGCACCCCTAGGCTTAGGGTAGAGCATCCCTAGGCTTAGGCTAGGGCACCCCTAGACTTTTCTAAGGCAACGGCTCCCCTAGCCTCAGGCTAGGGCACCCCTAGACTGAGGCTAGGGCACCCCTAGGCTTAGGCTAGGGCACCCCTAGGCTTAGGCTTGGGCACCCCTGGACTTGGCTAAGGCAACCGCTTCCCTAGCCTCAGGCAATGGCACCCCTAGACTGAGGCTAGGGCACCCCTAGGCTTAGGCTAGGGCACCCCTAGGCTTAGGTTTGGGCACCCCTAGGCTTAGGCTGGGGCACCCCTAGGCTTAGGCTAAGGCTAGGGCTCCCCTAGCCTAAGGCTAGGGCACCGCTAGGCTTAGGCTAGGGCACGCCTAGGCTTAGGCTAAGGAACACCTAGGCTTAGGCTACGGCTAGGGCTCCCCTAGCCTACGGCTAGGGCTCCCCTAGGCTTAGGTTAGGGCACCCCTAGGCTTAGGCTAGGACACCCCTAGGCTTAGGCTAGAACACCGCTAGGCTTAGGCTAGGGCAGCCCTAGGCTTAGGCTAGGGCAATCCCTAAGCTTAGGCTAAGGCTAGGGCTCCCCTAGCCTAAGGCTAGGGCACCCCTTGGCTTAGGCTAGGGCACCGCTAGGCTTAGGCTAGGGCACCCCTAGGCTTAGTCTAAGGCTAGGGCCCCCCGAGGCTTAGGCTAATGCTAGGGCACCCCTAGGCTTAGGCTAGGCACCCCTAGGCTTAGGCTAGGGCACCCCTAGGCTTAGGCTAGGGCACCCCTAGCCTTAGGCTAGGGCACCCCTAGGCTTAGGCTAAGTCTTGGGCTCCCCTAGCCTAAGCTAGGGCACCCCTAGGCTTAGGCTAGGACACCCCTATGCTTATGCTAAGGCTAGGGCTCCCCTAGCCTAAGGCTAGGGCACCCCTAGGCTTAGGCTAGGGCAGGCCTAGGCTTAGGCTAAGGCTAGGTCTCGCCTATCCTAAGGATAGGGCACCCCTAGGCTTAGGGTAGAGCATCCCTAGGCTTAGGCTAGGGCACCCATAGACTGTTCTAAGGCAACGGCTCCCCTAGACTCAGGCTAGGGCACCCCAAGACTGAGGCTAGGGCACCCCTAGGCTTAGGCTAGGGCACCCCTAGTCTTAGGCTTGGGCACCCCTAGACTTGGCTAAGGCAACCGCTTCCCTAGCCTCAGGCTAGGGCACCCCTAGACTGAGGCTAGGGCACCCCTAGGCTTAGGCTAGGGCAATCCTTGGCTTAGGCTAAGGCTAGGGCTCCCCTAGCCTCAGGCTAGGGCACTCCTAGGCTCAGGCTAAGACACTCCTTTGCTTAGGCTAAGGCTAGGGCTCGCCTAGCCTAAGGCTAGGGCACCCCTAGGCTTAGGCTATGCACCCCTAGGCTTAGGTTTGGGCACCCCTAGGCTTATGCTGGGGCACCCCTAGGCTTAGGCTTAGGCTAGGGCTCCCCTAGCCTAAGGCTAGGGCACCCCTAGGCTTAGGCTAGGGCATCCCTAGGCTTAGGCTTAGGCTAGGGCTCGCCTAGCTTAAGGCTAGGGCAGCCCTAGGCTTAGGCTTGGGCACCACCAGGCTTAGGCTGGGACACCCCTAGGCTTAGGCTTAGGCTAGGGCTCCCCTAGCCTAAGGCTAGGGCACCCCTAGGCTTAGGCTAGGGCATCCCTAGGCTTAGGCTTAGGCTAGGGCTCGCCTAGCTTAAGGCTAGGGCAGCCCTAGGCTTAGGCTAGGGCACCCCTAGGCTTAGGCTAGGGCTCCCCTAGCCTTAGGCTAGGGCTCTCCTAGACTTAGGCTAGGGCACCCCTATGCTTAGGGAAATGCTAGGGCTCCCCTAGCCTTAGGCTAAGGCTCCCCTCTCCTTAGGCTAGGCCTCCCCTAGGCTTAGGCTAGGGCACCCCTAGGCTTAGGCTAGGGCACCCCTAGGCTTAGGCTAAGTCTTGGGCCCCCTAGCCTAAGCTAAGGCACCCCTAGGCTTAGGCTAGGGCACACCTAGGCTTAGGCTAGGACACCCCTATGCTTAGGCTAAGGCTAGGGCTCCCCTAGCCTAAGGCTAGGGCACCCCTAGGCTTAGGCTAGGGCAGGCCTAGGCTTAGGCTAAGGCTAGGTCTCGCCTAGCCTAAGGATAGGGCAGCCCTAGGCTTAGGGTAGAGCATCCCTAGGCTTAGGCTAGGGCACCCCTAGACTTTTCTAAGGCAATGGCTCCCCTAGCCTCAGGCTAGGGCACCCCTAGACTGAGGCTAGGGCACCCCTAGGCTTAGGCTAGGGCACCCCTAGGCTTAGGCTTGGGCACCCCTAGACTTGGCTAAGGCAACCGCTTCCCTAGCCTCAGGCTAGGGCACCCCTAGACTGAGGCTAGGGCACCCCTAGGCTTAGGCTAGGGCAATCCTTGGCTTAGGCTAAGGCTAGGGCTCCCCTAGCCTCAGGCTAGGGCCTTCCTAGGCTCAGGCTAAGACACCCCTTTGCTTAGGCTAAGGCTAGGGCTCGCCTAGCCTAAGGCTAGGGCACCCCTAGGCTTAGGCTATGCACCCCTAGGCTTAGGTTTGGGCACCCCTAGGCTTATGCTGGGGCACCCCTAGGCTTAGGCTTAGGCTAGGGCTCCCCTAGCCTAAGGCTAGGGCACCCCTAGGCTTAGGCTAGGGCATCCCTAGGCTTAGGCTTAGGCTAGGGCTCGCCTAGCTTAAGGCTAGGGCAGCCCTAGGCTTAGGCTTGGGCACCACCAGGCTTAGGCTGGGACACCCCTAGGCTTAGGCTTAGGCTAGGGCTCCCCTAGCCTAAGGCTAGGGCATCCCTAGGCTTAGGCTTAGGCTAGGGCTCGCCTAGCTTAAGGCTAGGGCAGCCCTAGGCTTAGGCTAGGGCACCCCTAGGCTTAGGCTAGGGCTCCCCTAGCCTTAGGCTAGGGCTCTCCTAGACTTAGGCTAGGGCACCCCTATGCTTAGGGAAATGCTAGGGCTCCCCTAGCCTTAGGCTAAGGCTCCCCTCTCCTTAGGCTAGGCCTCCCCTAGGCTTAGGCTAGGGCACCCCTAGGCTTAGGCTAGGGCACCCCTAGCCTTAGGCTAGGGCACCCCTAGGCTTAGGCTAAGTCTTGGGCCCCCTAGCCTAAGCTAAGGCACCCCTAGGCTTAGGCTAGGGCACACCTAGGCTTAGGCTAGGACACCCCTATGCTTAGGCTAAGGCTAGGGCTCCCCTAGCCTAAGGCTAGGGCACCCCTAGGCTTAGGCTAGGGCAGGCCTAGGCTTAGGCTAAGGCTAGGTCTCGCCTAGCCTAAGGATAGGGCACCCCTAGGCTTAGGGTAGAGCATCCCTAGGCTTAGGCTAGGGCACCCCTAGACTTTTCTAAGGCAACGGCTCCCCTAGCCTCAGGCTAGGGCACCCCTAGACTGAGGCTAGGGCACCCCTAGTCTTAGGCTAGGTCACCCCTAGGCTTAGGCTTGGGCACCCCTGGACTTGGCTAAGGCAACCGCTTCCCTAGCCTCAGGCAATGGCACCCCTAGACTGAGGCTAGGGCACCCCTAGGCTTAGGCTAGGGCACCCCTAGGCTTAGGTTTGGGCACCCCTAGGCTTAGGCTGGGGCACCCCTAGGCTTAGGCTAAGGCTAGGGCTCCCCTAGCCTAAGGCTAGGGCACCGCTAGGCTTAGGCTAGGGCACGCCTAGGCTTAGGCTAAGGAACACCTAGGCTTAGGCTACGGCTAGGGCTCCCCTAGCCTACGGCTAGGGCTCCCCTAGGCTTAGGTTAGGGCACCCCTAGGCTTAGGCTAGGACACCCCTAGGCTTAGGCTAGAACACCGCTAGGCTTAGGCTAGGGCAGCCCTAGGCTTAGGCTAGGGCAATCCCTAAGCTTAGGCTAAGGCTAGGGCTCCCCTAGCCTAAGGCTAGGGCACCCCTTGGCTTAGGCTAGGGCACCGCTAGGCTTAGGCTAGGGCACCCCTAGGCTTAGTCTAAGGCTAGGGCCCCCCGAGGCTTAGGCTAATGCTAGGGCACCCCTAGGCTTAGGCTAGGCACCCCTAGGCTTAGGCTAGGGCACCCCTAGGCTTAGGCTAGGGCACCCCTAGCCTTAGGCTAGGGCACCCCTAGGCTTAGGCTAAGTCTTGGGCTCCCCTAGCCTAAGCTAGGGCACCCCTAGGCTTAGGCTAGGACACCCCTATGCTTATGCTAAGGCTAGGGCTCCCCTAGCCTAAGGCTAGGGCACCCCTAGGCTTAGGCTAGGGCAGGCCTAGGCTTAGGCTAAGGCTAGGTCTCGCCTATCCTAAGGATAGGGCACCCCTAGGCTTAGGGTAGAGCATCCCTAGGCTTAGGCTAGGGCAACCATAGACTGTTCTAAGGCAACGGCTCCCCTAGACTCAGGCTAGGGCACCCCAAGACTGAGGCTAGGGCACCCCTAGGCTTAGGCTAGGGCACCCCTAGTCTTAGGCTTGGGCACCCCTAGACTTGGCTAAGGCAACCGCTTCCCTAGCCTCAGGCTAGGGCACCCCTAGACTGAGGCTAGGGCACCCCTAGGCTTAGGCTAGGGCAATCCTTGGCTTAGGCTAAGGCTAGGGCTCCCCTAGCCTCAGGCTAGGGCACTCCTAGGCTCAGGCTAAGACACCCCTTTGCTTAGGCTAAGGCTAGGGCTCGCCTAGCCTAAGGCTAGGGCACCCCTAGGCTTAGGCTATGCACCCCTAGGCTTAGGTTTGGGCACCCCTAGGCTTATGCTGGGGCACCCCTAGGCTTAGGCTTAGGCTAGGGCTCCCCTAGCCTAAGGCTAGGGCACCCCTAGGCTTAGGCTAGGGCATCCCTAGGCTTAGGCTTAGGCTAGGGCTCGCCTAGCTTAAGGCTAGGGCAGCCCTAGGCTTAGGCTTGGGCACCACCAGGCTTAGGCTGGGACACCCCTAGGCTTAGGCTTAGGCTAGGGCTCCCCTAGCCTAAGGCTAGGGCACCCCTAGGCTTAGGCTAGGGCATCCCTAGGCTTAGGCTTAGGCTAGGGCTCGCCTAGCTTAAGGCTAGGGCAGCCCTAGGCTTAGGCTAGGGCACCCCTAGGCTTAGGCTAGGGCTCCCCTAGCCTTAGGCTAGGGCTCTCCTAGACTTAGGCTAGGGCACCCCTATGCTTAGGGAAATGCTAGGGCTCCCCTAGCCTTAGGCTAAGGCTCCCCTCTCCTTAGGCTAGGCCTCCCCTAGCCTTAGGCTAGGGCACCCCTAGGCGTAGGCTCGGGTACCCCTAGGCTAAGGCTAGGGCTCCCCGAGCCTTAGTCTAGGGATTCCCTAGCCTTAAGCTCGGGCACCCCTAGGCTAAGGCTAGGGCTCCCCGAGCCTTAGGCTAGGGCACCCCTAGGCTTAGGATAGGGCTCTCCTAAGCCTAGGCTAAGACTAGAGCTCCCCTAGCCTTAGGCTAGGGCTCCCATAGCCTTAGGCTACGGCTCCCATACCCTTAGGCTAGGGCACCCATAGGCTTAGGCTAGGGCTCCCCTACCCTTAGGTATGGCAGCCCTAGGCTTAGGCTTGGGCTCCCCTAGCCTAAGCCTAGGGCTCCCCTTGCTTTTGGCTAGGGCTCCCCTAGCCTTTCACTAGGGCACCCCTAGGCTTAGGGTAAGGCTAGGGCTCCTCTAGCCTTAGGTTCGGGCACCCCTAGGCTTAGGCTAAGGCTAGGTCTCCCCTAGCCTTAGGCTAGGGCTGCACTAAACTTAGGCTAGGGCACCTTTGAGCTTAGGCTAAGACTAGGGCTCCCCTAGCCTTAGGCTATGGCTCCCCTAGCATTAGGCTAGGGCTCCCCTAGCCTTAGGCTAGGGCACCCCTAGGCTTAGGCTAAGTCTAGGGCTCCCATAGCCTTAGGCTAAGGTACCCCTAGCCTTAGGCTAAGGTACCCCTAGCCTTAGGCTGGGACACCCATAGGCTTAGGCTAGGGCACCACTAGGCTTAGGCTAGGGTTCCCCTAGCCTTTGGTTCGGGCAACCCTAGGCTTAGGCTAAGGCTAGGGCTCTCCAAGACTTAGGCCAGCGTTCTCCTAGCCTTAGGCTAGGGCACCCCGAAGCTTAGGCTAAGGTACCCCTAGCCTTAGGTTCGGGCACCCCCAGGGTTAGGCTAGGGTTCCCCTACGCTTAGGCTAAGGCTAGGGCTCCCCTAGACTTAGGCTAGGGCTCCCCTAACCTTAGACTCAGGCACCCCTAGACTTAGGCTCGGGCACCCCTAAGCTTAGGCTAGGGCACCCCTAGGCTTAGGCTGGGGCACCCCTAGGCTTAGGCTAGGGCACCCCTAGGCTTAGGCTAGGGCACCCCTAGGCTTAGTCTAAGGCTAGGGCACCCCTAGGCTTAGGCTAGGGCACCCCTAGGCTTAGGCTTGGGCATCCCTAGGCTTAGGCTAGGGCACGCCTAGGCTTAAGGTAGGGCACCCCTAAGCTTAGGCTAGGGCACCCCTAGGCTTAGGCTAAGGCTGTGGCTCCCCTAGCCTTAGGCTAGGGCACCCCTAAGCTTGGGATAGGGCAGCCCTAGGCTTGGGCTAGGGCACGCCTAGGCTTAGGCTAGGGCACCCGTAGGCTTAGGCTAAGGCTAGGGCTCCCCGAGCCTAAGGCTAGGGCACCCCTAGGCTAAGGCTAGGACACCCCTAGACTTAGGCTAGGGCACCCCTAGGCTTAGGCTAAGGCTAGGGCTCTCCTAGCTTTAGACTAGGGCACCCCTAGGCTTAGGCTAGGGCAGCCCTAAGCTTAGGCTAAGGCTAGGGCTCCCCTAGCCTAAGGCTAGGGCACCCCTAGGCTTAGGCTAGGGCACCCCTAGGCTTAGGCTAGGGCACCCCTAGGCTTAGTCTAAGGCTAGGGCACCCCTAGGCTTAGGCTATGCACCCCTAGGCTTAGGCTAGGGCACCCCAAGGCTTAGGCTAGGGCACCCCTAGCCTTAGGCTCGGGCACCCCTAGGCTTAGGCTAAGTCTTGGGCTCCCCTAGCCTAAGCTAAGGCACCCCTAGGCTTAGGCTAGGGCACACCTAGGCTTAGGCTAGGACACCCCTATGCTTAGGCTAAGGCTAGGGCTCCCCTAGCCTAAGGCTAGGGCACCCCTAGGCTTAGGCTAGGGCAGGCCTAGGCTTAGGCTAAGGCTAGGTCTCGCCTAGCCTAAGGATAGGGCACCCCTAGGCTTAGGGTAGAGCATCCCTAGGCTTAGGCTAGGGCACCCCTAGACTTTTCTAAGGCAACGGCTCCCCTAGCCTCAGGCTAGGGCACCCCTAGACTGAGGCTAGGGCACCCCTAGGCTTAGGCTAGGGCACCCCTAGCCTTAGGCTAAGGCACCCCTAGGCTTAGGCTAAGTCTTGGGCTCCCCTAGCCTAAGGCTAGAGCACCCCTAGGCTTAGGCTAGGGCAGGCCTAGGCTTAGGCTAAGGCTAGGTCTCGTCTAGCCTAAGGATAGAGGACCCCTAGGCTTAGGGTAGAGCATCCCTAGGCTTAGGCTAGGGCACCCCTAGACTTTTCTAAGGCAACGGCTCCCCTAGCCTCAGGCTAGGGCACCCCTAGACTGAGGCTAGGGCACCCCTAAGCTTAGGCTAGGGCACCCCTTGGCTTAGGCTTGGGCACCCCTGGACTTGGCTAAGGCAACCGCTTCCCTAGACTCAGGCAATGGCACCCCTAGACTGAGGCTAGGGCACCCCTAGGCTTAGGCTAGGGAAATCCTTGGCTTTGGCTAAGGCTAGGGCTCCCCTAGCCTCAGGCTAGGGCACTCCTAGGCTCAGGCTAGGACACCCCTTTGCTTAGGCTAAGGCTAGGGACTCGCCTAGCCTAAGGCTAGGGCACCCCTAGGCTTAGGCTAGGGCACCCCTAGGCTTAGGTTTGGGCACCCCTAGGCTTAGGCTGGGGCACCCCTAGGCTTAGGCTACGGCTAGGGCTCCCCTAGCCTACGGCTAGGGCACCCCTAGGCTTAGGTTAGGGCACCCCTAGGCTTAGGCTAGGACACCCCTAGGCTTAGGCTAGGACACCCCTAGGCTTAGGCTAGGGCAGCCCTAGGCTAAGGCTAAGGCTAGGGCTCTCCTAGCCTTAGGCTAGGGCACCCCTAGGCTTAGGCTAGGGCAATCCCTAGGCTTAGGCTAAGGCTAGGGCTCCCCTAGCCTAAGGCTAGGGCACCCCTTGGCTTAGGCTAGGGCACCACTAGGCTTAGGCTAGGGCACCCCTAGGCTTAGTCTAAGGCTAGGGCCCCCCGAGGCTTAGTCTAATGCTAGGGCACCCCTAGGCTTAGGCTAGGCACCCCTAGGCTTAGGCTAGGGCACCCCTAGGCTTAGGCTAGGGCACCCCTAGCCTTAGGCTAGGGCACCCCTAGGCTTAGGCTAAGTCTTGGGCTCCCCTAGCCTAAGCTAGGGCACACCTAGGCTTAGGCTAGGACACCCCTATGCTTATGCTAAAGCTAGGGCTCCCCTAGCCTAAGGCTAGGGCTCCCCTAGGCTTAGGCTAGGGCAGGCCTAGGCTTAGGCTAAGGCTAGGGCTCCCCTAGCCTTAGGCTAAGGCTCCCCTAGCCTTAGGCTAAGGCTCCCCTAGCCTTAGGCTAGGGCTCCCCTATGCTTAGGCTAGGGCTCCCCTATCCTTAGGCTAGGGTTCCCCTAAACTTAGGCTAGAGCACCCCTAGGCTTAGGCTAAGACTAGGGCTCTGTTAGACTTATCTAGCGTTCTCCTAGCCTTAGGCTAGCGCACCCCGAGACTTAGGCTATGGCTCTCCTAGCCTTAGGCTCGGGCTCCCCTAGCCTTAGGCTCGTGCTCCCCTAGCCTTAGGTTCGGGAAAGCCTAGCCTTAGGCTAGGGCTCCCCTAGACTTAGGCTAGGGCTCCCCTTGCCTTAGGCTAGTGCTCCCCTATCCTTAGGCCAGGGCACCCCTAGGCTTAGTCCAGGACTCCCATAGCCTTAGGGTAGGGCTCCCCTAGCCTTAGGCTATGGCTCCTCTAGGCTTAGGCTCGGGCACCCCTAACCTTAGGCTAGGGCTCCCCTAGCCTTAGGGTAAGTCACCCCGAGGCTTAGGCTAAGGCTAGGGCTCCCCTAGCCGTAGGCTAAGGCTCCCCTAACCTTAGGCTAGTGCTCCCCTAGCCTTAGGCTAGGGCTCCCCTAGCCTTAGCCTAGGGCACCCCTAGGCTTAGGCTCGGGCACCCCTAGGCTTAGGCTAGGGCTCCATTATCCTTAGGCTAGTGCTCCCCTAGCCTTAGGCTAGGGCTACCCTAGCCTTAGGCTAGGGCTCCCCTAGCCTTAGGGTACATCACCCCGAGGCTTACGCTAAGGCTAGGTCTCCCCTAGCCTTAGGCTAAGGCTCCCTTCTCCTTAGGCTAAGGCTCCCCTAGCCTTAGGCTAGGGCTCCCCAAGCCTTAGGCTTGGGTTCCCTTAGCCTTAGGCAAGGGCACCCCTAGGGTTAGGCTAAGGCTAGGGCTGCCCTAGCCTTAGGCTCGGGTATCCCTAGGCTTAGGCTCGGGCACCCCTAGGCTTAGGCTAGGGCTCCATTAGCCTTAGGCTAGGGCTCCCCTAGCCTTAGGCTAGGGCTCTCCTAGACTTAGGCTTGGGCACCCCTAGGCTTAGGCTGGGGCACCCCTAGGCTTAGGCTAAGGCTAGGGCTCCCCTAGCCTTAGGCTAAGGCTCCCCTCTCCTTAGGCTAGGGCTCCCCTAGCCTTAGGCTAGGGCACCCCTAGGCGTAGGCTCGGGTACCCCTAGGCTAAGGCTAGGGCTCCCCGAGCCTTAGGCTAGGGCACCCCTAGGCTTAGGATATGGCTCTCCTAAGCCTAGGCTAAGACTAGAGCTCCCCTAGCCTTAGGCTAGGGCTCCCCAAGCCTTAGTCTAGGGATTCCCTAGCCTTAAGCTCGGGCACACCTAGGCTAAGGCTAGGGCTCCCCGAGCCTTAGGCTAGGGCACCCCTAGGCTTAGGATAGGGCTCTCCTAAGCCTAGGCTAAGACTAGAGCTCCCCTAGCCTTATGCTCAGGCTCCCCTATCCTTAGGCTAGGGCTCCCATAGCTTAGTCCAGGGCACCCCTAGGCTTAGGCTCGGGCACCACTAGGCTTAGGCTTGTGCTCCCCTAGCCTTAGGCTAGGGCTCCCCTAGGTTTAGGCTAGGGCACACCTAGGCTTAGGATAGGGCTCCCCTAGCCTTAGGTTCGGGCACCACTAGGCTTAGGCCAGGGCTCCCCTAGCCTTAGGCTAGGGCAACCCTAGGCTTAGGCTAGGACTCCCATAGCCTTAGGTTAGGGAACTCCTAGGCTTAGGCAAGGGCTCCCCTAGGCTTAGGATAGGGCTCCCCTAGCTTAAGGCTAGGGATCCCCTAGCTTTAGGCTAGGGCTCCCCTAGGCTTAGGCTAGGGCTTCCTTAGCTTTAGGCCAGGGCACCCCTAGCCTTTGGCTAGGGCACCCCGAGGCTTAGGCTAGGGCTCCCCTAGCCATAGGCTAGGGCACCCCTGGGCTTAGGCTAAGGCTAGGGCTTCCCAGCCTTAGGCTTGGGCTCCCCTAGACTTAGGCTAGGTCTCCCCGAGCCTAAGGCAAGGGCACCCCTAGGCTTAGGCTAAGGCTAGGGCTCCCCTAGCCTTAGGCTAGGGCTCCCATAGCCTTAGGCTACGGCTCCCATAGCCTTAGGCTAGGGCACCCATAGGCTTAGGCTAGGGCTCCCCTACCCTTAGGTATGGCAGCCCTAGGCTTAGGCTTGGGCTCCCCTAGCCTAAGCCTAGGGCTCCCCTTGCTTTTGGCTAGGGCTCCCCTAGCCTTACACTAGGGCACCCCTAGGCTTAGGCTAAGGCTAGGGCTCCCCTAGCCTTAGGCTAGGGCACCCCTAGGCTTAGGCTAAGGCTAGGGCTCCTCTAGCCTTAGGTTCGGGCACCCCTAGGCTTAGGCTAAGGCTAGGTCTCCCCTAGCCTTAGGCTAGGGCTGCACTAAACTTAGGCTAGGGCACCTTTGTGCTTAGGCTAAGACTAGGGCTCCCCTAGCCTTAGGCTATGGCTCCCCTAGCCTTAGGCTAGGGCTCCCCTAGCCTTAGGCTAGGGCACCCCTAGGCTTAGGCTAAGTCTAGGGCTCCCATAGCCTTAGGCTAGGGCTCCCCTAGCCTTAGGCTGGGACACCCATAGGCTTAGGCTAGGGCACCACTAGGCTTAGGCTAGGGTTCCCCTAGCCTTTGGTTCGGGCAACCCTAGGCTTAGGCTAAGGCTAAGGCTGTCCTAGACTTAGGCCAGTGTTCTCCTAGCCTTAGGCTAGGGCACCCCGAGGCTTAGGCTAAGGTACCCCTAGCCTTATGTTCGGGCACCCCCAGGGTTAGGCTAGGGTTCCCCTAGGCTTAGGCTAAGTCTAGGGCTCCCCTAGACTTAGGCTAGGGCTCCCCTAAACTTAGGCTCAGGCACCCCTAGACTTAGGCTCGGGCACCGCCAAGCTTAGGCTAGGGCACCCCTAGGCTTAGGCTGGGGCACCCCTAGGCTTAGGTTAGGGCACCGCTAGGCTTAGGCTAGGGCACCCCTAGGCTTAGGCTAGGGCACCCCTAGGCTTAATCTAAGGCTAGGGCACCCCTAGGCTTAGACTAGGGCACACCTAGGCTTAGGCTTGGGCACCCCTAGGCTTAGGCTAGGGCACCCCTAGGCTTAAGGTAGGGCACCCCTAAGCTTAGGCTAGGGCACCCCTAGGCTTAGGCTAAGGCTGTGGCTCCCCTAGCCTTAGGCTAGGGCACCCCTAAGCTTAGGCTAGGGCAGTCCTAGGCTTGGGCTAGGGCACGCCGAGGCTTAGGCTAGGGCACCCTTAGGCTTAGGCTAAGGCTAGGGCTCCCCTAGCCTAAGGCTAGGGCACCCCTAGGCTTAGGCTAGGACACCCTTAGACTTAGGCTAGGGCACCCCTAGGCTTAGGCTAAGGCTAGGGCTCTCCTAGCTTTAGACTAGGGCACCCCTAGGCTTAGGCTAGGGCAGCCCTAAGCTTAGGCTAAGGCTAGGGCTCCCCTAGCCTAAGGCTAGGGCACCCCTAGGCTTAGGCTAGGGCACCCCTAGGCTTAGGCTAGGGCACCCCTTGGCTTAGTCTAAGGCTAGGGCCCCCCTAGGCTTAGTCTAAGGCTAGGGCACCCCTAGGCTTAGGCTAGGCACCCCTAGGCTTAGGCTAGGGCACCCCTAGGCTTAGGCTAGGGCACCCATAGCCTTAGGCTAGGGCACCCCTAGGCTTAGGCTAAGTCTTGGGCCCCCTAGCCTAAGCTAAGGCACCCCTAGGCTTAGGCTAGGGCACACCTAGGCTTAGGCTAGGACACCCCTATGCTTAGGCTAAGGCTAGGGCTCCCCTAGCCTAAGTCTAGGGCACCCCTAGGCTTAGGCTAGGGCAGGCCTAGGCTTAGGCTAAGGCTAGGTCTCGCCTAGCCTAAGGATAAGGCACCCCTAGGCTTAGGGTAGAGCATCCCTAGGCTTAGGCTAGGGCACCCCTAGACTTTTCTAAGGCAACGGCTCCCCTAGCCTCAGGCTAGGGCACCCCTAGACTGAGGCTAGGGCACCCCTAGGCTTAGGCTAGGGCACCCCTAGGCTTAGGCTTGGGCACCCCTGGACTTGGCTAAGGCAACTGCTTCCCTAGCCTCAGGCAATGGCACCCCTAGACTGAGGCTAGGGCACCCCTAGGCTTAGGCTAGGGCACCCCTAGGCTTAGGTTTGGGCACCCCTAGGCTTAGGCTGGGGCACCCCTAGGCTTAGGCTAAGGCTAGGGCTCCCCTAGCCTAAGGCTAGGGCACCCCTAGGCTTAGGCTAGGGCACGCCTAGGCTTAGGCTAGGGAACACCTAGGCTTAGGCTACGGCTAGGGCTCCCCTAGCCTACGGCTAGGGCACCCCTAGGCTTAGGTTAGGGCACCCCTAGGCTTAGGCTAGGACACCCCTAGGCTTAGGCTAGAACACCCCTAGGCTTAGGCTAGGGCAGCCCTAGGCTTAGGCTAGGGCAATCCCTAAGCTTAGGCTAAGGCTAGGGCTCCCCTAGCCTAAGGCTAGGGCACCCCTTGGCTTAGGCTAGGGCACCGCTAGGCTTAGGCTAGGGCACCCCTAGGCTTAGTCTAAGGCTAGGGCCCCCCGAGGCTTAGTCTAATGCTAGGGCACCCCTAGGCTTAGGCTAGGCACCCCTAGGCTTAGGCTAGGGCACCCCTAGGCTTAGGCTAGGGCACCCCTAGCCTTAGGCTAGGGCACCCCTAGGCTTAGGCTAAGTCTTGGGCTCCCCTAGCCTAAGCTAGGGCACCCCTAGGCTTAGGCTAGGACACCCCTATGCTTATGCTAAGGCTAGGGCTCCCCTAGCCTAAGGCTAGGGCACCCCTAGGCTTAGGCTAGGGCAGGCCTAGGCTTAGGCTAAGGCTCGGTCTCGCCTATCCTAAGGATAGGGCACCCCTAGGCTTAGGGTAGAGCATCCCTAGGCTTAGGCTAGGGCACCCATAGACTGTTCTAAGGCAACGGCTCCCCTAGACTCAGGCTAGGGCACCCCAAGACTGAGGCTAGGGCACCCCTAGGCTTAGGCTAGGGCACCCCTAGTCTTAGGCTTGGGCACCCCTAGACTTGGCTAAGGCAACCGCTTCCCTAGCCTCAGGCTAGGGCACCCCTAGACTGAGGCTAGGGCACCCCTAGGCTTAGGCTAGGGCAATCCTTGGCTTAGGCTAAGGCTAGGGCTCCCCTAGCCTCAGGCTAGGGCACTCCTAGGCTCAGGCTAAGACACCCCTTTGCTTAGGCTAAGGCTAGGGCTCGCCTAGCCTAAGGATAGGGCACCCCTAGGCTTAGGCTATGCACCCCTAGGCTTAGGTTTGGGCACCCTTAGGCTTATGCTGGGGCACCCCTAGGCTTAGGCTTAGGCTAGGGCTCCCCTAGCCTAAGGCTAGGGCACCCCTAGGCTTAGGCTAGGGCATCCCTAGGCTTAGGCTTAGGCTAGGGCTCGCCTAGCTTAAGGCTAGGGCAGCCCTAGGCTTAGGCTTGGGCACCACCAGGCTTAGGCTGGGACACCCCTAGGCTTAGGCTTAGGCTAGGGCTCCCCTAGCCTAAGGCTAGGGCACCCCTAGGCTTAGGCTAGGGCATCCCTAGGCTTAGGCTTAGGCTAGGGCTCGCCTAGCTTAAGGCTAGGGCAGCCCTAGGCTTAGGCTAGGGCACCCCTAGGCTTAGGCTAGGGCTCCCCTAGCCCTAGGCTAGGGCTCTCCTAGACTTAGGCTAGGGCACCCCTATGCTTAGGGAAATGCTAGGGCTCCCCTAGCCTTAGGCTAAGGCTCCCCTCTCCTTAGGCTAGGGCTCCCCTAGCCTTAGGCTAGGGCACCCCTAGGCGTAGGCTCGGGTACCCCTAGGCTAAGGCTAGGGCTCCCCGAGCCTTAGGCTAGGGATTCCCTAGCCTTAAGCTCGGGCACCCCTAGGCTAAGGCTAGGGCTCCCCGAGCCTTAGGCTAGGGCACCCCTAGGCTTAGGATAGGGCTCTCCTAAGCCTAGGCTAAGACTAGAGCTCCCCTAGCCTTAGGCTAGGGCTCCCATAGCCTTAGGCTACGGCTCCCATACCCTTAGGCTAGGGCACCCATAGGCTTAGGCTAGGGCTCCCCTACCCTTAGGTATGGCAGCCCTAGGCTTAGGCTTGGGCTCCCCTAGCCTAAGCCTAGGGCTCCCCTTGCTTTTGGCTAGGGCTCCCCTAGCCTTACACTAGGGCACCCCTAGGCTTAGGGTAAGGCTAGGGCTCCTCTAGCCTTAGGTTCGGGCACCCCTAGGCTTAGGCTAAGACTAGGGCTCCCCTAGCCTTAGGCTATGGCTCCCCTAGCCTTAGGCTAGGGCTCCCCTAGCCTTAGGCTAGGGCACCCCTAGGCTTAGGCTAAGTCTAGGGCTCCCATAGCCTTAGGCTAAGGTACCCCTAGCCTTAGGCTAAGGTACCCCTAGCCTTAGGCTGGGACACCCATAGGCTTAGGCTAGGGCACCACTAGGCTTAGGCTAGGGTTCCCCTAGCCTTTGGTTCGGGCAACCCTAGGCTTAGGCTAAGGCTAGGGCTCTCCAAGACTTAGGCCAGCGTTCTCCTAGCCTTAGGCTAGGGCACCCCGAAGCTTAGGCTAAGGTACCCCTAGCCTTAGGTTCGGGCACCCCCAGGGTTAGGCTAGGGTTCCCCTACGCTTAGGCTAAGGCTAGGGCTCCCCTAGACTTAGGCTAGGGCTCCCCTAACCTTAGACTCAGGCACCCCTAGACTTAGGCTCAGGCACCCCTAAGCTTAGGCTAGGGCACCCCTAGGCTTAGGCTGGGGCACCCCTAGGCTTAGGTTAGGGCACCGCTAGGCTTAGGCTAGGGCACCCCTAGGCTTAGGCTAGGGCACCCCTAGGCTTAGGCTTGGGCATCCCTAGGCTTAGGCTAGGGCACGCCTAGGCTTAAGGTAGGGCACCCCTAAGCTTAGGCTAGGGCACCCCTAGGCTTAGGCTAAGGCTGTGGCTCCCCTAGCCTTAGGCTAGGGCACCCCTAAGCTTGGGATAGGGCAGCCCTAGGCTTGGGCTAGGGCACGCCTAGGCTTAGGATAGGGCACCCGTAGGCTTAGGCTAAGGCTAGGGCTCCCCGAGCCTAAGGCTAGGGCACCCCTAGGCTGAGGCTAGGACACCCCTAGACTTAGGCTAGGGCACCCCTAGGCTTAGGCTAAGGCTAGGGCTCTCCTAGCTTTAGACTAGGGCACCCCTAGGCTTAGGCTAGGGCAGCCCTAAGCTTAGGCTAAGGCTAGGGCTCCCCTAGCCTAAGGCTAGGGCACCCCTAGGCTTAGGCTAGGGCACCCCTAGGCTTAGGCTAGGGCACCCCTAGGCTTAGTCTAAGGCTAGGGCACCCCTAGGCTTAGGCTATGCACCCCTAGGCTTAGGCTAGGGCACCCCTAGCCTTAGGCTAGGGCACCCCTAGGCTTAGGCTAAGTCTTGGGCTCCCCTAGCCTAAGCTAAGGCACCCCTAGGCTTAGGCTAGGGCACACCTAGGCTTAGGCTAGGACACCCCTATGCTTAGGCTAAGGCTAGGGCTCCCCTAGCCTAAGGCTAGGGCACCCCTAGGCTTAGGCTAGGGCAGGCCTAGGCTTAGGCTAAGGCTAGGTCTCCCCTAGCCTAAGGATAGGGCACCCCTAGGCTTAGGGTAGAGCATCCCTAGGCTTAGGCTAGGGCACCCCTAGACTTTTCTAAGGCAACGGCTCCCCTAGCCTAAGGCTAGGGCACCCCTAGACTGAGGCTAGGGCACCCCTAGGCTTAGGTTAGGGCACCCCTAGGCTTAGGCTAGGACACCCCTAGGCTTAGGCTAGGACACCCCTAGGCTTAGGCTAGGGCAGCCCTAGGCTAAGGCTAAGGCTAGGGCTCTCCTAGCCTTAGGCTAGGGCACCCCTAGGCTTAGGCTAGGGCACCCCTTGGCTTAGGCTTGGGCACCCCTGGACTTGGCTAAGGCAACCGCTTCCCTAGACTCAGGCAATGGCACCCGTATACTGAGGCTAGGGCACCCCTAGGCTTAGGCTAGGGAAATCCTTGGCTTAGGCTAAGGCTAGGGCTCCCCTAGCCTCAGGCTAGGGCACTCCTAGGCTCAGGCTAGGACACCCCTTTGCTTAGGCTAAGGCTAGGGCTCGCCTAGCCTAAGGCTAGGGCACCCCTAGGCTTAGGCTAGGGCACCCCTAGGCTTAGGTTTGGGCACCCCTAGGCTTAGGCTGGGGCACCCCTAGGCTTAGGCTACGGCTAGGGCTCCCCTAGCCTACGGCTAGGGCACCCCTAGGCTTAGGTTAGGGCACCCCTAGGCTTAGGCTAGGACACCCCTAGGCTTAGGCTAGGACACCCCTAGGCTTAGGCTAGGGCAGCCCTAGGCTTAGGCTAAGGCTAGGGCTCTCCTAGCCTTAGGCTAGGGCACCCCTAGGCTTAGGCTAGGGCAATCCCTAGGCTTAGGCTAAGGCTAGGGCTCCCCTAGCCTAAGGCTAGGGCACCCCTTGGCTTAGGCTAGGGCACCACTAGGCTTAGGCTAGGGCACCCCTAGGCTTAGTCTAAGGCTAGGGCCCCCCGAGGCTTAGTCTAATGCTAGGGCACCCCTAGGCTTAGGCTAGGCACCCCTAGGCTTAGGCTAGGGCACCCCTAGGCTTAGGCTAGGGCACCCCTAGCCTTAGGCTAGGGCACCCCTAGGCTTAGGCTAAGTCTTGGGCTCCCCTAGCCTAAGCTAGGGCACCCCTAGGCTTAGGCTAGGACACCCCTATGCTTATGCTAAGGCTAGGGCTCCCCTAGCCTAAGGCTAGGGCACCCCTAGGCTTAGGCTAGGGCAGGCCTAGGCTTAGGCTAAGGCTAGGTCTCACCTATCCTAAGGATAGGGCACCCCTAGGCTTAGGGTAGAGCATCCCTAGGCTTAGGCTAGGGCACCCATAGACTTTTCTAAGGCAACGGCTCCCCTAGACTCAGGCTAGGGCACCCCTAGACTGAGGCTAGGGCACCCCTAGGCTTAGGCTAGGGCACCCCTAGTCTTAGGCTTGGGCACCCCTAGACTTGGCTAAGGCAACCGCTTCCCTAGCCTTAGGCTAGGGCACCCCTAGACTGAGGCTAGGGCACCCCTAGGCTTAGGCTAGGGCAATCCTTGGCTTAGGCTAAGGCTAGGGCTCCCCTAGCCTCAGGCTAGGGCACTCCTAGGCTCAGGCTAGGACACCCCTTTGCTTAGGCTAAGGCTAGGGCTCGCCTAGCCTAAGGCTAGGGCACCCCTAGGCTTAGGCTGTGCACCCCTAGGCTTAGGTTTGGGCACCCCTAGGCTTAGGCTGGGGCACCCCTAGGCTTAGGCTTAGGCTAGGGTTCCCCTAGCCTAAGGCTAGGGCACCCCTAGGCTTAGGCTAGGGCACGCCTAGGCTTAGGCTAGGGCACACCTAGGCTTAGGCTACGGCTAGGCTCCCCTAGCCTACGGCTAGGGCACCCCTAGGCTTAGGTTAGGGCACCCCTAGGCTTAGGCTAGGACACCCCTAGGCTTAGGCTAGGACACCCCTAGGCTTAGGCTAGGGCAGCCCTAGGCTTAGGCTAAGGCTAGGGCTCTCCTAGCCTTAGGCTAGGGCACCCCTAGGCTTAGGCTAGGGCAGCCCTAGGCTTAGGCTTGGGCACCACCAGGCTTAGGCTGGGACACCCCTAGGCTTAGGCTAAGGCTAGGGCTCCCCTAACCTAAGCTAGGGTACCCCTAGGCTTAGGTTAGGGCACCCCTAGGCTTAGGCTAGGGCACCCCTTGGCTTAAGCTAGGGCACCCCTAGGCTTAGGCTAGGGCACCCCTATGCTTAGGCTAGGGCACCCCAAGGCTTAGGCTAAGGCGTGGGATCCCCTAGCCTAAGCTAGGGCACCCCAGGCTTAGGCTAGGGCACCCCTAGGCTTAGGCTAGGGCACCCCTATGCTTAGGCTAAGGCTAGGGCTCCGCTAGCCTAAGGCTAGGGCACCCCTAGGCTTATGCTAGGGCAGCCCTAGGCTTAGGCTAAGGCTAGGTCTCGCCTAGAATAAGGATAGGGCACACCTAGTCTTATGCTAGGACACCCCTAGGCTTAGGCTAGGGCACTCCTAGACTTTTCTAAGGCAACGGCTCCCCTAGCCTCAGGCTAGGGCACCCCTAGACTGAGGCTAGGGCACCCCTAGGCTTAGGCTAGGGCAATCCTTGGCTTAGGCTAAGGCTAGGACTCCACTAGCCTCAGGTTAGGGCACCCATAGGCTCAGGCTAGGGCTCCCCTAGGCTTAGGCTAAGGGTAGTGCTCCCCTAGCCTAAGACTCTGGCACCCCTAGGCTTAAGCTAGGGCAGCCCTAAGCTTATGCTAAGGCTAGGGCTCGCCTAGCCTAAGGCTAGGGCACCCCTAGGCTTAGGCTGGGGCACCCCTAGGCTTAGGTTAGGGCACCCCTAGGCTTAGGCTGGGGCACCCCTAGGCTTAGATTAGGGCACCCCTAGGCTTAGGCTAGGGCACCCCTAGGCTTAGGCTAGGGCACCCCTAGGCTTAGGCTAGGGCACCCCTAGGCTTAGGCTAAGGCTTAGGGCACCCCTAGGCTTAGGCTACGGCACCCCTAGGCTTAGGCTTGGGCACCCCTAGGCTTAGGCTGGGGCACCCCTAGGCTTAGGCTAAGGCTAGGGCTCCCCTAGCCTAAGGCTAGGGCACCCCTAGGCTTAGGCTAGGGCACCCCTAGGCTTAGGCTAGGGCACCCCTAGGCTTAGGGTAGGGCACCCCTAAACTTAGGCTAGGGCACCCCTAGGCTTAGGCTAAGGCTGTGGCTCCCCTAGCCTTAGGCTAGGGCACCCCTAAGCTTAGGCTAAGGCTAGGGTTCTCCTAGCCTTAGGCTAGGGCACACCTAGGCTTAGGCTAGGGCAGCCCTAGGCTTAGGCTAGGGCACCCCTAGGCTTAGTCAAAGGCTAGGGCACCCCTAGGCTTAGTCTAAGGCTAGGGCACCCCTAGGCTTAGGCTAGGCACCCCTAGGCTTAGGCTAGGGCACCCATAGCCTTGTGCTAGGGCACCCCTAGGCTTAGGCTAAGTCTTGGGCTCCCCTAGCCTAAGCTAGGGCACCCCTAGGCTTAGGCTAGGGCACCCCTAGGCTTAGGCTAGGGCACCCCTATGCTTAGGCTAAGGCTAGGTATCCCCTAGCCTAAGGCTAGGGCACCCCAAGCCTTAGGCTATGGCAGGCCTAGGCTTAGGCTAAGGCTAGGTCTCGCCTAGCCTAAGGATAGGGCACCCCTAGGCTTAGGGTAGAGCATCCCTAGGCTTAGGCTAGGGCACCCCTAGACTTTTCTAAGGCAACGGCTCCCCTAGCCTCAGGCTAGGGCACCCCTAGACTGAGGCTAGGGCACCCCTAGGCTTCGGCTAGGGCAATCCTTTGCTTAGGCAAAGGCTAGGGCTCCCCTAGTCTCAGGCTAGGGCACCCCTAGGCTCAGGCTTGGGCACTCCTAGGCTTAGGCTAAGGCTAGGGCTCCCGTAGCCCTAGGCTATGGCACCCCTAGGCTAAAGCTAGGGCAGCCCTAAGCTTAGGCTAAGGCTAGGGCTTGCCTAGCCTAAGGCTAGGGCACCCCTAGGCTTAGGCTAGGGCACCCCTAAGATTAGGCTTTGGCATCCCTAGGCTTAGGCTGTGCACCCCTAGGCTTAGGCTAGGGCACCCCTAGGCTTAGGCTATGGCACCCCTAGGCTTAGTCTAAGGCTAGGGCACCCCTGGGCTTAGGCCAGGGCACCCCTATTCTTAGGCTAGGGCACCCCTAGGCTTAGGCTAGGGCACACCTAGGCTTAGGCTAGTGCACGCCTAGGCTTAGGCTGGGCAGCCCTAGGCTTAGGCTAAGGCTAGGGCTCGCCTAGCCTAAAGCTAGTGCACCCCTAGGCTTAAGCTAGGTACCCCTAGGCTTAGGCTAGGGCACCCCTAGGCTTAGGCTAAGGCTTGGGCTCCCCTAGCCTAAGGCTAGGGCACCCCAATGCTTAGGCTAGGGCACCCCTAGGCTTAGGCTAGGGCAGCCCTAGGCTTAGGCTAAAGCTAGGTCTCGCCTAGCCCAAGGGTAGGGCACCCCTAGGCTTAGGCTAGGACACCCCTAGTCTTAGGCTAGGGCACCCCTAGGCTTAGGCTAGGGCACCCCTAGGAGTAGGCTAGGGCACCCCTAGACTTAGGCTATGGCAGCCCTAGGCTTAGGCTAAGGCTAGGTCTCGCCTATCCTAAGGATAGGGCACCCCTAGGCTTAGGTTGGGCACCCCTAGTCTTAGGCTAGGGCACCCCTAGCCTTAGGGTAGGGCACCCCAAGGATTAGGCTAGGGAACCCCTAGGCTTAGGCTATGGCACCCCTAGGCTTAGGCGAGTGTACCCCTAGGCTTATGCTAGGGCACCCCTAGATATATGCTAGGGCACCCCTAGGATTAGGCTTGGGCACCCCTAGGCTTAGGCTGTGCACCCCTAGGCTTAGGCTAGGGCACCCCTAGGCTTAGGCTATGGCACCCCTAGGCTTAGTCTAAGGCTAGGGCACCCCTAGGCTTAGGCTAGGGCACCCCTATTCTTAGGATAGGGCACCCCTAGGCTTAGGCTAGGGCACAACTAGGCTTAGGCTAAGGCTAGGGCTCCCCTAGCCTATGGCTAGGGCACCCCTATGCTTAGGCTAGTGCACGCCTAGGCTTAGGCTGGGCAGCCCTAGGCTTAGGCTAAGGCTAGGGCTCGCCTAGCCTAAAGCTAGTGCACCCCTAGGCTTAGGCTAGGTACCCCTAGGCTTAGGCTAGGACACCCCTATGCTTATGCTAAGGCTAGGGCTCCCCTAGCCTAAGGCTAGGGCACCTGTAGGCTTAGGCTATGGCAGGCCTAGACTTAGGTTAAGGCTAGGTCTCGCCTATCCTAAGGATAGGGCACCCCTAGGCTTAGGGTAGAGCATGCCTAGGCTTAGGCTAGGGCACCCCTAGGCTTAGGCTAGGGCAATCCTTGGCTTAGGCCAAGGCTAGGGCTCCCCTAGCCTCAGGCTAGGGCACTCCTAGGCTCAGGCTAGGACACCCCTTTGCTTAGGCTAAGTCTAGGTCTCGCCTAGCCTAAGGCTAGGGCACCCCTAGGCTTAGGCTAGGGCATCCCTAGGCTTAGGCTAGGGAACCCCTATGCTTAGGCTCAGACTAGGGATCCCCTAGCCTAAGGCTAGGGCACCCCTAGGCTTAGGCTAGGTCAGCCCTAGGCTTAGGCTAAAGCTAGGTCTCGCCTAGGCCAAGGGTAGGGCACCCCTAGGCTTAGGCTAGGACACCCCTAGTCTTAGGCTAGGGCACCCCTAGGCTTAGGCTAGGGCACCCCTAGGAGTAGGCTAGGGCACCCCTAGACTTAGGCTATGGCAGCCCTAGGCTTAGGCTAAGGCTAGGTCTCGCCTATCCTAAGGATAGGGCACCCCTAGGCTTAGGTTGGGCACCCCTAGTCTTAGGCTAGGGCACCCCTAGGCTTAGGGTAGGGCACCCCAAGGATTAGGCTAGGGAACCCCTAGGCTTAGGCTATGGCACCCCTAGGCTTAGGCGAGTGCACCCCTAGGCTTATGCTAGGGCACCCCTAGATATATGCTAGGGCACCCCTAGGATTAGGCTTGGGCACCCCTAGGCTTAGGCTGTACACCCCTAGGCTTAGGCTAGGGCACCCCTAGGCTTAGGCTATGGCACCCCTAGGCTTAGTCTAAGGCTAGGGCACCCCTAGGCTTAGGCTAAGGCTATGGCAGCCCTAGGCTTAGGCTAAGGCTAGGTCTCGCCTATCCTAAGGATAGGGCACCCCTAGGCTTAGGTTGGGCACCCCTAGGCTTAGTCTAAGGCTAGGGCCCCCCGAGGCTTAGGCTAGGCACCCCTAGGCTTAGTCTAGGGCACCCCTAGGCTTAGGCTAGGGCACCCCTAGCCTTAGGCTAGGGCACCCCTAGGCTTAGGCTAAGTCTTGGGCTCCCCTAGCCTAAGCTAGGGCACCCCTAGGCTTAGGCTAGGGCACCCCTAGGCTTAGGCTAGGACACACCTATGCTTATGCTAAGGCTAGGGCTCCCCTAGCCTAAGGCTAGGGCACCCCTAGGCTTAGGCTAGGGCAGGCCTAGGCTTAGGCTAAGGCTAGGTCTCGCCTATCCTAAGGATAGGGCACCCCTAGGCTTAGGGTAGAGCATGCCTAGGCTTAGGCTAGGGCACCCCTAGGCTTAGGCTATGGCACCCCTAGGCTTAGTCTAAGGCTAGGGCACCCCTAGGCTTAGGCTAGGGCACCCCTATTCTTAGGATAGGGCACCCCTAGGCTTAGGCTAGGGCACACCTAGGCTTAGGCTAAGGCTAGGGCTCCCCTAGCCTATGGCTAGGGCACCCCTATGCTTAGGCTAGTGCACGCCTAGGCTTAGGCTGGGCAGCCCTAGGCTTAGGCTAAGGCTAGGGCTCGCCTAGCCTAAAGCTAGTGCACCCCTAGGCTTAGGCTAGGTACCCCTAGGCTTAGGCTAGGGCACCCCTAGGCTTAGGCTAAAGCTTGGGCTCCCCTAGCCTAAGGCTAGGGCACCCCAATGCTTAGGCTAGGGCACCCCTAGGCTTAGGCTAGGGAACCCCTATGCTTAGGCTCAGGCTAGGGCTCCCCTAGCCTAAGGCTAGGGCACCCCTAGGCTTAGGCTAGGGCAGCCCTAGGCTTAGGCTAAAGCTAGGTCTCGCCTAGCCCAAGGGTAGGGCACCCCTAGGCTTAGGCTAGGACACCCCTAGTCTTAGGCTAGGGCACCCCTAGGCTTAGGCTAGGGCACCCCTAGGAGTAGGCTAGGGCACCCCTAGACTTAGGCTATGGCAGCCCTAGGCTTAGGCTAAGGCTAGGTCTCGCCTATCCTAAGGATAGGGCACCCCTAGGCTTAGGTTGGGCACACCTAGGCTTAGTCTAAGGCTAGGGCCCCCCGAGGCTTAGGCTAGGCACCCCTAGGCTTAGTCTAGGGCACCCCTAGGCTTAGGCTAGGGCACCCCTAGCCTTAGGCTAGGGCACCCCTAGGCTTAGGCTAAGTCTTGGGCTCCCCTAGCCTAAGCTAGGGCACCCCTAGGCTTAGGCTAGGGCACCCCTAGGCTTAGGCTAGGACACCCCTGTGCTTATGCTAAGGCTAGGGCTCCCCTAGCCTAAAGCTAGGGCACCCCTAGGCTTAGGCTAGGGCAGGCCTAGGCTTAGGCTAAGGCTAGGTCTCGCCTATCCTAAGGATAGGGCACCCCTAGGCTTAGGGTAGAGCATGCCTAGGCTTAGGCTAGGGCACCCATAGACTTTTCTAAGGCAACGGCTCCCTTAGACTCAGGCTAGGGCACCCCTAGACTGAGGCTAGGGCACCACTAGGCTTAGGCTAGGGCACCCCTAGGCTTAGGCTTGGGCACCCCTAGACTTGGCTAAGGCAACCACTTCCCTAGCCTCAGGCTAGGGCACCCCTTGACTGAGGCTAGGGCACCCTAGGCTTAGGCTAGGGCAATCCTTGGCTTAGGCCAAGGCTAGGGCTCCCCTAGCCTCAGGCTAGGGCACTCCTAGGCTCAGGCTAGGACACCCCTTTGCTTAGGCTAAGGCTAGGGCTCGCCTAGCCTAAGGCTAGGGCACCCCTAGGCTTAGGCTAGGGCACCCCTAGGCTTAGGTTTGGGCACCCCTAGGCTTAGGCTGGGGCACCCCTAAGCTTAGGCTACGGCTAGGGCTCCCCTAGCCTACGGCTAGGGCACCCCTAGGCTTAGGTTAGGGCACCCCTAGGCTTAGGCTAGGACACCCCTAGGCTTAGGCTAGGACACCCCTAGGCTTAGGCTAGGGCAGCCCTAGGCTTAGGCTAAGGCTAGGGCTCTCCTAGCCTTAGGCTAGGGCACCCCTAGGCTTAGGCTAGGGCAATCCCTAGGCTTAGGCTAAGGCTAGGGCTCCCCTAGCCTAAGGCTAGGGCACCCCTTGGCTTAGGCTAGGGCACCACTAGGCTTAGGCTAGGGCACCCCTAGGCTTATTCTAAGGCTAGGGCCCCCCGAGGCTTAGTCTAATGCTAGGGCACCCCGAGGCTTAGGCTAGGCACCCCTAGGCTTAGGCTAAGGCACCCCTAGGCTTAGGCTAGGGCACCCCTAGGCTTAGGCTAAGTCTTGGGCTCCCCTAGCCTAAGCTAGGGCACCCCTAGGCTTAGGCTAGGACACCCCTATGCTTATGCTAAGGCTAGGGCTCCCCTAGCCTAAGGCTAGGGCACCCCTAGGCTTAGGCTAGGGCAGGCCTAGGCTTAGGCTAAGGCTAGGTCTCACCTATCCTAAGGATAGGGCACCCCTAGGCTTAGGGTAGAGCATCCCTAGGCTTAGGCTAGGGCACCCATAGACTTTTCTAAGGCAACGGCTCCCCAAGACTCAGGCTAGGGCACCCCTAGACAGAGGCTAGGGCACCCCTAGGCTTAGGCTAGGGCACCCCTAGTCTTAGGCTTGGGCACCCCTAGACTTGGCTAAGGCAACCGCTTCCCTAGCCTTAGGCTAGGGCACCCCTAGACTGAGGCTAGGGCACCCCTATGCTTAGGCTAGGGCAATCCTTGGCTTAGGCTAAGGCTAGGGCTCCCCTAGCCTCAGGCTAGGGCACTCCTAGGCTCAGGCTAGGACACCCCTTTGCTTAGGCTAAGGCTAGGGCTCGCCTAGCCTAAGGCTAGGGCACCCCTAGGCTTAGGCTGTGCACCCCTAGGCTTAGGTTTGGGCACGCCTAGGCTTAGGCTAGGGCACACCTAGGCTTAGGCTACGGCTAGGCTCCCCTAGCCTACGGCTAGGGCACCCCTAGGCTTAGGTTAGGGCACCCCTAGGCTTAGGCTAGGACACCCCTAGGCTTAGGCTAGGACACCCCTAGGCTTAGGCTAGGGCAGCCCTAGGCTTAGGCTAAGGCTAGGGCTCTCCTAGCCTTAGGCTAGGGCACCCCTAGGCTTAGGCTAGGGCAGCCCTAGGCTTAGGCTTGGGCACCACCAGGCTTAGGCTGGGACACCCCTAGGCTTAGGCTAAGGCTAGGGCTCCCCTAACCTAAGCTAGGGTACCCCTAGGCTTAGGTTAGGGCACCCCTAGGCTTAGGCTAGGGCACCCCTAGGCTTAAGCTAGGGCAGCCCTAAGCTTATGCTAAGGCTAGGGCTCGCCTAGCCTAAGGCTAGGGCACCCCTAGGCTTAGGCTGGGGCACCCCTAGGCTTAGGTTAGGGCACCCCTAGGCTTAGGCTGGGGCACCCCTAAGCTTATGCTAAGGCTAGGGCTCGCCTAGCCTAAGGCTAGGGCACCCCTAGGCTTAGGCTTGGGCACCCCTAGGCTTAGGCTAGGGCACCCCTAGGCTTAGGCTAGGGCACCCCTAGGCTTAGGCTGGGGCACCCCTAGGCTTAGGCTTGGGCACCCCTAGGCTTAGGCTGGGGCACCCCTAGGCTTAGGCTAAGGCTAGGGCTCCCCTAGCCTAAGGCTAGGGCACCCCTAGGCTTAGGCTAGGGCACCCCTAGGCTTAGGCTAGGGCATCCCTAGGCTTAGGGTAGGGCACCCCTAAACTTAGGCTAGGGCACCCCTAGGCTTAGGCTAAGGCTGTGGCTCCCCTAGCCTTAGGCTAGGGCACCCCTAAGCTTAGGCTAAGGCTAGGGTTCTCCTAGCCTTAGGCTAGGGCACCCCTAGGCTTAGGCTAGGGCAGCCCTAGGCTTAGGCTAGGGCACCCCTAGGCTTAGTCAAAGGCTAGGGCACCCCTAGGCTTAGTCTAAGGCTAGGGCACCCCTAGGCTTAGGCTAGGCACCCCTAGGCTTAGGCTAGGGCACCCATAGCCTTGTGCTAGGGCACCCCTAGGCTTAGGCTAAGTCTTGGGCTCCCCTAGCCTAAGCTAGGGCACCCCTAGGCTTAGGCTAGGGCACCCCTAGGCTTAGGCTAGGGCACCCCTATGCTTAGGCTAAGGCTAGGGCTCCCCTAGCCTAAGGCTAGGGCACCCCAAGCCTTAGGCTACGGCAGTCCTAGGCTTAGGCTAAGGCTAGGTCTCGCCTAGCCTAAGGATAGGGCACCCCTAGGCTTAGGGTAGAGCATCCCTAGGCTTAGGCTAGGGCACCGCTAGACTGAGGCTAGGGCACCCCTAGGCTTCGGCTAGGGCAATCCTTTGCTTAGGCAAAGGCTAGGGCTCCCGTAGTCTCAGGCTAGGGCACCCCTAGGCTCAGGCTTGGGCACTCCTAGGCTTAGGCTAAGGCTAGGGCTCCCGTAGCCCTAGGCTATGGCACCCCTAGGCTAAAGCTAGGGCAGCCCTAAGCTTAGGCTAAGGCTAGGGCTTGCCTAGCCTAAGGCTAGGGCACCCCTAGGCTTAGGCTAGGGCACCCCTAGGATTAGGCTTTAGCATCCCTAGGCTTAGGCTGTGCACCCCTAGGCTTAGGCTAGGGCACCCCTAGGCTTAGGCTATGGCACCCCTAGGCTAAGTCTAAGGCTAGGGCACCCCTAGGCTTAGGCCAGGGCACCCCTATTCTTAGGCTAGGGCACCCCTAGGCTTAGGCTAGGGCACACCTAGGCTTAGGCTAAGGCTAGGGCTCCCCTAGCCTATGGCTTGGGCACCCCTATGCTTAGGCTAGTGCACGCCTAGGCTTAGGCTGGGCAGCCCTAGGCTTAGCCTAAGGCTAGGGCTCGCCTAGCCTAAAGCTAGTGCACCCCTAGGCTTAGGCTAGGTACCCCTAGGCTTAGGCTAGGGCACCCCTAGGCTTAGGCTAAGGCTTGAGCTCCCCTAGCCTAAGGCTAGGGCACCCCAAGGCTTAGGCTAGGGCACCCCTAGGCTTAGGCTAGGGAACCCCTATGCTTAGGCTCAGACTAGGGCTCCCCTAGCCTAAGGCTAGGGCACCCCTAGGCTTAGGCTAGGGCAGCCCTAGGCTTAGGCTAAAGCTAGGTCTCGCCTAGCCCAAGGGTAGGGCACCCCTAGGCTTAGGCTAGGACACCCCTAGACTTAGGCTAGGGCACCCCTAGGCTTAGGCTAGGGCACCCCTAGGAGTAGGCTAGGGCACCCCTAGACTTAGGCTATGGCAGCCCTAGGCTTAGGCTAAGGCTAGGTCTCGCCTATCCTAAGGATAGGGCACCCCTAGGCTTAGGTTGGGCACCCCTAATCTTAGGCTAGGGCACCCCTAGGCTTAGGGTAGGGCACCCCAAGGATTAGGCTAGGGAACCCCTAGGCTTAGTCTATGGCACCCCTAGGCTTAGGCGAGTGCACCCCTAGGCTTATGCTAGGGGAGCCCTAGATATATGCTAGGGCACCCCTAGGATTAGGCTTGGGCACCCCTAGGCTTAGGCGAGTGCACCCCTAGGCTTATGCTAGGGCACCCCTAGATATATGCTAGGGCACCCCTAGGATTAGGCTTGGGCACGCCTAGGCTTAGGCTGTGCACCCCTAGGCTTAGGCTAGGGCACCCCTAGGCTTAGGCTATGGCACCCCTAGGCTTAGTCTAAGGCTAGGGCACCCCTAGGCTTAGGCTAGGGCACCCCTATTCTTAGGATAGGGCACCCCTAGGCTTAGGCTAGGGCACACCTAGGCTTAGGCTAAGGCTAGGGCTCCCCTAGCCTATGGCTAGGGCACCCCTATGCTTAGGCTAGTGCACGCCTAGGCTTAGGCTGGGCAGCCCTAGGCTTAGGCTAAGGCTAGGGCTCGCCTAGCCTAAAGCTAGTGCACCCCTAGGCTTAGGCTAGGTACCCCTAGGCTTAGGCTAGGGCACCCCTAGGCTTAGGCTAAGGCTTGGGCTCCCCTAGCCTAAGGCTAGGGCACCCCAATGCTTAGGCTAGGGCACCCCTAGGCTTAGGCTAGGGCAGGCCTAGGCTTAGGCTAAAGCTAGGTCTCGCCTAGCCCAAGGGTAGGGCACCCCTAGGCTTAGGCTAGGACACCCCTAGTCTTAGGCTAGGGCACCCCTAGGCTTAGGCTAGGGCACCCCTAGGAGTAGGCTAGGGCACCCCTAGACTTAGGCTATGGCAGCCCTAGGCTTAGGCTAAGGCTAGGTCTCGCCTATCCTAAGGATAGGGCACCCCTAGGCTTAGGTTGGGCACCCCTAGGCTTAGTCTAAGGCTAGGGCCCCCCGAGGCTTAGGCTAGGCACCCCTAGGCTTAGTCTAGGGCACCCCTAGGCTTAGGTTAGGGCACCCCTAGCCTTAGGCTAGGGCACCCCTAGGCTTAGGCTAAGTCTTGGGCTCCCCTAGCCTAAGCTAGGGCACCCCTAGGCTTAGGCTAGGGCACCCCTAGGCTTAGGCTAGGACACCCCTATGCTTATGCTAAGGCTAGGGCTCCCCTAGCCTAAGGCTAGGGCACCCCTAGGCTTAGGCTAGGGCAGGCCTAGGTTTAGGCTAAGGCTAGGTCTCGCCTATCCTAAGGATAGGGCACCCCTAGGCTTAGGGTAGAGCATGCCTAGGCTTAGGCTAGGGCACCCATAGACTTTTCTAAGGCAACGGCTCCCCTAGACTCAGGCTAGGGCACCCCTAGACTGAGGCTAGGGCACCACTAGGCTTAGGCTAGGGCACCCCTAGGCTTAGGCTTGGGCACCCCTAGACTTGGCTAAGGCAACCGCTTCCCTAGCCTCAGGCTAGGGCACCCCTAGACTGAGGCTAGGGCACCCCTAGGCTTAGGCTAGGGCAATCCTTGGCTTAGGCCAAGGCTAGGGCTCCCCTAGCCTCAGGCTAGGGCACTCCTAGGCTCAGGCTAGGACACCCCTTTGCTTAGGCTAAGTCAAGGTCTCGCCTAGCCTAAGGCTAGGGCACCCCTAGGCTTAGGCTAGGGCACCCCTAGGCTTAGGCTAGGGAACCCCTATGCTTAGGCTCAGACTAGGGCTCCCCTAGCCTAAGGCTAGGGCACCCCTAGGCTTAGGCTAGGGCAGCCCTAGGCTTAGGCTAAAGCTAGGTCTCGCCTAGCCCAAGGGTAGGGCACCCCTAGGCTTAGGCTAGGACACCCCTAGTCTTAGGGTAGGGCACCCCTAGGCTTAGGCTAGGGCACCTGTACGCTTAGGCTAGGGCACCCCTAGGCTTAGGCTACGGCACCCCTAGGCTTAGGCTAGGGCACCCCTAGGCGTAGGCTAGCGCACCCCAAGGCTTAGGCTAAGGCTAGGGCACCCCTAGCCTTAGGCTAGGGAAACCCTAGGCATAGGCTAAGGCTAGGGCTCCCCTAGCCTAAGGCTAGGGCACCCCTAGGCTTAGGCTAGGGCATCCCTAGGCTTAGGCTCGGGCAGCCCTAGGCTTAGGCTAAGGCTAGGTCTCGCCTAGCCTAAGGCTAGGGCACCCCTATTCTTAGGCTAGGGCACCCCTAGGCTTAGGCTAGGGCACACCTAGGCTTAGGCTAAGGCTAGGGCTCCCCTAGCCTATGGCTAGGGCACCCCTATGCTTAGGCTAGTGCACGCCTAGGCTTAGGCTGGGCAGCCCTAGGCTTAGCCTAAGGCTAGGGCTCGCCTAGCCTAAAGCTAGTGCACCCCTAGGCTTAGGCTAGGTACCCCTAGGCTTAGGCTAGGGCACCCCTAGGCTTAGGCTAAGGCTTGGGCTCCCCTAGCCTAAGGCTAGGGCACCCCAAGGCTTAGGCTAGGGCACCCCTAGGCTTAGGCTAGGGAACCCCTATGCTTAGGCTCAGGCTAGGGCTCCCCTAGCCTAAGGCTAGGGCACCCCTAGGCTTAGGCTAGGGCAGCCCTAGGCTTAGGCTAGGGCACCCCTAGGAGTAGGCTAGGGCACCCCTAGACTTAGGCTATGGCAGCCCTAGGCTTAGGCTAATCTAGGTTTCGCCTATCCTAAGGATAGGGCACCCCTAGGCTTAGGTTGGGCACCCCTAGTCTTATGCTAGGGCACCCCTAGGCTTAGGGTAGGGCACCCCAAGGATTAGGCTAGGGAACCCCTAGGCTTAGGCTATGGCACCCCTAGGCTTAGGCGAGTGCACCCCTAGGCTTATGCTAGGGCACCCCTAGGCTTATGCTAGGGCACCCCTAGGCTTAGGCTTGGGCACCCCTAATCTTAGGCCGGGGCACCCCTAGGCTTAGGCTGGGGCACCCCTAGGCTTAGGCTAGGGTAGCCCTAGGTTTAGGCTAAGGCTAGGGCTCCCCTAGCCTAAGACTAGGGCACCCCTAGGTTTAGGCTAAGGCACCCCTAATCTTAGGCTAGGGCAACCCTAGGCTTAGGCTATGACTAGGGCTCCCCTAGCCTAAGGCTAGGGCACCCCTAGGCTCAGGCTAGGGCACGCCTAGGCTTAGGCTAGGGCACATAGCCATAGGCTAAGGCACCCCTAGGCTTAGGCTAGGGCACCCCTAGGCTTAGGCTAAGGCTAGGGCTCCCCTATCCTATAGCTAGGGCACCCCTAGGCTTAGGCTAGTGCACCCCTAGGCTTAGGCTACGGCACCCCTAGCCTAAGACTAAGGCTATGGCTCCCCTAGCCTAAGGCTAGGGCACCCCTAGGCTCAGGCTAGGGCACCCCTAGGCTTAGGCTAGGGCACCCTTAGGCTTAGGCAATGGCACGCCAGGGCTTAGGCTAAGGCTACGGCTCCCCTAGCCTCAGGCTAGTGCACCCCTAGACTCAAGCTAGTGCACCCCTAGGCTTAGGCTAGGGCACCCCTAGGCTTAGGCTAAGGCTAGGGCTCTCCTAGCCTTAGGCTAGGGCACCCCTAGGCTTAGGCTAGGGCAATCCCTAGGCTTAGGCTAAGGCTAGGGCTCCCCTAGCCTAAGGCTAGGGCACCCCTTGGCTTAGGCTAGGGCACCACTAGGCTTAGGCTAGGGCACCCCTAGGCTTAGTCTAAGGCTAGGGCCCCCCGAGGCTTAGTCTAATGCTAGGGCACCCCTAGGCTTAGGCTAGGCACCCCTAGGCTTAGGCTAGGGCACCCCTAGGCTTAGGCTAGGGCACCCCTAGGCTTAGGCTAAGTCTTGGGCTCCCCTAGCCTAAGCTAGGGCACCCCTAGGCTTAGGCTAGGACACCCCTATGCTTATGCTAAGGCTAGGGCTCCCCTAGCCTAAGGCTAGGGCACCCCTAGGCTTAGGCTAGGGCAGGCCTAGGCTTAGGCTAAGGCTAGGTCTCACCTATCCTAAGGATAGGGCACCCCTAGGCTTAGGGTAGAGCATCCCTAGGCTTAGGCTAGGGCACCCATAGACTTTTCTAAGGCAACGGCTCCCCTAGACTCAGGCTAGGGCACCCCTAGACTGAGGCTAGGGCACCCCTAGGCTTAGGCTAGGGCACCCCTAGTCTTAGGCTTGGGCACCCCTAGACTTGGCTAAGGCAACCGCTTCCCTAGCCTTAGGCTAGGGCACCCCTAGACTGAGGCTAGGGCACCCCTAGGCTTAGGCTAGGGCAATCCTTGGCTTAGGCTAAGGCTAGGGCTCCCCTAGCCTCAGGCTAGGGCACTCCTAGGCTCAGGCTAGGACACCCCTTTGCTTAGGCTAAGGCTAGGGCTCGCCTAGCCTAAGGCTAGGGCACCCCTAGGCTTAGGCTGTGCACCCCTAGGCTTAGGTTTGGGCACCCCTAGGCTTAGGCTGGGGCACCCCTAGGCTTAGGCTTAGGCTAGGGTTCCCCTAGCCTAAGGCTAGGGCACCCCTAGGCTTAGGCTAGGGCACGCCTAGGCTTAGGCTAGGGCACACCTAGGCTTAGGCTACGGCTAGGCTCCCCTAGCCTACGGCTAGGGCACCCCTAGGCTTAGGTTAGGGCACCCCTAGGCTTAGGCTAGGACACCCCTAGGCTTAGGCTAGGACACCCCTAGGCTTAGGCTAGGGCAGCCCTAGGCTTAGGCTAAGGCTAGGGCT
Source organism: Tenrec ecaudatus (assembly GCF_050624435.1). Classification (NCBI taxonomy): domain Eukaryota; kingdom Metazoa; phylum Chordata; class Mammalia; order Afrosoricida; family Tenrecidae; genus Tenrec; species Tenrec ecaudatus. The sequence goes on from NW_027458070.1 coordinate 77,391, forward strand.
CTCCTAGCCTTAGGCTAGGGCACCCCTAGGCTTAGGCTAGGGCAGCCCTAGGCTTAGGCTTGGGCACCACCAGGCTTAGGCTGGGACACCCCTAGGCTTAGGCTAAGGCTAGGGCTCCCCTAACCTAAGCTAGGGTACCCCTAGGCTTAGGTTAGGGCACCCCTAGGCTTAGGCTAGGGCACCCCTTGGCTTAAGCTAGGGCACCCCTAGGCTTAGGCTAGGGCACCCCTATGCTTAGGCTAGGGCACCCCAAGGCTTAGGCTAAGGCGTGGGATCCCCTAGCCTAAGCTAGGGCACCCCAGGCTTAGGCTAGGGCACCCCTAGGCTTAGGCTAGGGCACCCCTATGCTTAGGCTAAGGCTAGGGCTCCGCTAGCCTAAGGCTAGGGCACCCCTAGGCTTATGCTAGGGCAGCCCTAGGCTTAGGCTAAGGCTAGGTCTCGCCTAGAATAAGGATAGGGCACACCTAGTCTTATGCTAGGACACCCCTAGGCTTAGGCTAGGGCACTCCTAGACTTTTCTAAGGCAACGGCTCCCCTAGCCTCAGGCTAGGGCACCCCTAGACTGAGGCTAGGGCACCCCTAGGCTTAGGCTAGGGCAATCCTTGGCTTAGGCTAAGGCTAGGACTCCACTAGCCTCAGGTTAGGGCACCCATAGGCTCAGGCTAGGGCTCCCCTAGGCTTAGGCTAAGGGTAGTGCTCCCCTAGCCTAAGACTCTGGCACCCCTAGGCTTAAGCTAGGGCAGCCCTAAGCTTATGCTAAGGCTAGGGCTCGCCTAGCCTAAGGCTAGGGCACCCCTAGGCTTAGGCTGGGGCACCCCTAGGCTTAGGTTAGGGCACCCCTAGGCTTAGGCTGGGGCACCCCTAGGCTTAGATTAGGGCACCCCTAGGCTTAGGCTAGGGCACCCCTAGGCTTAGGCTAGGGCACCCCTAGGCTTAGGCTAGGGCACCCCTAGGCTTAGGCTAAGGCTTAGGGCACCCCTAGGCTTAGGCTACGGCACCCCTAGGCTTAGGCTTGGGCACCCCTAGGCTTAGGCTGGGGCACCCCTAGGCTTAGGCTAAGGCTAGGGCTCCCCTAGCCTAAGGCTAGGGCACCCCTAGGCTTAGGCTAGGGCACCCCTAGGCTTAGGCTAGGGCACCCCTAGGCTTAGGGTAGGGCACCCCTAAACTTAGGCTAGGGCACCCCTAGGCTTAGGCTAAGGCTGTGGCTCCCCTAGCCTTAGGCTAGGGCACCCCTAAGCTTAGGCTAAGGCTAGGGTTCTCCTAGCCTTAGGCTAGGGCACACCTAGGCTTAGGCTAGGGCAGCCCTAGGCTTAGGCTAGGGCACCCCTAGGCTTAGTCAAAGGCTAGGGCACCCCTAGGCTTAGTCTAAGGCTAGGGCACCCCTAGGCTTAGGCTAGGCACCCCTAGGCTTAGGCTAGGGCACCCATAGCCTTGTGCTAGGGCACCCCTAGGCTTAGGCTAAGTCTTGGGCTCCCCTAGCCTAAGCTAGGGCACCCCTAGGCTTAGGCTAGGGCACCCGTAGGCTTAGGCTAGGGCACCCCTATGCTTAGGCTAAGGCTAGGTATCCCCTAGCCTAAGGCTAGGGCACCCCAAGCCTTAGGCTATGGCAGGCCTAGGCTTAGGCTAAGGCTAGGTCTCGCCTAGCCTAAGGATAGGGCACCCCTAGGCTTAGGGTAGAGCATCCCTAGGCTTAGGCTAGGGCACCCCTAGACTTTTCTAAGGCAACGGCTCCCCTAGCCTCAGGCTAGGGCACCCCTAGACTGAGGCTAGGGCACCCCTAGGCTTCGGCTAGGGCAATCCTTTGCTTAGGCAAAGGCTAGGGCTCCCCTAGTCTCAGGCTAGGGCACCCCTAGGCTCAGGCTTGGGCACTCCTAGGCTTAGGCTAAGGCTAGGGCTCCCGTAGCCCTAGGCTATGGCACCCCTAGGCTAAAGCTAGGGCAGCCCTAAGCTTAGGCTAAGGCTAGGGCTTGCCTAGCCTAAGGCTAGGGCACCCCTAGGCTTAGGCTAGGGCACCCCTAAGATTAGGCTTTGGCATCCCTAGGCTTAGGCTGTGCACCCCTAGGCTTAGGCTAGGGCACCCCTAGGCTTAGGCTATGGCACCCCTAGGCTTAGTCTAAGGCTAGGGCACCCCTGGGCTTAGGCCAGGGCACCCCTATTCTTAGGCTAGGGCACCCCTAGGCTTAGGCTAGGGCACACCTAGGCTTAGGCTAGTGCACGCCTAGGCTTAGGCTGGGCAGCCCTAGGCTTAGGCTAAGGCTAGGGCTCGCCTAGCCTAAAGCTAGTGCACCCCTAGGCTTAAGCTAGGTACCCCTAGGCTTAGGCTAGGGCACCCCTAGGCTTAGGCTAAGGCTTGGGCTCCCCTAGCCTAAGGCTAGGGCACCCCAATGCTTAGGCTAGGGCACCCCTAGGCTTAGGCTAGGGCAGCCCTAGGCTTAGGCTAAAGCTAGGTCTCGCCTAGCCCAAGGGTAGGGCACCCCTAGGCTTAGGCTAGGACACCCCTAGTCTTAGGCTAGGGCACCCCTAGGCTTAGGCTAGGGCACCCCTAGGAGTAGGCTAGGGCACCCCTAGACTTAGGCTATGGCAGCCCTAGGCTTAGGCTAAGGCTAGGTCTCGCCTATCCTAAGGATAGGGCACCCCTAGGCTTAGGTTGGGCACCCCTAGTCTTAGGCTAGGGCACCCCTAGCCTTAGGGTAGGGCACCCCAAGGATTAGGCTAGGGAACCCCTAGGCTTAGGCTATGGCACCCCTAGGCTTAGGCGAGTGTACCCCTAGGCTTATGCTAGGGCACCCCTAGATATATGCTAGGGCACCCCTAGGATTAGGCTTGGGCACCCCTAGGCTTAGGCTGTGCACCCCTAGGCTTAGGCTAGGGCACCCCTAGGCTTAGGCTATGGCACCCCTAGGCTTAGTCTAAGGCTAGGGCACCCCTAGGCTTAGGCTAGGGCACCCCTATTCTTAGGATAGGGCACCCCTAGGCTTAGGCTAGGGCACAACTAGGCTTAGGCTAAGGCTAGGGCTCCCCTAGCCTATGGCTAGGGCACCCCTATGCTTAGGCTAGTGCACGCCTAGGCTTAGGCTGGGCAGCCCTAGGCTTAGGCTAAGGCTAGGGCTCGCCTAGCCTAAAGCTAGTGCACCCCTAGGCTTAGGCTAGGTACCCCTAGGCTTAGGCTAGGACACCCCTATGCTTATGCTAAGGCTAGGGCTCCCCTAGCCTAAGGCTAGGGCACCTGTAGGCTTAGGCTATGGCAGGCCTAGACTTAGGTTAAGGCTAGGTCTCGCCTATCCTAAGGATAGGGCACCCCTAGGCTTAGGGTAGAGCATGCCTAGGCTTAGGCTAGGGCACCCCTAGGCTTAGGCTAGGGCAATCCTTGGCTTAGGCCAAGGCTAGGGCTCCCCTAGCCTCAGGCTAGGGCACTCCTAGGCTCAGGCTAGGACACCCCTTTGCTTAGGCTAAGTCTAGGTCTCGCCTAGCCTAAGGCTAGGGCACCCCTAGGCTTAGGCTAGGGCATCCCTAGGCTTAGGCTAGGGAACCCCTATGCTTAGGCTCAGACTAGGGATCCCCTAGCCTAAGGCTAGGGCACCCCTAGGCTTAGGCTAGGTCAGCCCTAGGCTTAGGCTAAAGCTAGGTCTCGCCTAGGCCAAGGGTAGGGCACCCCTAGGCTTAGGCTAGGACACCCCTAGTCTTAGGCTAGGGCACCCCTAGGCTTAGGCTAGGGCACCCCTAGGAGTAGGCTAGGGCACCCCTAGACTTAGGCTATGGCAGCCCTAGGCTTAGGCTAAGGCTAGGTCTCGCCTATCCTAAGGATAGGGCACCCCTAGGCTTAGGTTGGGCACCCCTAGTCTTAGGCTAGGGCACCCCTAGGCTTAGGGTAGGGCACCCCAAGGATTAGGCTAGGGAACCCCTAGGCTTAGGCTATGGCACCCCTAGGCTTAGGCGAGTGCACCCCTAGGCTTATGCTAGGGCACCCCTAGATATATGCTAGGGCACCCCTAGGATTAGGCTTGGGCACCCCTAGGCTTAGGCAGTACACCCCTAGGCTTAGGCTAGGGCACCCCTAGGCTTAGGCTATGGCACCCCTAGGCTTAGTCTAAGGCTAGGGCACCCCTAGGCTTAGGCTAAGGCTATGGCAGCCCTAGGCTTAGGCTAAGGCTAGGTCTCGCCTATCCTAAGGATAGGGCACCCCTAGGCTTAGGTTGGGCACCCCTAGGCTTAGTCTAAGGCTAGGGCCCCCCGAGGCTTAGGCTAGGCACCCCTAGGCTTAGTCTAGGGCACCCCTAGGCTTAGGCTAGGGCACCCCTAGCCTTAGGCTAGGGCACCCCTAGGCTTAGGCTAAGTCTTGGGCTCCCCTAGCCTAAGCTAGGGCACCCCTAGGCTTAGGCTAGGGCACCCCTAGGCTTAGGCTAGGACACACCTATGCTTATGCTAAGGCTAGGGCTCCCCTAGCCTAAGGCTAGGGCACCCCTAGGCTTAGGCTAGGGCAGGCCTAGGCTTAGGCTAAGGCTAGGTCTCGCCTATCCTAAGGATAGGGCACCCCTAGGCTTAGGGTAGAGCATGCCTAGGCTTAGGCTAGGGCACCCCTAGGCTTAGGCTATGGCACCCCTAGGCTTAGTCTAAGGCTAGGGCACCCCTAGGCTTAGGCTAGGGCACCCCTATTCTTAGGATAGGGCACCCCTAGGCTTAGGCTAGGGCACACCTAGGCTTAGGCTAAGGCTAGGGCTCCCCTAGCCTATGGCTAGGGCACCCCTATGCTTAGGCTAGTGCACGCCTAGGCTTAGGCTGGGCAGCCCTAGGCTTAGGCTAAGGCTAGGGCTCGCCTAGCCTAAAGCTAGTGCACCCCTAGGCTTAGGCTAGGTACCCCTAGGCTTAGGCTAGGGCACCCCTAGGCTTAGGCTAAAGCTTGGGCTCCCCTAGCCTAAGGCTAGGGCACCCCAATGCTTAGGCTAGGGCACCCCTAGGCTTAGGCTAGGGAACCCCTATGCTTAGGCTCAGGCTAGGGCTCCCCTAGCCTAAGGCTAGGGCACCCCTAGGCTTAGGCTAGGGCAGCCCTAGGCTTAGGCTAAAGCTAGGTCTCGCCTAGCCCAAGGGTAGGGCACCCCTAGGCTTAGGCTAGGACACCCCTAGTCTTAGGCTAGGGCACCCCTAGGCTTAGGCTAGGGCACCCCTAGGAGTAGGCTAGGGCACCCCTAGACTTAGGCTATGGCAGCCCTAGGCTTAGGCTAAGGCTAGGTCTCGCCTATCCTAAGGATAGGGCACCCCTAGGCTTAGGTTGGGCACACCTAGGCTTAGTCTAAGGCTAGGGCCCCCCGAGGCTTAGGCTAGGCACCCCTAGGCTTAGTCTAGGGCACCCCTAGGCTTAGGCTAGGGCACCCCTAGCCTTAGGCTAGGGCACCCCTAGGCTTAGGCTAAGTCTTGGGCTCCCCTAGCCTAAGCTAGGGCACCCCTAGGCTTAGGCTAGGGCACCCCTAGGCTTAGGCTAGGACACCCCTGTGCTTATGCTAAGGCTAGGGCTCCCCTAGCCTAAAGCTAGGGCACCCCTAGGCTTAGGCTAGGGCAGGCCTAGGCTTAGGCTAAGGCTAGGTCTCGCCTATCCTAAGGATAGGGCACCCCTAGGCTTAGGGTAGAGCATGCCTAGGCTTAGGCTAGGGCACCCATAGACTTTTCTAAGGCAACGGCTCCCTTAGACTCAGGCTAGGGCACCCCTAGACTGAGGCTAGGGCACCACTAGGCTTAGGCTAGGGCACCCCTAGGCTTAGGCTTGGGCACCCCTAGACTTGGCTAAGGCAACCACTTCCCTAGCCTCAGGCTAGGGCACCCCTTGACTGAGGCTAGGGCACCCTAGGCTTAGGCTAGGGCAATCCTTGGCTTAGGCCAAGGCTAGGGCTCCCCTAGCCTCAGGCTAGGGCACTCCTAGGCTCAGGCTAGGACACCCCTTTGCTTAGGCTAAGGCTAGGGCTCGCCTAGCCTAAGGCTAGGGCACCCCTAGGCTTAGGCTAGGGCACCCCTAGGCTTAGGTTTGGGCACCCCTAGGCTTAGGCTGGGGCACCCCTAAGCTTAGGCTACGGCTAGGGCTCCCCTAGCCTACGGCTAGGGCACCCCTAGGCTTAGGTTAGGGCACCCCTAGGCTTAGGCTAGGACACCCCTAGGCTTAGGCTAGGACACCCCTAGGCTTAGGCTAGGGCAGCCCTAGGCTTAGGCTAAGGCTAGGGCTCCCCTAGCCTAAGGCTAGGGCACCCCTTGGCTTAGGCTAGGGCACCACTAGGCTTAGGCTAGGGCACCCCTAGGCTTATTCTAAGGCTAGGGCCCCCCGAGGCTTAGTCTAATGCTAGGGCACCCCGAGGCTTAGGCTAGGCACCCCTAGGCTTAGGCTAAGGCACCCCTAGGCTTAGGCTAGGGCACCCCTAGGCTTAGGCTAAGTCTTGGGCTCCCCTAGCCTAAGCTAGGGCACCCCTAGGCTTAGGCTAGGACACCCCTATGCTTATGCTAAGGCTAGGGCTCCCCTAGCCTAAGGCTAGGGCACCCCTAGGCTTAGGCTAGGGCAGGCCTAGGCTTAGGCTAAGGCTAGGTCTCACCTATCCTAAGGATAGGGCACCCCTAGGCTTAGGGTAGAGCATCCCTAGGCTTAGGCTAGGGCACCCATAGACTTTTCTAAGGCAACGGCTCCCCAAGACTCAGGCTAGGGCACCCCTAGACAGAGGCTAGGGCACCCCTAGGCTTAGGCTAGGGCACCCCTAGTCTTAGGCTTGGGCACCCCTAGACTTGGCTAAGGCAACCGCTTCCCTAGCCTTAGGCTAGGGCACCCCTAGACTGAGGCTAGGGCACCCCTATGCTTAGGCTAGGGCAATCCTTGGCTTAGGCTAAGGCTAGGGCTCCCCTAGCCTCAGGCTAGGGCACTCCTAGGCTCAGGCTAGGACACCCCTTTGCTTAGGCTAAGGCTAGGGCTCGCCTAGCCTAAGGCTAGGGCACCCCTAGGCTTAGGCTGTGCACCCCTAGGCTTAGGTTTGGGCACGCCTAGGCTTAGGCTAGGGCACACCTAGGCTTAGGCTACGGCTAGGCTCCCCTAGCCTACGGCTAGGGCACCCCTAGGCTTAGGTTAGGGCACCCCTAGGCTTAGGCTAGGACACCCCTAGGCTTAGGCTAGGACACCCCTAGGCTTAGGCTAGGGCAGCCCTAGGCTTAGGCTAAGGCTAGGGCTCTCCTAGCCTTAGGCTAGGGCACCCCTAGGCTTAGGCTAGGGCAGCCCTAGGCTTAGGCTTGGGCACCACCAGGCTTAGGCTGGGACACCCCTAGGCTTAGGCTAAGGCTAGGGCTCCCCTAACCTAAGCTAGGGTACCCCTAGGCTTAGGTTAGGGCACCCCTAGGCTTAGGCTAGGGCACCCCTAGGCTTAAGCTAGGGCAGCCCTAAGCTTATGCTAAGGCTAGGGCTCGCCTAGCCTAAGGCTAGGGCACCCCTAGGCTTAGGCTGGGGCACCCCTAGGCTTAGGTTAGGGCACCCCTAGGCTTAGGCTGGGGCACCCCTAAGCTTATGCTAAGGCTAGGGCTCGCCTAGCCTAAGGCTAGGGCACCCCTAGGCTTAGGCTTGGGCACCCCTAGGCTTAGGCTAGGGCACCCCTAAGCTTAGGCTAGGGCACCCCTAGGCTTAGGCTGGGGCACCCCTAGGCTTAGGCTTGGGCACCCCTAGGCTTAGGCTGGGGCACCCCTAGGCTTAGGCTAAGGCTAGGGCTCCCCTAGCCTAAGGCTAGGGCACCCCTAGGCTTAGGCTAGGGCACCCCTAGGCTTAGGCTAGGGCATCCCTAGGCTTAGGGTAGGGCACCCCTAAACTTAGGCTAGGGCACCCCTAGGCTTAGGCTAAGGCTGTGGCTCCCCTAGCCTTAGGCTAGGGCACCCCTAAGCTTAGGCTAAGGCTAGGGTTCTCCTAGCCTTAGGCTAGGGCACCCCTAGGCTTAGGCTAGGGCAGCCCTAGGCTTAGGCTAGGGCACCCCTAGGCTTAGTCAAAGGCTAGGGCACCCCTAGGCTTAGTCTAAGGCTAGGGCACCCCTAGGCTTAGGCTAGGCACCCCTAGGCTTAGGCTAGGGCACCCATAGCCTTGTGCTAGGGCACCCCTAGGCTTAGGCTAAGTCTTGGGCTCCCCTAGCCTAAGCTAGGGCACCCCTAGGCTTAGGCTAGGGCACCCCTAGGCTTAGGCTAGGGCACCCCTATGCTTAGGCTAAGGCTAGGGCTCCCCTAGCCTAAGGCTAGGGCACCCCAAGCCTTAGGCTACGGCAGTCCTAGGCTTAGGCTAAGGCTAGGTCTCGCCTAGCCTAAGGATAGGGCACCCCTAGGCTTAGGGTAGAGCATCCCTAGGCTTAGGCTAGGGCACCGCTAGACTGAGGCTAGGGCACCCCTAGGCTTCGGCTAGGGCAATCCTTTGCTTAGGCAAAGGCTAGGGCTCCCGTAGTCTCAGGCTAGGGCACCCCTAGGCTCAGGCTTGGGCACTCCTAGGCTTAGGCTAAGGCTAGGGCTCCCGTAGCCCTAGGCTATGGCACCCCTAGGCTAAAGCTAGGGCAGCCCTAAGCTTAGGCTAAGGCTAGGGCTTGCCTAGCCTAAGGCTAGGGCACCCCTAGGCTTAGGCTAGGGCACCCCTAGGATTAGGCTTTAGCATCCCTAGGCTTAGGCTGTGCACCCCTAGGCTTAGGCTAGGGCACCCCTAGGCTTAGGCTATGGCACCCCTAGGCTAAGTCTAAGGCTAGGGCACCCCTAGGCTTAGGCCAGGGCACCCCTATTCTTAGGCTAGGGCACCCCTAGGCTTAGGCTAGGGCACACCTAGGCTTAGGCTAAGGCTAGGGCTCCCCTAGCCTATGGCTTGGGCACCCCTATGCTTAGGCTAGTGCACGCCTAGGCTTAGGCTGGGCAGCCCTAGGCTTAGCCTAAGGCTAGGGCTCGCCTAGCCTAAAGCTAGTGCACCCCTAGGCTTAGGCTAGGTACCCCTAGGCTTAGGCTAGGGCACCCCTAGGCTTAGGCTAAGGCTTGAGCTCCCCTAGCCTAAGGCTAGGGCACCCCAAGGCTTAGGCTAGGGCACCCCTAGGCTTAGGCTAGGGAACCCCTATGCTTAGGCTCAGACTAGGGCTCCCCTAGCCTAAGGCTAGGGCACCCCTAGGCTTAGGCTAGGGCAGCCCTAGGCTTAGGCTAAAGCTAGGTCTCGCCTAGCCCAAGGGTAGGGCACCCCTAGGCTTAGGCTAGGACACCCCTAGACTTAGGCTAGGGCACCCCTAGGCTTAGGCTAGGGCACCCCTAGGAGTAGGCTAGGGCACCCCTAGACTTAGGCTATGGCAGCCCTAGGCTTAGGCTAAGGCTAGGTCTCGCCTATCCTAAGGATAGGGCACCCCTAGGCTTAGGTTGGGCACCCCTAATCTTAGGCTAGGGCACCCCTAGGCTTAGGGTAGGGCACCCCAAGGATTAGGCTAGGGAACCCCTAGGCTTAGTCTATGGCACCCCTAGGCTTAGGCGAGTGCACCCCTAGGCTTATGCTAGGGGAGCCCTAGATATATGCTAGGGCACCCCTAGGATTAGGCTTGGGCACCCCTAGGCTTAGGCGAGTGCACCCCTAGGCTTATGCTAGGGCACCCCTAGATATATGCTAGGGCACCCCTAGGATTAGGCTTGGGCACGCCTAGGCTTAGGCTGTGCACCCCTAGGCTTAGGCTAGGGCACCCCTAGGCTTAGGCTATGGCACCCCTAGGCTTAGTCTAAGGCTAGGGCACCCCTAGGCTTAGGCTAGGGCACCCCTATTCTTAGGATAGGGCACCCCTAGGCTTAGGCTAGGGCACACCTAGGCTTAGGCTAAGGCTAGGGCTCCCCTAGCCTATGGCTAGGGCACCCCTATGCTTAGGCTAGTGCACGCCTAGGCTTAGGCTGGGCAGCCCTAGGCTTAGGCTAAGGCTAGGGCTCGCCTAGCCTAAAGCTAGTGCACCCCTAGGCTTAGGCTAGGTACCCCTAGGCTTAGGCTAGGGCACCCCTAGGCTTAGGCTAAGGCTTGGGCTCCCCTAGCCTAAGGCTAGGGCACCCCAATGCTTAGGCTAGGGCACCCCTAGGCTTAGGCTAGGGCAGGCCTAGGCTTAGGCTAAAGCTAGGTCTCGCCTAGCCCAAGGGTAGGGCACCCCTAGGCTTAGGCTAGGACACCCCTAGTCTTAGGCTAGGGCACCCCTAGGCTTAGGCTAGGGCACCCCTAGGAGTAGGCTAGGGCACCCCTAGACTTAGGCTATGGCAGCCCTAGGCTTAGGCTAAGGCTAGGTCTCGCCTATCCTAAGGATAGGGCACCCCTAGGCTTAGGTTGGGCACCCCTAGGCTTAGTCTAAGGCTAGGGCCCCCCGAGGCTTAGGCTAGGCACCCCTAGGCTTAGTCTAGGGCACCCCTAGGCTTAGGTTAGGGCACCCCTAGCCTTAGGCTAGGGCACCCCTAGGCTTAGGCTAAGTCTTGGGCTCCCCTAGCCTAAGCTAGGGCACCCCTAGGCTTAGGCTAGGGCACCCCTAGGCTTAGGCTAGGACACCCCTATGCTTATGCTAAGGCTAGGGCTCCCCTAGCCTAAGGCTAGGGCACCCCTAGGCATAGGCTAGGGCAGGCCTAGGCTTAGGCTAAGGCTAGGTCTCGCCTATCCTAAGGATAGGGCACCCCTAGGCTTAGGGTAGAGCATGCCTAGGCTTAGGCTAGGGCACCCATAGACTTTTCTAAGGCAACGGCTCCCCTAGACTCAGGCTAGGGCACCCCTAGACTGAGGCTAGGGCACCACTAGGCTTAGGCTAGGGCACCCCTAGGCTTAGGCTTGGGCACCCCTAGACTTGGCTAAGGCAACCGCTTCCCTAGCCTCAGGCTAGGGCACCCCTAGACTGAGGCTAGGGCACCCCTAGGCTTAGGCTAGGGCAATCCTTGGCTTAGGCCAAGGCTAGGGCTCCCCTAGCCTCAGGCTAGGGCACTCCTAGGCTCAGGCTAGGACACCCCTTTGCTTAGGCTAAGTCAAGGTCTCGCCTAGCCTAAGGCTAGGGCACCCCTAGGCTTAGGCTAGGGCACCCCTAGGCTTAGGCTAGGGAACCCCTATGCTTAGGCTCAGACTAGGGCTCCCCTAGCCTAAGGCTAGGGCACCCCTAGGCTTAGGCTAGGGCAGCCCTAGGCTTAGGCTAAAGCTAGGTCTCGCCTAGCCCAAGGGTAGGGCACCCCTAGGCTTAGGCTAGGACACCCCTAGTCTTAGGGTAGGGCACCCCTAGGCTTAGGCTAGGGCACCTGTACGCTTAGGCTAGGGCACCCCTAGGCTTAGGCTACGGCACCCCTAGGCTTAGGCTAGGGCACCCCTAGGCGTAGGCTAGCGCACCCCAAGGCTTAGGCTAAGGCTAGGGCACCCCTAGCCTTAGGCTAGGGAAACCCTAGGCATAGGCTAAGGCTAGGGCTCCCCTAGCCTAAGGCTAGGGCACCCCTAGGCTTAGGCTAGGGCATCCCTAGGCTTAGGCTCGGGCAGCCCTAGGCTTAGGCTAAGGCTAGGTCTCGCCTAGCCTAAGGCTAGGGCACCCCTATTCTTAGGCTAGGGCACCCCTAGGCTTAGGCTAGGGCACACCTAGGCTTAGGCTAAGGCTAGGGCTCCCCTAGCCTATGGCTAGGGCACCCCTATGCTTAGGCTAGTGCACGCCTAGGCTTAGGCTGGGCAGCCCTAGGCTTAGCCTAAGGCTAGGGCTCGCCTAGCCTAAAGCTAGTGCACCCCTAGGCTTAGGCTAGGTACCCCTAGGCTTAGGCTAGGGCACCCCTAGGCTTAGGCTAAGGCTTGGGCTCCCCTAGCCTAAGGCTAGGGCACCCCAAGGCTTAGGCTAGGGCACCCCTAGGCTTAGGCTAGGGAACCCCTATGCTTAGGCTCAGGCTAGGGCTCCCCTAGCCTAAGGCTAGGGCACCCCTAGGCTTAGGCTAGGGCAGCCCTAGGCTTAGGCTAGGGCACCCCTAGGAGTAGGCTAGGGCACCCCTAGACTTAGGCTATGGCAGCCCTAGGCTTAGGCTAATCTAGGTTTCGCCTATCCTAAGGATAGGGCACCCCTAGGCTTAGGTTGGGCACCCCTAGTCTTATGCTAGGGCACCCCTAGGCTTAGGGTAGGGCACCCCAAGGATTAGGCTAGGGAACCCCTAGGCTTAGGCTATGGCACCCCTAGGCTTAGGCGAGTGCACCCCTAGGCTTATGCTAGGGCACCCCTAGGCTTATGCTAGGGCACCCCTAGGCTTAGGCTTGGGCACCCCTAATCTTAGGCCGGGGCACCCCTAGGCTTAGGCTGGGGCACCCCTAGGCTTAGGCTAGGGTAGCCCTAGGTTTAGGCTAAGGCTAGGGCTCCCCTAGCCTAAGACTAGGGCACCCCTAGGTTTAGGCTAAGGCACCCCTAATCTTAGGCTAGGGCAACCCTAGGCTTAGGCTATGACTAGGGCTCCCCTAGCCTAAGGCTAGGGCACCCCTAGGCTCAGGCTAGGGCACGCCTAGGCTTAGGCTAGGGCACATAGCCATAGGCTAAGGCACCCCTAGGCTTAGGCTAGGGCACCCCTAGGCTTAGGCTAAGGCTAGGGCTCCCCTATCCTATAGCTAGGGCACCCCTAGGCTTAGGCTAGTGCACCCCTAGGCTTAGGCTACGGCACCCCTAGCCTAAGACTAAGGCTATGGCTCCCCTAGCCTAAGGCTAGGGCACCCCTAGGCTCAGGCTAGGGCACCCCTAGGCTTAGGCTAGGGCACCCTTAGGCTTAGGCAATGGCACGCCAGGGCTTAGGCTAAGGCTACGGCTCCCCTAGCCTCAGGCTAGTGCACCCCTAGACTCAAGCTAGTGCACCCCTAGGCTTAGGCTAGGGCACCCCTAGGCTTAGGCTAAGGCTAGGGCTCCCCTAGCCTAAGGCTAGGGCACCCCTCGGCTTTGGCTAGGGCACCCCTAGGCTTAGGCTAGGCGACCCCTAGGCTTAGGCTAGGGAAACCCTAGGCTTAGGGTAAGGCTAGGGCTCCCCTAGCCTAAGGCTAGGGCACCCCTAGGCTTAGGCTAGGGCACCCCTAGGCTTAGGCTATGGCACCCCTAGGCTTAGGCGAGGGCACTCCTAGGCTTATGCTAGGGCACCCCTAAGCTTATGCTAGGGCACCCCTAGGCTTAGTCTTGGGCACCCCTAAGCTTAGGCTGGGGCAGCCCTAGGCTTACGATGGGAAACCCCTAGGCTTAGGCTAGGGCACCCCTAGGCTTAGGCTAAGGCTAGGGCTCCCCTAGCCTAAGTCTAGGGCACCCCTAGGCTTAGGCTAAGGCACCCCTAGGCTTAGTCTAGGGCAGCCCTAGACTTAGGCTAGGGCCCCTAGCCTAAGGCTAGGGCACCTCTAGGTTTAGGCTAGGGCACCCCTAGGCTTAAGCTAGGGCACCCATAGGCTTAGGGTAGGGCACCCCTAGGCTTAGGCTAGGGCACCTGTACGCTTAGGCTAGGGCACCCCTAGGCTTATGCTAAGGCTAGGGCTCCCCTAGCCTAAGGCTAGGGCACCCCAAGGCTTAGGCTACGGCACCCCTAGGCTTAGGCTAGGGCACCCCTAGGCGTAGGCTAGCGCACCCCTAGGCTTAGACTAAGGCTAGGGCACCCCTAGCCTTAGGCTAGGGAAACCCTAGGCATAGGCTAAGGCTAGGGCTCCCCTAGCCTAAGGCTAGGGCACCCCTAGGCTTAGGCTAGGGCATCCCTAGGCTTAGGCTTGGGCAGCCTTAGGCTTAGGCTAAGGCTAGGTCTCGCCTAGCCTAAGGCTAGGGCACCCCTATTCTTAGGCTAGGTCACCCCTAGGCTTAGGCTAGGGCACACCTAGGCTTAGGCTAAGGCTAGGGCTCCCCTAGCCTATGGCTAGGGCACCCCTATGCTTAGGCTAGTGCACGCCTAGGCTTAGGCTGGGCAGCCCTAGGCTTAGGCTAAGGCTAGGGCTCGCCTAGCCTAAAGCTAGTGCACCCCTAGGCTTAGGCTAGGTACCCCTAGGCTTAGGCTAGGGCACCCTTGGCTTAGGCTAAGGCTTGGGCTCCCCTAGCCTAAGGCTAGGGCACCCCAAGGCTTAGGCTAGGGCACCCCTAGGCTTAGGCTAGGGAACCCCTATGCTTAGGCTCAGGCTAGGCCTCCCCTAGCCTAAGGCTAGGGCACCCCTAGGCTTAGGCTAGGGCAGCCCTAGGCTTAGTCTAAAGCTAGGTCTCGCCTAGCCCAAGGGTAGGGCACCCCTAGGCTTAGGCTAGGACACCCCTAGTCTTAGGCTAGGGCACCCCTAGGCTTAGGCTAGGGCACACTTAGGAGTAGGCTAGGGCACCCCTAGACTTAGGCTATGGCAACCCTAGGCTTAGGCTAAGGCTAGGTTTCGCCTATCCTAAGGATAGGGCACCCCTAGGCTTAGGTTGGGCACCCCTAGTCTTATGCTAGGGCACCCCTAGGCTTAGGGTAGGGCACCCCAAGGATGAGGCTAGGGAACCCCTAGGCTTAGGCTATGGCACCCCTAGGCTTAGGCGAGTGCACCCCTAGGCTTATGCTAGGGCACCCCTAGGCTTATTCTAGGGAACCCCTAGGCTTAGGCTTGGGCACCCCTAATCTTAGGCCGGGGCACCCCTAGGCTTAGGCTGGGGCACCCCTAGGCTTAGGCTAGGGTAGCCCTAGGTTTAGGCTAAGGCTAGGGCTCCCCTAGCCTAAGACTAGGGCACCCCTAGGCTTAGGCTAAGGCATCCCTAATCTTAGGCTAGGGCAACCCTAGGCTTAGGCTAAGACTAGGGCTCCCCTAGCCTAAGGCTAGGGCACCCCTAGGCTCAGGCTAGGGCACCCCTAGGCTTAGGCTAGGGCACATAGCCAAAGGCTAAGGCACCCCTAGGCTTAGGCTAGGGCACCCCTAGGCTTAGGCTAAGGCTAGGGCTCCCCTATCCTATGGCTAGGGCACCCCTAGGCTTAGGCTAGTGCACCCCTAGGCTTAGGCTACGGCACCCCTAGCCTAAGACTAAGGCTATGGCTCCCCTAGCCTAAGGCTAGGGCACCCCTAGGCTCAGGGTAGGGCACCCCTAGGCTTAGGCTAGGGCACCCTTAGGCTTAGTCAATGGCACGCCAGGGCTTAGGCTAAGGCTACGGCTCCCCTAGCCTCAGGCGAGTGCACCCCTAGACTCAAGCTAGTGCACCCCTAGGCTTAGGCTAGGGCACCCCTAGGCTTAGGCTAAGGCTAGGGCTCCCCTAGGCTTTGGCTAGGGCACCCCTAGGCTTAGGCTAGGGGACCCCTAGGCTTAGGCTAGGGAAATCCTAGGCTTAGGGTAAGGCTAGGGCTCCCCTAGCCTAAGGCTAGGGAACCCCTAGGCTTAGGCTAGGGCACCCCTAGGCTTAGGCTATGGCACCCCTAGGCTTAGACTAAGACTACGGCTCCCCTAGCCTAAGGATAGGGCACCCCAAGGCTTAGGCTAGGGCAGCCCTAGGCTTAGGCTAAGGCTAGGTCTCGCCTAACCTAAGGCTAGGGCACCCGTAGGCTCAGGCTAGGGCATCCCTGGGCTTAGGCTAGGGCAGCCCTAGGCTTAGGCTAAGGCTAGGTCTCGCCTAGCCTAAGGCTAGGGCACCCCTAGGCTTAGGCGAGGGCACCCCTAGGCTCAGGTTAGGGCATCCCTGGGCTTAGGCTAGGGCAGCCCTAGGCTTAGGCTAAGGCTAGGTCTCGCCTAGCCTAAGGCTAGGCCACCCCTAGGCTTAGGCTAGGGCACCCCTAGGCTTAGGCTAAGGCTAGGGCTCCTCTAGCCTTAGGCTAGGGCACCCCTAGGCTTAGGTGAGGGCAGCCCTAGGCTTAGGCTAAGGCTAGGGCTCGCCTAGCTTAAGGCTAGGGCAGCTCTAGGCTTAGGCTTGGGCACCCGTAGGCTTAGGCTGGGGCACCCCTAGGCTTAGGCTAAGGCTAGGGCTCCCCTAGGCTTAGGCTAGGGCAGCCCTAGGCTTAGGCTAAAGCTAGGTCTCGCCTAGCCCAAGGGTAGGGCACCCCTAGGCTTAGGCTAGGACACCCCTAGTCTTAGGCTAGGGCACCCCTAGGCTTAGGCTAGGGCACCCCTAGGAGTAGGCTAGGGCACCCCTAGACTTAGGCTATGGCAGCTCTAGGCTTAGGCTAAGGCTAGGTCTCGCCTATCCTAAGGATAGGGCACCCCTAGGCTTAGGTTGGGCACCCCTAGTCTTAGGCTAGGGCACCCCTAGGCTTAGGGTAGGGCACCCCAAGGATTAGGCTAGGGAACCCCTAGGCTTAGTCTATGGCACCCCTAGGCTTAGGCGAGTGCACCCCTAGGCTTATGCTAGGGCACCCCTAGATATATGCTAGGGCACCCCTAGGATTAGGCTTGGGCACCCCTAGGCTTAGGCTGTGCACCCCTAGGCTTAGGCTAGGGCACCCCTAGGCTTAGGCTATGGCACCCCTAGGCTTAGTCTAAGGCTAGGGCACCCCTAGGCTTAGGCTGGGGCAACCCTAGGCTTAGGCTAAGGCTAGGGCTCCCCTAGCCTAAGGCTAGGGCACCCTTAGGCTTAGGCTAGGGCACCCCTAGGCTTAGGCTAGGGCATCCCTAGGCTTAGGCTTAGGCTAGGGCTCGCCTAGCTTAAGGCTAGGGCAGCCTAGGCTTAGGCTTGGGCACCACCAGGCTTAGGCTGGGACACCCCTAGGCTTAGGCTAAGGCTAGGGCTCCCCTAACCTAAGCTAGGGCACCCCTAGGCTTAGGTTAGGGCACCCCTAGGCTTAGGCTAGGTGCACCCCTAGGCTTAGGCTAGGGCACCCCTAGGCTTAGGCTAGGGCACCCCTATGCTTAGGCTAGGGCACCCCTAGGCTTAGGCTAAGGCTTGGGCTCCCCTAGCCTAAGCTAGGGCACCCCAGGCTTAGGCTAGGGCACCCCTAGGCTTAGGCTAGGGCACCCCTATGCTTAGGCTAAGGCTAGGGCTCCCCTAGCCTAAGGCTAGGGCACCCCTAGGCTTATGCTAGGGCAGCCCTAGATATATGCTAGGGCACCCCTAGGATTAGGCTTGGGCACCCCTAGGCTTAGGCGAGTGCACCCCTAGGCTTATGCTAGGGCACCCCTAGATATATGCTAGGGCACCCCTAGGATTAGGCTTGGGCACCCCTAGGCTTAGGCTGTGCACCCCTAGGCTTAGGCTAGGGCACCCCTAGGCTTAGGCTATGGCACCCCTAGGCTTAGTCTAAGGCTAGGGCACCCCTAGGCTTAGGCTAGGGCACCCCTATTCTTAGGATAGCGCACCCCTAGGCTTAGGCTAGGGCACACCTAGGCTTAGGCTAAGGCTAGGGCTCCCCTAGCCTATGGCTAGGGCACCCCTATGCTTAGGCTAGTGCACGCCTAGGCTTAGGCTGGGCAGCCCTAGGCTTAGGCTAAGGCTAGGGCTCGCCTAGCCTAAAGCTAGTGCACCCCTAGGCTTAGGCTAGGTACCCCTAGGCTTAGGCTAGGGCACCCCTAGGCTTAGGCTAAGGCTTGGGCTCCCCTAGCCTAAGGCTAGGGCACCCCAATGCTTAGGCTAGGGCACCCCTAGGCTTAGGCTAGGGCAGGCCTAGGCTTAGGCTAAAGCTAGGTCTCGCCTAGCCCAAGGGTAGGGCACCCCTAGGCTTAGGCTAGGACACCCCTAGTCTTAGGCTAGGGCACCCCTAGGCTTAGGCTAGGGCACCCCTAGGAGTAGGCTAGGGCACCCCTAGACTTAGGCTATGGCAGCCCTAGGCTTAGGCTAAGGCTAGGTCTCGCCTATCCTAAGGATAGGGCACCCCTAGGCTTAGGTTGGGCACCCCTAGGCTTAGTCTAAGGCTAGGGCCCACCGAGGCTTAGGCTAGGCACCCCTAGGCTTAGTCTAGGGCACCCCTAGGCTTAGATTAGGGCACCCCTAGCCTTAGGCTAGGGCACCCCTAGGCTTAGGCTAAGTCTTGGGCTCCCCTAGCCTAAGCTAGGGCACCCCTAGGCTTAGGCTAGGGCACCCCTAGGCTTAGGCTAGGACACCCCTATGCTTATGCTAAGGCTAGGGCTCCCCTAGCCTAAGGCTAGGGCACCCCTAGGCTTAGGCTAGGGCAGGCCTAGGCTTAGGCTAAGGCTAGGTCTCGCCTATCCTAAGGATAGGGCACCCCTAGGCTTAGGGTAGAGCATGCCTAGGCTTAGGCTAGGGCACCCATAGACTTTTCTAAGGCAACGGCTCCCCTAGACTCAGGCTAGGGCACCCCTAGACTGAGGCTAGGGCACCACTAGGCTTAGGCTAGGGCACCCCTAGGCTTAGGCTTGGGCACCCCTAGACTTGGCTAAGGCAACCGCTTCCCTAGCCTCAGGCTAGGGCACCCCTAGACTGAGGCTAGGGCACCCCTAGGCTTAGGCTAGGGCAATCCTTGGCTTAGGCCAAGGCTAGGGCTCCCCTAGCCTCAGGCTAGGGCACTCCTAGGCTCAGGCTAGGACACCCCTTTGCTTAGGCTAAGTCAAGGTCTCGCCTAGCCTAAGGCTAGGGCACCCCTAGGCTTAGGCTAGGGCACCCCTAGGCTTAGGCTAGGGAACCCCTATGCTTAGGCTCAGACTAGGGCTCCCCTAGCCTAAGGCTAGGGCACCCCTAGGCTTAGGCTAGGGCAGCCCTAGGCTTAGGCTAAAGCTAGGTCTCGCCTAGCCCAAGGGTAGGGCACCCCTAGGCTTAGGCTAGGACACCCCTAGTCTTAGGCTAGGGCACCCCTAGGCTTAGGCTAGGGCACCCCTAGGAGTAGGCTAGGGCACCCCTAGACTTAGGCTATGGCAGCCCTAGGCTTAGGCTAAGGCTAGGTCTCGCCTGTCCTAAGGATAGGGCACCCCTAGGCTTAGGTTGGGCACCCCTAGTCTTAGGCTAGGGCACCCCTAGGCTTAGGGTAGGGCACCCCAAGGATTAGGCTAGGGAACCCCTAGGCTTAGGCTATGGCACCCCTAGGCTTAGGCGAGTGCACCCCTAGGCTTATGCTAGGGCACCCCTAGATATATGATAGGGCACCCCTAGGATTAGGCTTGGGCACCCCTAGGCTTAGGCTGTGCACCCCTAGGCTTAGGCTAGGGCACCCCTAGGCTTAGGCTATGGCACCCCTAGGCTTAGTCTAAGGCTAGGGCACCCCTAGGCTTAGGCTAGGGCACCCCTATTCTTAGGATAGGGCACCCCTAGGCTTATGCTAGGGCACACATAGGCTTAGGCTAAGGCTAGGGCTCCCCTAGCCTATGGCTAGGGCACCCCGATGCTTAGGCTAGTGCACGCCTAGGTTTAGGCTGGGCAGCCCTAGGCTTAGGCTAAGGCTAGGGCTCGCCTAGCCTAAAGCTAGTGCACCCCTAGGCTTAGGCTAGGGCACCCCTAGCCTTAGGCTAAGGCTTGGGCTCCCCTAGCCTAAGGCTAGGGCACCCCAATGCTTAGGCTAGGGCACCCCTAGGCTTAGGCTAGGGAACCCCTATGCTTAGGCTCAGGCTAGGGCTCCCCTAGCCTAAGGCTAGGGCACCCCTAGGCTTAGGCTAGGGCAGCCCTAGGCTTAGGCTAAAGCTAGGTTTCGCCTAGCCCAAGGGTAGGGCACCCCTAGGCTTAGGCTAGTACACCCCTAGTCTTAGGCTAGGGCACCCCTAGGCTTAGGCTAGGGCACCCCTAGGAGTAGGCTAGGGCACCCCTAGACTTAGGCTATGGCAGCCCTAGGCTTAGGCTAAGGCTAGGTCTCGCCTATCCTAAGGATAGGGCACCCCTAGGCTTAGGTTGGGCACCCCTAGGCTTAGTCTAAGGCTAGGGCCCCCCGAGGCTTAGGCTAGGCACCCCTAGGCTTATTCTAGGGCACCCCTAGCCTTAGGCTAGGGCACCCCTAGGCTTAGGCTAGGGCACCCCTAGCCTTAGGCTAGGGCACCCCTAGGCTTAGGCTAAGTCTTGGGCTCCCCTAGCCTAAGCTAGGGCACCCCTAGTCTTAGGCTAGGGCACCCCTAGGCTTAGGCTAGGACACCCCTATGCTTATGCTAAGGCTAGGGCTCCCCTAGCCTAAGGCTAGGGCACCCCTAGGCTTAGGCTAGGGCAGGCCTAGGCTTAGGCTAAGGCTAGGTCTCGCCTATCCTAAGGATAGGGCACCCCTAGGCTTAGGGTAGAGCATGCCTAGGCTTAGGCTAGGGCACCCATAGACTTTTCTAAGGCAACGGCTCCCCTAGACTCAGGCTAGGGCACCCCTAGACTGAGGCTAGGGCACCACTAGGCTTAGGCTAGGGCACCCCTAGGCTTAGGCTTGGGCACCCCTAGACTTGGCTAAGGCAACCGCTTCCCTAGCCTCAGGCTAGGGCACCCCTAGACTGAGGCTAGGGCACCCCTAGGCTTAGGCTAGGGCAATCCTTGGCTTAGGCCAAGGCTAGGGCTCCCCTAGCCTCAGGCTAGGGCACTCCTAGGCTCAGGCTAGGACATCCCTTTGCTTAGGCTAAGTCTAGGTCTCGCCTAGCCTAAGGCTAGGGCACCCCTAGGCTTAGGCTAGGGCACCCCTAGGCTTAGGTTTGGGCACCCCTAGGCTTAGGCTGGGGCAACCCTAGGCTTAGGCTAAGGCTAGGGCTCCCCTAGCCTAAGGCTAGGGCACCCTTAGGCTTAGGCTAGGGCACGCCTAGGCTTAGGCTAGGGCACACCTAGGCTTAGGCTACGGCTAGGGCTCCCCTAGCCTACGGCTAGGGCACCCCTAGGCTTAGGTTAGGGCACCCCTAGGCTTAGGCTAGGACACCCCTAGGCTTAGGCTAGGACACCCCTAGGCTTAGGCTAGGGCAGCCCTAGGCTTAGGCTAAGGCTAGGGCTCTCCTAGCCTTAGGCTAGGGCACCCCTAGGCTTAGGCTAGGGCATCCCTAGGCTTAGGCTTAGGCTAGGGCTCGCCTAGCTTAAGGCTAGGGCAGCCCTAGGCTTAGGCTTGGGCACCACCAGGCTTAGGCTGGGACACCCCTAGGCTTAGGCTAAGGCTAGGGCTCCCCTAACCTAAGCTAGGGCACCCCTAGGCTTAGGTTAGGGCACCCCTAGGCTTAGGCTAGGTGCACCCCTAGGCTTAGGCTAGGGCACCCCTAGGCTTAGGCTAGGGCACCCCTATGCTTAGGCTAGGGCACCCCTAGGCTTAGGCTAAGGCTTGGGCTCCCCTAGCCTAAGCTAGGGCACCCCAGGCTTAGGCTAGGGCACCCCTAGGCTTAGGCTAGGGCACCCCTATGCTTAGGCTAAGGCTAGGGCTCCCCTAGCCTAAGGCTAGGGCACCCCTAGGCTTATGCTAGGGCAGCCCTAGGCTTAGGCTAAGGCTAGGTCTCGCCTAGCCTAAGGATAGGGCACACCTAGTCTTAGGCTAGGACACCCCTAGGCTTAGGCTAGGGCACTCCTAGACTTTTCTAAGGCAACGGCTCCCCTAGCCTCAGGCTAGGGCACCCCTAGACTGAGGCTAGGGCACCCCTAGGCTTAGGCTAGGGCAATCCTTGGCTTAGGCTAAGGCTAGGACTCCACTAGCCTCAGGTTAGGGCACCCCTAGGCTCAGGCTAGGGCTCCCCTAGGCTTAGGCTAAGGCTAGTGCTCCCCTAGCCTAAGGTTCTGGCACCCCTAGGCTTAAGCTCGGGCAGCCCTAAGCTTATGCTAAGGCTAGGGCTCGCCTAGCCTAAGGCTAGGGCACCCCTAGGCTTAGGCTGGGGCACCCCTAGGCTTAGGTTAGGGCACCCCTAGGCTTAGGCTGGGGCACCCCTAGGCTTAGGTTAGGGCACCCCTAGGCTTAGGCTAGGGCACACCTAGGCTTAGGCTAGGGCACCCCTAGGCTTAGTCTAGGGCACCCCTAGGCTTAGGCTAGGGCACCCCTAGGCTTAGTCTAAGGCTAGGGCACCCCTAGGCTTAGGCTACGGCACCCCTAGGCTTAGGCTTGGGCACCCCTATGCTTAGGCTGGGGAACCCCTAGGCTTAGGCTAAGGCTAGGGCTCCCCTAGCCTAAGGCTAGGGCAGCCCTAGGCTTAGGCTAGGGCACCCCTAGGCTTAGGCTAGGGCACCCCTAGGCTTAGGCTAGGGCACCCCTAGGCTTAGGGTAGGGCACCCCTAAGCTTAGGCTAGGGCACCCCTAGGCTTAGGCTAAGGCTGTGGCTCCCCTAGCCTTAGGCTAGGGCACCCCTAAGCTTAGGCTAGGGCAGCCCTAGGCTTAGGCTAGGGCACGCCTAGGCTTAGGCTAGGGCACCCCTAGGCTTAGGCTAGGGCAGCCCTAGGCTTAGGCTAGGGCACCCCAAGGCTTAGTCAAAGGCTAGGGCACCCCTAGGATTAGTCTAAGGCTAGGGCACCCCTAGGCTTAGGCTAGGCACCCCTAGGCTTAGGCTAGGGCACCCCTAGCCTTGGGCTAGGGCACCCCTAGGCTTAGGCTAAGTCTTGGGCTCCCCTAGCCTAAGCTAGGGCACCCCTAGGCTTAGGCTAGCGCACCCCTAGGCTTAGGCTAGGGCACCCCGATGCTTAGGCTAAGGCTAGGGCTCCCCTAGCCTAAGGCTAGGGCACCCCAAGGCTTAGGCTAGGTCAGGCCTAGGCTTAGGCTAAGGCTAGGTCTCGCCTAGCCGAAGGATAAGGCACCCCTAGGCTTAGGGTAGAGCATGCCTAGGCTTAGGCTAGGGCACACCTAGACTTTTCTAAGGCAATGGCTCCCCTAGCCTCAGGGTAGGGCACCCCTAGACTGAGGCTAGGGCACCCCTAGGCTTCGGCTAGGGCAATCCTTTGCTTAGGCAAAGGCTAGGGCTCCCCTAGTCTCAGGCTAGGGCACCCCTAGGCTCAGGCTTGGGCACCCCTAGGCTTAGGCTAAGGCTAGGGCTCCCGTAGCCCTTGGCTATGGCACCCCTAGGCTAAAGCTAGGGCAGCCCTAAGCTTAGGCTAAGGCTAGGGCTAGCCTAGCCTAAGGCTAGGGCACCCCTAGGCTTAGGCTAGGGCACCCCTAGGATTAGGCTTGGGCACCCCTAGGCTTAGGCTGTGCACCCCTAGGCTTAGGCTAGGGCACCCCTAGACTTAGGCTATGGCACCCCTAGGCTTATTCTAAGGCTAGGGCACCCCTAGGCTTAGGCTAGGCCACCACTATTCTTAGGCTAGGGCACCCCTAGGCTTAGGCTAGGTACCCCTAGGCTTAGGCTAGGCCACCCCTAGGCTTAGGCTAAGGCTTGGGCTCCCCTAGCCTAAGGCTAGGGCACCCCAAGGCTTAGGCTAGGGCACCCCTAGGCTTAGGCTAGGGAACCCCTATGCTTAGGCTCAGGCTAGGGCTCCCCTAGCCTAAGGCTAGGGCACCCCTAGGCTTAGGCTAGGGCAACCCTAGGCTTAGGCTAAAGCTAGGTCTCGCCTAGCCCAAGGGTAGGGCACCCCTAGGCTTAGGCTAGGACACCCCTAGTCTTAGGCTAGGGCACCCCTAGGCTTAGGCTAGGGCACCCCTAGGAGTAGGCTAGGGCACCCCTAGACTTAGGCTATGGCAGCCCTAGGCTTAGGCTAAGGCTAGGTCTCGCCTATCCTAAGGATAGGGCACCCCTAGGCTTAGGTTGGGCACCCCTAGTCTTAGGCTAGGGCACCCCTAGGCTTAGGGTAGGGCACCCCAAGGATTAGGCTAGGGAACCCCTAGGCTTAGGCTATGGCACCTCTAGGCTTAGGCGAGTGCACCCCTAGGCTTATGCTAGGGCACCCCTAGGCTTATGCTAGGGCACCCCTAGGATTAGGCTTGGGCACCCCTAGGATTAGGCTGTGCACCCCTAGGCTTAGGCTAGGGCACCCCTAGGCTTAGGCTAGGGCACATAGCCAAAGTCTAAGGCACCCCTAGGCTTAGGCTAGGGCACCCCTAGCCTTAGGCTAAGGCTAGGTCTCCCCTATCCTATAGCTAGGGCACCCCTAGGCTTAGGCTTGTGCACCCCTAGGCTTAGGCTAGGGCACCCCTAGCCTAAGACTAAGGCTATGGCTCCCCTAGCCTAAGGCTAGGGCACCCCTAGGCTCAGGCTAGGGCACCCCTAGGCTTAGGATAGGGCACCCTTAGGCTTAGGCAATGGCACGCCAGGGCTTAGGCTAAGGCTATGGCTCCCCTAGCCTCAGGCTAGTGCACCCCTAGACTCAAGCTAGTGCACCCCTAGGCTTAGGCTAGGGCACCCCTAGGCTTAGGCTAAGGCTAGGGCTCCCCTAGCCTAAGGCTAGGGCACCCATAGGCTTAGGCTAGGGGACCCCTAGGCTTAGGCTAGGGAAACCCTAGGCTTAGGGTAAGGCTAGGGCTCCCCTAGCCTAAGGCTAGGGCACCCGTAGGCTTAGGCTAGGGCACCCCTAGGCTTAGGCTATGGCACGCCTAGGCTTAGGCGAGGGCACTCCTAGGCTTATGCTAGGGCACCCCTAAGCTTATGCTAGGGCACCCCTAGGCTTAGGCTTGGGCACCCCTAAGCTTAGGCTGGGGCATCCCTAGGCTTAGGATGGGAAACCCCTAGGCTTAGGCTAGGGCACCCCTAGGCTTAGGCTAAGGCTAGGGCTCCCCTAGCCTAAGTCTAGTGCACCACTAGGCTTAGGCTAAGGCACCCCTAGGCTTAGTCTAGGGCAGCCCTAGACTTAGGCTAGGGCCCCTAGCCTAAGGCTAGGGCACCTCTAGGTTTAGGCTAGGGCACCCCTAGGCTTAAGCTAGGGCACCCATAGGCTTAGGGTAGGGCACCCCTAGGCTTAGGCTAGGGCACCTGTACGCTTAGGCTAGGGCACCCCTAGGCTTATGCTAAGGCTAGGGCTCCCCTAGCCTAAGGCTAGGGCACCCCAAGGCTTAGGCTACGGCACCCCTAGGCTTAGGCTAGGGCACCCCTAGGCGTAGGCTAGCGCACCCCAAGGCTTAGGCTAAGGCTAGGGCACCCCTAGCCTTAGGCTAGGGAAACCCTAGGCATAGGCTAAGGCTAGGGCTCCCCTAGCCTAAGGCTAGGGCACCCCTAGGCTTAGGCTAGGGCATCCCTAGGCTTAGGCTCGGGCAGCCCTAGGCTTAGGCTAAGGCTAGGTCTCGCCTAGCCTAAGGCTAGGGCACCCCTATTCTTAGGCTAGGGCACCCCTAGGCTTAGGCTAGGGCACACCTAGGCTTAGGCTAAGGCTAGGGCTCCCCTAGCCTATGGCTAGGGCACCCCTATGCTTAGGCTAGTGCACGCCTAGGCTTAGGCTGGGCAGCCCTAGGCTTAGCCTAAGGCTAGGGCTCGCCTAGCCTAAAGCTAGTGCACCCCTAGGCTTAGGCTAGGTACCCCTAGGCTTAGGCTAGGGCACCCCTAGGCTTAGGCTAAGGCTTGGGCTCCCCTAGCCTAAGGCTAGGGCACCCCAAGGCTTAGGCTAGGGCACCCCTAGGCTTAGGCTAGGGAACCCCTATGCTTAGGCTCAGGCTAGGGCTCCCCTAGCCTAAGGCTAGGGCACCCCTAGGCTTAGGCTAGGGCAGCCCTAGGCTTAGGCTAGGGCACCCCTAGGAGTAGGCTAGGGCACCCCTAGACTTAGGCTATGGCAGCCCTAGGCTTAGGCTAATCTAGGTTTCGCCTATCCTAAGGATAGGGCACCCCTAGGCTTAGGTTGGGCACCCCTAGTCTTATGCTAGGGCACCCCTAGGCTTAGGGTAGGGCACCCCAAGGATTAGGCTAGGGAACCCCTAGGCTTAGGCTATGGCACCCCTAGGCTTAGGCGAGTGCACCCCTAGGCTTATGCTAGGGCACCCCTAGGCTTATGCTAGGGCACCCCTAGGCTTAGGCTTGGGCACCCCTAATCTTAGGCCGGGGCACCCCTAGGCTTAGGCTGGGGCACCCCTAGGCTTAGGCTAGGGTAGCCCTAGGTTTAGGCTAAGGCTAGGGCTCCCCTAGCCTAAGACTAGGGCACCCCTAGGTTTAGGCTAAGGCACCCCTAATCTTAGGCTAGGGCAACCCTAGGCTTAGGCTATGACTAGGGCTCCCCTAGCCTAAGGCTAGGGCACCCCTAGGCTCAGGCTAGGCCACGCCTAGGCTTAGGCTAGGGCACATAGCCAAAGGCTAAGGCACCCCTAGGCTTAGGCTAGGGCACCCCTAGGCTTAGGCTAAGGCTAGGGCTCCCCTATCCTATAGCTAGGGCACCCCTAGGCTTAGGCTAGTGCACCCCTAGGCTTAGGCTACGGCACCCCTAGCCTAAGACTAAGGCTATGGCTCCCCTAGCCTAAGGCTAGGGCACCCCTAGGCTCAGGCTAGGGCACCCCTAGGCTTAGGCTAGGGCACCCTTAGGCTTAGGCAATGGCACGCCAGGGCTTAGGCTAAGGCTACGGCTCCCCTAGCCTCAGGCTAGTGCACCCCTAGACTCAAGCTAGTGCACCCCTAGGCTTAGGCTAGGGCACCCCTAGGCTTAGGCTAAGGCTAGGGCTCCCCTAGCCTAAGGCTAGGGCACCCCTCGGCTTTGGCTAGGGCACCCCTAGGCTTAGGCAAGGCGACCCCTAGGCTTAGGCTAGGGAAACCCTAGGCTTAGGGTAAGGCTAGGGCTCCCCTAGCCTAAGGCTAGGGCACCCCTAGGCTTAGGCTAGGGCACCCCTAGGCTTAGGCTATGGCACCCCTAGGCTTAGGCGAGGGCACTCCTAGGCTTATGCTAGGGCACCCCTAAGCTTATGCTAGGGCACCCCTAGGCTTAGTCTTGGGCACCCCTAAGCTTAGGCTGGGGCAGCCCTAGGCTTACGATGGGAAACCCCTAGGCTTAGGCTAGGGCACCCCTAGGCTTAGGCTAAGGCTAGGGCTCCCCTAGCCTAAGTCTAGGGCACCCCTAGGCTTAGGCTAAGGCACCCCTAGGCTTAGTCTAGGGCAGCCCTAGACTTAGGCTAGGGCCCCTAGCCTAAGGCTAGGGCACCTCTAGGTTTAGGCTAGGGCACCCCTAGGCTTAAGCTAGGGCACCCATAGGCTTAGGGTAGGGCACCCCTAGGCTTAGGCTAGGGCACCTGTACGCTTAGGCTAGGGCACCCCTAGGCTTATGCTAAGGCTAGGGCTCCCCTAGCCTAAGGCTAGGGCACCCCAAGGCTTAGGCTACGGCACCCCTAGGCTTAGGCTAGGGCACCCCTAGGCGTAGGCTAGCGCACCCCTAGGCTTAGACTAAGGCTAGGGCACCCCTAGCCTTAGGCTAGGGAAACCCTAGGCATAGGCTAAGGCTAGGGCTCCCCTAGCCTAAGGCTAGGGCACCCCTAGGCTTAGGCTAGGGCATCCCTAGGCTTAGGCTTGGGCAGCCTTAGGCTTAGGCTAAGGCTAGGTCTCGCCTAGCCTAAGGCTAGGGCACCCCTATTCTTAGGCTAGGTCACCCCTAGGCTTAGGCTAGGGCACACCTAGGCTTAGGCTAAGGCAGCCCTAGGCTTAGGCTAAGGCTAGGTCTCGCCTATCCTAAGGATAGGGCACCCCTAGGCTTAGGTTGGGCACCCCTAGGCTTAGTCTAAGGCTAGGGCCCCCCGAGGCTTAGGATAGGCACCCCTAGGCTTAGTCTAGGGCACCCCTAGGCTTAGGCTAGGGCACCCCTAGCCTTAGGCTAGGGCACCCCTAGGCTTAGCCTAAGGCTAGGGCTCGCCTAGCCTAAGCTAGGGCACCCCTAGGCTTAGGCTAGGGCACCCCTAGGCTTAGGCTAGGACACCCCTATGCTTATGCTAAGGCTAGGGCTCCCCTAGCCTAAGGCTAGGGCACCCCTAGGCTTAGGCTAGGGCAGGCCTAGGCTTAGGCTAAGGCTAGGTCTCGCCTATCCTAAGGATAGGGCACCCCTAGGCTTAGGGTAGAGCATGCCTAGGCATAGGCTAGGGCACCCATAGACTTTTCTAAGGCAACGGCTCCCCTAGACTCAGGCTAGGGCACCCCTAGACTGAGGCTAGGGCACCACTAAGCTTAGGCTAGGGCACCCCTAGGCTTAGGTTTGGGCACCCCTAGACTTGGCTAAGGCAACCGCTTCCCTAGCCTCAGGCTAGGGCACCCCTAGACTGAGGCTAGGGCACCCCTAGGCTTAGGCTAGGGCAATCCTTGGCTTAGGCCAAGGCTAGGGCTCCCCTAGCCTCAGGCTAGGGCACTCCTAGGCTCAGGCTAGGACACCCCTTTGCTTAGGCTAAGTCTAGGTCTCGCCTAGCCTAAGGCTAGGGCACCCCTAGGCTTAGGCTAGGGCACCCCTAGGCTTAGGCTAGGGAACCCCTATGCTTAGGCTCAGACTAGGGCTCCCCTAGCCTAAGGCTAGGGCACCCCTAGGCTTAGGCTAGGGCAGCCCTAGGCTTAGGCTAAAGCTAGGTCTCGCCTAGCCCAAGGGTAGGGCACCCCTAGGCTTAGGCTAGGACACCCCTACTCTTAGGCTAGGGCACCCCTAGGCTTAGGCTAGGGCACCCCTAGGA
Organism: Tenrec ecaudatus; assembly: GCF_050624435.1. Taxonomy (NCBI): domain Eukaryota; kingdom Metazoa; phylum Chordata; class Mammalia; order Afrosoricida; family Tenrecidae; genus Tenrec; species Tenrec ecaudatus. Next base: position 105,661 of record NW_027458070.1, read on the forward strand.
GTAGGCTAGGGCACCCCTAGACTTAGGCTATGGCAGCCCTAGGCTTAGGCTAAGGCTAGGTCTCGCCTGTCCTAAGGATAGGGCACCCCTAGGCTTAGGTTGGGCACACCTAGTCTTAGGCTAGGGCACCCCTAGGCTTAGGGTAGGGCACCCCAAGGATTAGGCTAGGGAACCCCTAGGCTTAGGCTATGGCACCCCTAGGCTTAGGCGAGTGCACCCCTAGGCTTATGCTAGGGCACCCCTAGATATATGATAGGGCACCCCTAGGATTAGGCTTGGGCACCCCTAGGCTTAGGCTGTGCACCCCTAGGCTTAGGCTAGGGCACCCCTAGGCTTAGGCTATGGCACCCCTAGGCTTCGTCTAAGGCTAGGGCACCCCTTGGCTTAGGCTAGGGCACCCCTATTCTTAGGATAGGGCACCCCTAGGCTTATGCTAGGGCACACCTAGGCTTAGGCTAAGGCTAGGGCTCCCCTAGCCTATGGCTAGGGCACCCCTATGCTTAGGCTAGTGCACGCCTAGGCTTAGGCTGGGCAGCCCTAGGCTTAGGCTAAGGTTAGGGCTCGCCTAGCCTAAAGCTAGTGCACCCCTAGGCTTAGGCTAGGGCACCCCTAGGCTTAGGCTAAGGCTTGGGCTCCCCTAGCCTAAGGCTAGGGCACCCCAATGCTTAGGCTAGGGCACCCCTAGACTTAGGCTAGGGAACCCCTATGCTTAGGCTCAGGCTAGGGCTCCCCTAGCCTAAGGCTAGGGCACCCCTAGGCTTAGGCTAGGGCAGCCCTAGGCTTAGGCTAAAGCTAGGTCTCGCCTAGCCCAAGGGTAGGGCACCCCTAGGCTTAGGCTAGGACACCCCTAGTCTTAGGCTAGGGCACCCCTAGGCTTAGGCTAGGGCACCCCTAGGAGTAGGCTAGGGCACCCCTAGACTTAGGCTATGGCAGCCCTAGGCTTAGGCTAAGGCTAGGTCTCGCCTATCCTAAGGATAGGGCACCCCTAGGCTTAGGTTGGGCACCCCTAGGCTTAGTCTAAGGCTAGGGCCCCCCGAGGCTTAGGCTAGGCACCCCTAGGCTTAGTCTAGGGCACCCCTAGGCTTAGGCTAGGGCACCCCTAGCCTTAGGCTAGGGCACCCCTAGGCTTAGGCTAAGTCTTGGGCTCCCCTAGCCTAAGCTAGGGCACCCCTAGGCTTAGGCTAGGGCACCCCTAGGCTTAGGCTAGGACACCCCTATGCTTATGCTAAGGCTAGGGCTCCCCTAGCCTAAGGCTAGGGCACCCCTAGGCTTAGGCTAGGGCAGGCCTAGGCTTAGGCTAAGGCTAGGTCTCGCCTATCGTAAGGATAGGGCACCCCTAGGCTTAGGGTAGAGCATGCCTAGGCTTAGGCTAGGGCACCCATAGACTTTTCTAAGGCAACGGCTCCCCTAGACTCAGGCTAGGGCACCCCTAGACTGAGGCTAGGGCACCACTAGGCTTAGGCTAGGGCACCCCTAGGCTTAGGCTTGGGCACCCCTAGACTTGGCTAAGGCAACCGCTTCCCTAGCCTCAGGCTAGGGCACCCCTAGACTGAGGCTAGGGCACCCCTAGGCTTAGGCTAGGGCAATCCTTGGCTTAGGCCAAGGCTAGGGCTCCCCTAGCCTCAGGCTAGGGCACTCCTAGGCTCAGGCTAGGACACCCCTTTGCTTAGGCTAAGTCTAGGTCTCGCCTAGCCTAAGGCTAGGGCACCCCTAGGCTTAGGCTAGGGCACCCCTAGGCTTAGGTTTGGGCACCCCTAGGCTTAGGCTGGGGCAACCCTAGGCTTAGGCTAAGGCTAGGGCTCCCCTAGCCTAAGGCTAGGGCACCCTTAGGCTTAGGCTAGGGCATGCCTAGGCTTAGGCTAGGGCACACCTAGGCTTAGGCTACGGCTAGGGCTCCCCTAGCCTACGGCTAGGGCACCCCTAGGCTTAGGTTAGGGCACCCCTAGGCTTAGGCTAGGACACCCCTTGGCTTAGGCTAGGACACCCCTAGGCTTAGGCTAGGGCAGCCCTAGGCTTAGGCTAAGGCTAGGGCTCTCCTAGCCTTAGGCTAGGGCACCCCTAGGCTTAGGCTAGGGCATCCCTAGGCTTAGGCTTAGGCTAGGGCTCGCCTAGCTTAAGGCTAGGGCAGCCTAGGCTTAGGCTTGGGCACCACCAGGCTTAGGCTGGGACACCCCTAGGCTTAGGCTAAGGCTAGGGCTCCCCTAACCTAAGCTAGGGCACCCCTAGGCTTAGGTTAGGGCACCCCTAGGCTTAGGCTAGGTGCACCCCTAGGCTTAGGCTAGGGCACCCCTAGGCTTAGGCTAGGGCACCCCTATGCTTAGGCTAGGGCACCCCTAGGCTTAGGCTAAGGCTTGGGCTCCCCTAGCCTAAGCTAGGGCACCCCAGGCTTAGGCTAGGGCACCCCTAGGCTTAGGCTAGGGCACCCCTATGCTTAGGCTAAGGCTAGGGCTCCCCTAGCCTAAGGCTAGGGCACCCCTAGGCTTATGCTAGGGCAGCCCTAGGCTTAGGCTAAGGCTAGGTCTCGCCTAGCCTAAGGATAGGGCACACCTAGTCTTAGGCTAGGACACCCCTAGGCTTAGGCTAGGGCACTCCTAGACTTTTCTAAGGCAACGGCTCCCCTAGCCTCAGGCTAGGGCACCCGTAGACTGAGGTAGGGCACCCCTAGGCTTAGGCTAGGGCAATCCTTGGCTTAGGCTAAGGCTAGGACTCCACTAGCCTCAGGTTAGGGCACCCCTAGGCTCAGGCTAGGGCTCCCCTAGGCTTTGGCTAAGGCTAGTGCTCCCCTAGCCTAAGGTTCTGGCACCCCTAGGCTTAAGCTCGGGCAGCCCTAAGCTTATGCTAAGGCTAGGGCTCGCCTAGCCTAAGGCTAGGGCACCCCTAGGCTTAGGCTGGGGCACCCCTAGGCTTAGGTTAGGGCACCCCTAGGCTTAGTCTGGGGCACCCCTAGGCTTAGGTTAGGGCACCCCTAGGCTTAGGCTAGGGCACACCTAGGCTTAGGCTAGGGCACCCCTAGGCTTAGTCTAGGGCACCCCTAGGCTTAGGCTAGGGCACCCCTAGGCTTAGTCTAAGGCTAGGGCACCCCTAGGCTTAGGCTACGGCACCCCTAGGCTTAGGCTTGGGCACCCCTATGCTTAGGCTGGGGAACCCCTAGGCTTAGGCTAAGGTTAGGGCTCCCCTAGCCTAAGGCTAGGGCACCCCTAGGCTTAGGCTAGGGCACCCCTAGGCTTAGGCTAGGGCACCCCTAGGCTTAGGGTAGGGCACCCCTAAGCTTAGGCTAGGGCACCCCTAGGCTTAGGCTAAGGCTGTGGCTCCCCTAGCCTTAGGCTAGGGCACCCCTAAGCTTAGGCTAGGGCAGCCCTAGGCTTAGGCTAGGGCACGCCTAGGCTTAGGCTAGGGCACCCCTAGGATTAGGCTAGGGCAGCCCTAGGCTTAGGCTAGGGCACCCCAAGGCTTAGTCAAAGGCTAGGGCACCCCTAGGCTTAGTCTAAGGCTAGGGCACCCCTAGGCTTAGGCTAGGCACCCCTAGGCTTAGGCTAGGGCACCCCTAGCCTTGGGCTAGGGCACCCCTAGGCTTAGGCTAAGTCTTGGGCTCCCCTAGCCTAAGCTAGGGCACCCCTAGGCTTAGGCTAGCGCCCCCCTAGGCTTAGGCTAGGGCACCCCTATGCTTAGGCTAAGGCTAGGGCTCCCCTAGCCTAAGGCTAGGGCACCCCAAGGCTTAGGCTAGGGCAGGCCTAGGCTTAGGCTAAGGCTAGGTCTCGCCTAGCCGAAGGATAGGGCACCCCTAGGCTTAGGGTAGAGCATCCCTAGGCTTAGGCTAGGGCACACCTAGACTTTTCTAAGGCAATGGCTCCCCTAGCCTCAGGGTAGGGCACCCCTAGACTGAGGCTAGGGCACCACTAGGCTTCGGCTAGGGCAATCCTTTGCTTAGGCAAAGGCTAGGGCTCCCCTAGTCTCAGGCTAGGGCACCCCTAGGCTCAGGCTTGGGCACCCCTAGGCTTAGGCTAAGGCTAGGGCTCCCGCAGCCCTTGGCTATGGCACCCCTAGGCTAAAGCTAGGGCACCCCTATGCTTAGGCTAAGGCTAGGGCTCCCTTAGCCTAACCCTAAGGCACCCCTATGCTTAGGGTAGGGCACCCCTAGGCTTAGGCTAGGGCACGCCTAGGCTTAGGCTAGGGCACCCCTAGGCTTAGGCTAGGGCACCCCTAGGATTAGGCTTGGGCACCCCTAGGCTTAGGCTGTGCACCCCTAGGCTTAGGCTAGGGCACCCCTAGGCTTAGGCTATGGCACCCCTAGGCTTAGTCTAAGGCTAGGGCACCCCTAGGCTTAGGCTAGGGCACCACTATTCTTAGGCTAGGGCACCCCTAGGCTTAGGCTAGGTACCCCTAGGCTTAGGCTAGGCCACCCCTAGGCTTAGGCTAAGGCTTGGGCTCCCCTAGCCTAAGGCTAGGGCACCCACAAGGCTTAGGCTAGGGCACCCCTAGGCTTAGGCTAGGGAACCCCTATGCTTAGGCTCAGGCTGGGGCTCCCGTTGCCTAAGGCTAGGGCACCCCTAGGCTTAGGCTAGGGCAGCCCTAGGCTTAGGCTAAAGCTAGGTCTCGCCTAAACCAAGGGTAGGGCACCCCTAGGCTTAGGCTAGGACACCCCTAGTCTTAGGCTAGGGCACCCCTAGGCTTAGGCTAGGGCACCCCTAGGAGTAGGCTAGGGCACCCCTAGACTTAGGCTATGGCAGCCCTAGGCTTAGGCTAAGGCTAGGTCTCGCCTATCCTAAGGATAGGGCACCCCTAGGCTTAGGTTGGGCACCCCTAGTCTTAGGCTAGGGCACCCCTAGGCTTCGGGTAGGGCACCCCAAGGATTAGGCTAGGGAACCGCTAGGCTTAGGCTATGGCACCTCTAGGCTTAGGCGAGTGCACCCCTAGGCTTATGCTAGGGCACCCCTAGGCTTATGCTAGGGCACCCCTAGGATTAGGCTTGGGCACCCCTAGGATTAGGCTGTGCACCCCTAGGCTTAGGCTAGGGCACCCCTAGGCTTAGGCTAGGGCACATAGCCAAAGTCTAAGGCACCCCTAGGCTTAGGCTAGGGCACCCCTAGCCTTAGGCTAAGGCTAGGTCTCCCCTATCCTATAGCTAGGGCACCCCTAGGCTTAGGCTAGTGCACCCCTAGGCTTAGGCTAGGGCACCCCTAGCCTAAGACTAAGGCTATGGCTCCCCTAGCCTAAGGCTAGGGCACCCCTAGGATCAGGCTAGGGCACCCCTAGGCTTAGGCTAGGGCACCCTTAGGCTTAGGCAATGGCACGCCAGGGCTTAGGCTAAGGCTATGGCTCCCCTAGCCTCAGGCTAGTGCACCCCTAGACTCAAGCTAGTGCACCCCTAGGCTTAGGCTAGGGCACCCCTAGGCTTAGGCTAAGGCTAGGGCTCCCCTAGCCTAAGGCTAGGGCACCCCTAGGCTTAGGCTAGGGGACCCCTAGGCTTAGGCTAGGGAAACCCTAGGCTTAGGGTAAGGCTAGGGCTACCCTAGCCTAAGGCTAGCTCACCCGTAGGCTTAGGCTAGGGCACCCCTAGGCTTAGGCTATGGCACGCCTAGGCTTAGGCGAGGGCACTCCTAGGCTTATGCTAGGGCACCCCTAAGCTTATGCTAGGGCACCCCTAGGCTTAGGCTTGGGCACCCCTAAGCTTAGGCTGGGGCAGCCCTAGGCTTAGGATGGGAAACCCCTAGGCTTAGGCTAGGGCACCCCTAGGCTTAGGCTAAGGCTAGGGCTCCCCTAGCCTAAGTCTAGTGCAACCCTAGGCTTAGGCTAAGGCACCCCTAGGCTTAGTCTAGGGCAGCCCTAGACGTAGGCTAGGGCCCCTAGCCTAAGGCTAGGGCACCTCTAGGTTTAGGCTAGGGCATCCCTAGGCTTAAGCTAGGGCACTCATAGGCTTAGGGTAGGGCACCCCTAGGCTTAGGCTAGGGCACCTGTACGCTTAGGCTAGGGCACCCCTAGGCTTATGCTAAGGCTAGGGCTCCCCTAGCCTAAGGCTAGGGCACCCCAAGGCTTAGGCTACGGCACCCCTAGGCTTAGGCTAGGGCACCCCTAGGCGTAGGCTAGCGCACCCCAAGGCTTAGGCTAATGCTAGGGCACCCCTAGCCTTAGGCTAGGGAAACCCTAGGCATAGGCTAAGGCTAGGGCTCCCCTAGCCTAAGGCTAGGGCACCCCTAGGCTTAGGCTAGGGCATCCCTAGGCTTAGGCTCGGGCAGCCCTAGGCTTAGGCTAAGGCTAGGTCTCGCCTAGCCTAAGGCTAGGGCACCCCTATTCTTAGGCTAGGGCACCCCTAGGCTTAGGCTAGGGCACACCTAAGGCTTAGGCTAAGGCTAGGGCTCCCCTAGCCTATGGCTAGGGCACCCCTATGCTTAGGCTAGTGCACGCCTAGGCTTAGGCTGGGCAGCCCTAGGCTTAGCCTAAGGCTAGGGCTCGCCTAGCCTAAAGCTAGTGCACCCCTAGGCTTAGGCTAGGTACCCCTAGGCTTAGGCTAGGGCACCCCTAGGCTTAGGCTAAGGCTTGGGCTCCCCTAGCCTAAGGCTAGGGCACCCCAAGGCTTAGGCTAGGGCACCCCTAGGCTTAGGCTAGGGAACCCCTATGCTTAGGCTCAGGCTAGGGCTCCCCTAGCCTAAGGCTAGGGCACCCCTAGGCTTAGGCTAGGGCAGCCCTAGGCTTAGGCTAAAGCTAGGTCTCGCCTAGCCCAAGGGTAGGGCACCCCTAGGCTTAGGCTAGGACACCCCTAGTCTTAGGCTAGGGCACCCCTAGGCTTAGGCTAGGGCACCCCTAGGAGTAGGCTAGGGCACCCCTAGACTTAGGCTATGGCAGCCCTAGGCTTAGGCTAATCTAGGTTTCGCCTATCCTAAGGATAGGGCACCCCTAGGCTTAGGTTGGGCACCCCTAGTCTTATGCTAGGGCACCCCTAGGCTTAGGGTAGGGCACCCCAAGGATTAGGCTAGGGAACCCCTAGGCTTAGGCTATAGCACCCCTAGGTTTAGGCGAGGGCACCCCTAGGCTTATGCTAGGGCACCCCTAGGCTTAGGCTTGGGCACCCCTAGGCTTAGGCTTGGGCACCCCTAATCTTAGGCCGGGGCACCCCTAGGCTTAGGCTGGGGCACCCCTAGGCTTAGGCTAGGGTAGCCCTAGGTTTAGGCTAAGGCTAGGGCTCCCCTAGCCTAAGACTAGGGCACCCCTAGGTTTAGGCTAAGGCACCCCTAATCTTAGGCTAGGGCAACCCTAGGCTTAGGCTAAGACTAGGGCTCCCCTAGCCTAAGGCTAGGGCACCCCTAGGCTCAGGCTAGGGCACCCCTAGGCTTAGGCTAGGGCACATAGCCAAAGGCTAAGGCACCCCTAGGCTTAGGCTAGGGCACCCCTAGGCTTAGGCTAAGGCTAGGGCTCCCCTATCCTATAGCTAGGGCACCCCTAGGCTTAGGCTACGGCACCCCTAGCCTAAGACTAAGGCTATGGCTCCCCTAGCCTAAGGCTAGGGCACCCCTAGGCTCAGGCTAGGGCACCCCGAGGCTTAGGCTAGGGCACCCTTAGGCTTAGGCAATGGCACGCCAGGGCTTAGGCTAAGGCTACGGCTCCCCTAGCCTCAGGCTAGTGCACCCCTAGACTCAAGCTAGTGCACCCCTAGGCTTAGGCTAGGGCACCCCTAGGCTTAGGCTAAGGCTAGGGCTCCCCTAGCCTAAGGCTAGGGCAGCTCTAGGCTTAGGCTTGGGCACCCCTAGGCTTAGGCTGGGGCACCCCTAGGCTTAGGCTAAGGCTAGGGCTCCCCTAGCCTAAGGCTAGGGCATCCCTAGGCTTAGGATAGGGCACCCCTAGGCTTCGTCTAAGGCTAGGGCACCCCTCGGCTTAGGCTAGGGCACCCCTAGGCTTAGGCTAGGGCACCCCTAGGCTTAGGCTAAGGCTTGGGCTCCCCTAGCCTAAGCTAGGGCACCCCTAGGTTTAGCCTAGGGCACCCATAGGCTTAGGATAGTGCACCCCTAGGGTTAGCCTAACGCTAGGGCTCCACTAACCTCAGGTTAGGGCACCCCTAGACTCAGGCTAGGGCACCCCTAAGCTTAGGCTAGGGCAATCGTAGGCTTAGGATAAGGCTAGGGCTCCCCTAGCCTCAGACAATGGCACCCCTAGGCTTAGACTAGTGCACCCTTAGGCTTAGGCTAAGGCTAGGGCTCCCCTAGCCTATGGCTACGGCACCCCTAGGCTCAGGCTAGGGCACCCCTAGGCTTAGACTAGGGTACCCCTAGCGTTAGGAAAAGGCTAGGTCTCCCCTAGCCTAACGCTAGGGCACCCCTAGGCTTAGCCTAGGGCTCCCCTAGCCTATGGCTACGGCACCCCTAGGCTCAGGCTAGGGCACCCCTAGGCTTAGACTAGGGCACCCCTAGGCTTAGGCTAAGGCTAAGGCTCCCCTAGCCTCAGGCTAGTGCACCCCTAGACTCAGGCTATGACACCCCTTTGCTTAGGCTAGGGCAATCCTAGGCTAGACTAACGCTAGAGCTCCCCTATCCTCAGGCTAGGACACCCGTAGGCTCAGGCTAGGGCACCCCTAGGCTCAGGCTAGGGCACCCCTAGCCTTAGGCTAGGGCACCCCTAGGCTTAGGCTAAGGCTAGGGCTCCCCTGGCCTCAGGCTAGGCCATCCCTAGGCTTGGGCTAGGGCACCCCTAGGCTTAGGTTTAGGCTAGGGCACCCCTAGGCTTAGTTTAAAGCTAGGGCTCCCCTAGCCTAAGGCTAGGGCACCCTAGGCTTAGCTCGGGCACCCCTAGCCTTAGGCTTAGGCAAGGGCTCCCCCAGGTTTAGGCTTGGGCACCCCTAGGCTTAGGCTAGGGCACCCCTAGGCTTAGGCTAGGGCACCCCTAGGCTTAGGCTAGGGCACCACTAGGCTTTGTCTAGGGCACCCCTAGGCTTAGGCTAAGGCTAGGGCTCCTCTAGCCTAAGGTTAGGGCACCCCTAGGCTTAGGCTAGGGCACCCTAGGCTTAGGCTAGGGCACCCCTAAGCATAGGCTAGGGCACCCCTAAGCTTAGGCTAGGGCACCCCTAGGCTTAGGCTAGGGCACCCCTAGGCTTTGGATAGAGCACTCCTAAGCTTAGGCTAGGGCACCCCTAGTCTTAGGCTAGGGCACCCCTAGGCTTAGGGTAAGGCTAGGGCTCCCGTAGCCTAAGGCTAGGGCACCCCTAGGCTTAGGCTAGGGCACCCCTAGGCTTTGGCTAAGGCTAGGGCTCCCCTAACCTAAGGCTAGGGCACCCCTAGGCTTAGGCTAGGGCACCCCTAGGCTTAGGAAAGAGCTCCCCTAACCTAAGGCTAGGGCACCCCTAGGCTTAGGCTAAGGCTAGGGCTCAGCTAGCCTAAGGCTAGGGCACCCCTGGACTTATGCTAGGGCACCCCTAGGCTTAGTGTAGGGCATCCCTAGTCTTAGGCTAGGTAATCCCTAGGCTTAGGCTAGGGCACCACTAGGCTTAGGCAAGGGCACCCCTAGGATTAGGCTAAGGCTAGGGGACCCCTAGGCTTAGGCTAAGGCACCTTTAGGCTTAGGCTAGGGCACCCTAGGCTTAGGTTAGGGCACCCCTAGGCTTAGGCTAAGGCGAGGTCACCCCTAGGCTTAGGCTAAGGCACCACTAGGCTTAGATTTGGGCACCCCTAGGCTTAGGTTAGGGCACCCCTAGGCTGAGGCTAGGGCTCCCCTAGCCTAAGAATAGGGCACCCCTAGGCTAAGGCTAGGGCACCCCTAGGCATAAGATAGGGCACCCGTAGGCTTAGGCTAAGGCTAGGGCTCCCCTAGCCTAAGGCTAGGGCACCCCTAGGCTTTGGCAAGGGCACCCCTAGGCTTAGGATCAGGAACTTGTAGGCTTAGGCTAGTGCACTCCAAGGCTTAGGCTAGGGCACCCCTAGGATTAGGCTAAGGCTAGGGCTCCCCTAGCCTAAGGCTAGGGCACCCCTAGGCTTAGGCTAGGGCACCCCTAGGCTTAGGCTAGGGCACCCCTAGGCTTAGGCTAGGGCACCCCAAGGCTTAGGCTAAGGCACCCCTAGGCTTACGCTAAGGTTAGGGCTCCCCTAGCCTAAGGCTAGGGCACCTCTAGGCTTAGTCTAGGGCACCACTAGGCTTGGCTAGGGCACCCCTAGGCTTAGGCTAAGGCTAGGGCACTCCTAGCCTAAGGCTAGGGTACCCCTAGGCTTAGGCTAGGGCACCCCTAGGCTTAGGCTAGGGCACCCCGAGGCTTAGGCTAGGGCACCCCTAGGCTTAGGCTAGGGCACCCCTAGGCTTACGCTAAGGCTAGGGCTTCCCTAGCTTAAGGATAGGGCACCCCTAGCCTTAGGATAGGACACCCCTAGGCTTAGGCTAGGGCACCCATAAGCTTAGGTAGGGAACGCCTAGGCTTAGGTTAGAGCACCCCTATGCTTAGGCTAGGGCACCCCTAGACGTAGGCTAGGGCACCCCATGGCTTAGGCTGGGGCACCCCTAGGCTTTGGCTAAGGCTAGGGCTCCCCTAGCCTAAGGCTAGGGCACCCCTAGGCATAGGCTAGGGCACCCCTAGGTTTAGGCTAGGGCACCCCTAGGCTTAGGCTAAGGCTAGGGCTCCCCTACCCTAAGGCTAGGGCACCCCCAGGCTTAGGATAGGACACCCCTAGGCTTAGGCTAGGGCACACCTAGGCTTAGGCTAGGGCACCCCTAGTCTTAGGCTAGGACACCCCTAGGCTTAAGCTAGGGCACCACTAGGCTTAGGATAGGGCACCCCTAGGCTTAGGATAAGGCTAAGGCTCCCCTAGGCTTAGGCTAGGGCACCTCTAGGCTTAGGCTAGGGCACCCCTAGGCTTAGGCTAAGGCTAGGGCTCCCCTAGCATAACCATAAGGCACCTCTAGGCTTAGGCTGGGCACCCCTAGGCTTAGTGTAGGGTACCCCTAGGCTTAGGGTAGGGCACCTCTAGGCTTAGGCTAGGGCACGCCTAGGCTTAGGCTAGGGCACCACTAGGCTTAGGCTAGGGCACCCCTAGGCTTAGGCTAGGGCAACCCTTGGCTTAGGATAGGTCAACCCTAGGATTAGGCTAAGGCTAGGGCTCCCCTAGCCTAAGGCTAGGGCACCCCTAGGCATAGGCTAGGGCACCCCTAGGCTTAGGCTAGGGCACCCCTAGCCTTAGGCTAGGGTACCCCTTGGCTTAGGCTAGGGCTCCCCTAGGCTTAGGCTAAGGCTAGGGATCCCTAGCCTAAGGCTAAGGCACCCCTAAGCTTAGTCTAGGGCACCCCTAGACTTTGGCTAGGGCACCCCTAGTCTTAGGCTAAAGCTAGGGCTCCCCTAGCCTAAGGTTAGAGCACCCAGGGGCTTAGGCTAGGGCACCCCTAGGCTTAGGCTAGGGCACCCCTAGGTTTTGGCTTAGGCTAGGGCACCCCTAGGCTTAGTTTAGGGAACCCCTAGGCTTAGGCTAGGGCACGCCTAGGCTTAGGCTAGGGCACCCCTTGGCTTAGGCTAGGGCACCCCTATGCTTAGTCTAGGGCACCCCTAGGCTTAGGCTAGGGCACCCCTAGGCTTAGGCTAGGGCACTCCTAGGCTTAGGCTAAGGCTAGGGCTTCCGTAGCCTAAGGCTAGGGCTTTCCTAGCCTAAGGCTAGGGCACACCTAGGCTTAGGCTAGGGCACCCCTAGGTTTAGGCTAGGGCACCCCTAGGCTTAGGTAGGGAACGCCTAGGCTTAGGTTAGAGCACCCCTATGCTTAGGCTAGGGCACACCTAGACGTAGGCTAGGGCACCCCTAGCTTAGGCTGGGGCACCCCTAGGCTTAGGCTAAGGCTAGGGCTCCCCTAGACTAAGGCTAGGGCACCCATAGGCTTCGGCTAGGGCACTCCTAGGTTTAGGCTAGGGTGCTCCTAGGCTTAGACTAAGGCTAGGGCTGCCCTAGCTTAAGGCTAGGGCACCCCTAGGCTTAGGATAGGACACCCCTAGGCTTAGGCAAGGGCACCTTTAGGCTTAGGCTAGGATACCCCTAGGCTTAGGCTAGGGCACCCCTATGCTTAGGCTAAGGCTAGGGCTCCCCTAGCCTAACCCTAAGGCACCCCTATGCTTAGGGTAGGGCACCCCTATGCTTAGGGTAGGGCACCCCTAGGATTAGGGTAGGGCACCCCTAGGCTTAGTCTGGGGCACGCCTAGGCTTAGGCTAGGGCACACCTAGGCTTAGGCTAGGGCACCCCTAGGTTCTAGGCTAAGGTTAGGGCTCCCCTAGCCTAAGGCTAGGGCACCACTAGGCTTAGGGTAGGGCATCCTTTGGCTTAGGCTAGGGCACGCCTAGGCTTAGGCTAGGGCACCCCTAGGCTTAGGATAAGGCTAGTGCTCCCCTAGCCTAAGGCTAGGGCACCCCTAGGGTTAGCCTAGGGCACCCCTAGGCTTGGGCTAGGGCACCCCTAGGCTTAGACTAGGGTGCCCCTAGGCTTAGGCTAAGGCTAGGGCTCCCCTAGCCTAAGGCTAGGGCACCCCTAGGCTTAGGCTAGGGCATCCCTAGGCTTAGGCTAAGGCTAGGGCTCCCCTAGCCTAAGGCTAGGGCACCCCTAGCCTAAGGCTAGGGCACCCCTAGGCTTAGGCTAGGGCAGCCCTAGGCTTAGGCTAAGGTTAGGGCTCGCCTAGCCTAAGGCTAGGGCACCCCTAGGCTTAGGCTAGGACACCCCTAGGCTTAGGCTAAGGCTAGGGCTCCCCTACCCTAAGGCTAGGGCACCCCCAGGCTTAGGATAGGACACCCCTAGGCTTAGGCTAGGGCACACCTAGGCTTAGGCTAGGGCACCCCTAGTCTTAGGCTAGGACACCCCTAGGCTTAAGCTAGGGCACCACTAGGCTTAGGATAGGGCACCCCTAGGCTTAGGATAAGGCTAAGGCTCCCCTAGGCTTAGGCTAGGGCACCTCTAGGCTTAGGCTAGGGCACCCCTAGGCTTAGGCTAAGGCTAGGGCTCCCCTAGCATAACCATAAGGCACCTCTAGGCTTAGGCTGGGCACCCCTAGGCTTAGTGTAGGGTACCCCTAGGCTTAGGGTAGGGCACCTCTAGGCTTAGGCTAGGGCACGCCTAGGCTTAGGCTAGGGCACCACTAGGCTTAGGCTAGGGCACCCCTAGGCTTAGGCTAGGGCAACCCTTGGCTTAGGATAGGTCAACCCTAGGATTAGGCTAAGGCTAGGGCTCCCCTAGCCTAAGGCTAGGGCACCCCTAGGCATAGGCTAGGGCACCCCTAGGCTTAGGCTAGGGCACCCCTAGCCTTAGGCTAGGGTACCCCTTGGCTTAGGCTAGGGCTCCCCTAGGCTTAGGCTAAGGCTAGGGATCCCTAGCCTAAGGCTAAGGCACCCCTAAGCTTAGTCTAGGGCACCCCTAGACTTTGGCTAGGGCACCCCTAGTCTTAGGCTAAAGCTAGGGCTCCCCTAGCCTAAGGTTAGAGCACCCAGGGGCTTAGGCTAGGGCACCCCTAGGCTTAGGCTAGGGCACCCCTAGGTTTTGGCTTAGGCTAGGGCACCCCTAGGCTTAGTTTAGGGAACCCCTAGGCTTAGGCTAGGGCACGCCTAGGCTTAGGCTAGGGCACCCCTTGGCTTAGGCTAGGGCACCCCTATGCTTAGTCTAGGGCACCCCTAGGCTTAGGCTAGGGCACCCCTAGGCTTAGGCTAGGGCACTCCTAGGCTTAGGCTAAGGCTAGGGCTTCCGTAGCCTAAGGCTAGGGCTTTCCTAGCCTAAGGCTAGGGCACACCTAGGCTTAGGCTAGGGCACCCCTAGGTTTAGGCTAGGGCACCCCTAGGCTTAGGTAGGGAACGCCTAGGCTTAGGTTAGAGCACCCCTATGCTTAGGCTAGGGCACACCTAGACGTAGGCTAGGGCACCCCTAGCTTAGGCTGGGGCACCCCTAGGCTTAGGCTAAGGCTAGGGCTCCCCTAGACTAAGGCTAGGGCACCCATAGGCTTCGGCTAGGGCACTCCTAGGTTTCGGCTAGGGTGCTCCTAGGCTTAGACTAAGGCTAGGGCTGCCCTAGCTTAAGGCTAGGGCACCCCTAGGCTTAGGATAGGACACCCCTAGGCTTAGGCAAGGGCACCTTTAGGCTTAGGCTAGGATACCCCTAGGCTTAGGCTAGGGCACCCCTATGCTTAGGCTAAGGCTAGGGCTCCCCTAGCCTAACCCTAAGGCACCCCTATGCTTAGGGTAGGGCACCCCTATGCTTAGGGTAGGGCACCCCTAGGATTAGGGTAGGGCACCCCTAGGCTTAGTCTGGGGCACGCCTAGGCTTAGGCTAGGGCACACCTAGGCTTAGGCTAGGGCACCCCTAGGTTCTAGGCTAAGGTTAGGGCTCCCCTAGCCTAAGGCTAGGGCACCACTAGGCTTAGGGTAGGGCATCCTTTGGCTTAGGCTAGGGCACGCCTAGGCTTAGGCTAGGGCACCCCTAGGCTTAGGATAAGGCTAGTGCTCCCCTAGCCTAAGGCTAGGGCACCCCTAGGGTTAGCCTAGGGCACCCCTAGGCTTGGGCTAGGGCACCCCTAGGCTTAGACTAGGGTGCCCCTAGGCTTAGGCTAAGGCTAGGGCTCCCCTAGCCTAAGGCTAGGGCACCCCTAGGCTTAGGCTAGGGCATCCCTAGGCTTAGGCTAAGGCTAGGGCTCCCCTAGCCTAAGGCTAGGGCACCCCTAGCCTAAGGCTAGGGCACCCCTAGGCTTAGGCTAGGGCAGCCCTAGGCTTAGGCTAAGGTTAGGGCTCGCCTAGCCTAAGGCTAGGGCACCCCTAGGCTTAGGCTAGGACACCCCTAGGCTTAGGCTAGGGTACCACTAGGCTTAGGCTAGGGCACCCCTAGGCTTAGGCTAAGGCTAGGGCTCCCCTAGCCTAAGACTAGGGCACCCCTAGGTTTAGGCTAGGGCACCCCTAAGCTTATGGTAGGGCACCCCTAGGCTTAGGCTAGGGCAATCCTAGGCTTAGGCTAAGGCTAGGGCTCCCCTAGCCTAAGGCTAGGGCACCACTATGCTTAGGCTAGGGCACCCCTAGGTTTAGGCTAGGGTGCCCCTAGGTTTAGGCTAAGGCTAGGGCTCCCCTAGCTTAAGGCTAGGGCACCCCTAGGCTTAGGATAGGACACCCCTAGGCTTAGGCTAGGGCACCTCTAGGCTTAGTTTAGGGCACCCCTAGGCTTAGGATAGGGCACCCCTATGCTTAGGCTAGGGCACCCCTAGGCTTAGGCTAGGGCACCCCTAGGCTTAGGCTAGGGCACCCCTAGGCTTAGGCTAAGGCTATGGCTTCCGTAGCCTAAGGCTAGGGCTTTCCTAGCCTAAGGCTAGGGCACACCTAGGCTTAGGCTAGGGCACCCCTAGGTATAGTCTAGGGCTCCCCTAGGCTTAGGTAGGGAACGCCTAGGCTTAGGTTAGAGCACCCCTATGCTTAGGCTAGGGCACACCTAGACGTAGGCTAGGGCACCCCTAGCTTAGTCTGGGGCACCCCTAGGCTTAGACTACGGCTAGGGCTCCCCTAGCTTAAGGCTAGGGCACCCCTAGGCTTAGGATAGGACACCCCTACGCTTAGGCTAGGGCACCTCTAGGCTTAGGCTAGGGCACGCCTAGGCTTAGGCTAGGGCACCCCTATGCTTAGGCTAAGGCTAGGGCTCCCTTAGCCTAACCCTAAGGCACCCCTATGCTTAGGGTAGGGCACCCCTAGGCTTAGGCTAGGGCACGCCTAGGCTTAGGCTAGGGCACACCTAGGCTTAGGCTAGGGCACCCCTAGGCTTAGGCTAAGATTAGGGCTCCCCTAGCCTAAGGCTAGGACACCCCTAGGCTTAGGTTAGGGCACCGCTAGGCTTAGGCTAGGGCACGCCTAGGCTTAGGCTAGGGCACCCCTAGGCTTAGGCTAGGGCAACCCTAGGCTTAGGCTAAGGCTAGGGTTCCCCTAGCCTAAGGCTGGGGCACCACTAGGCTTAGGCTAGGGCACCCCTAGGTTTAGGTTAGGGCGCCCCTAGTCTTAGGCTAAGGCTAGGGCTCCCCTAGCCTAAGACTATGGCACCCCTAGGCTTAGGCTAGGGCACCCCTAAGCTTATGCTAGGGCACCCCTAGGCTTAGGCTAGGGCAACCCTAGGCTTAGGCTAAGGCTAGGGCTCCCCTAGCCTAAGGCTAGGGCACCACTAGGCTTAGGCTAGGGCACCCCTAGGTTTAGGCTAGGGCGCCGCTAGGCTTAGGCTAAGTCTAGGGCTCCCCTAGCTTAAGGCTAGGACACCCCTAGGCTTAGGATAGGACACCACTAGGCATAGGCTAGGGCACCTCTAAGCTTAGGCTAGGACACCCCTAGGCTTAGGCTAGGGCACAACTATGCTTAGGCTAAGGCTAGGGCTCCCGTAGCCTAACCCTAAGGCACCCCTATGCTTAGGGTAGGGCACCCCTAGGCTTAGGGTAGGGCACCCCTAGGATTAGGGTAGGGCACCCCTAGGCTTAGGCTAGGGCACGCCTAGTCTTAGGCTCGGGCACACCTAGGCTTATGCTAGGGCACCCCTATGCTTAGGCTAAGGTTAGGGCTCCCCTAGCCTAAGGCTAGGGCACCCTTAGGCTTAGGGTAGGGCACCCCTAGGCTTAGGCTAGGGCACGCCTAAGCTTAGGCTAGGGCACCCCTAGGCTTAGGCTAAGGCTAGTGCTCCCCTAGCCTAAGCCTAGGGCACCCCTAGGGTTAGGCTAGGGCACCCCTAGGCTTAGGCTAGGGCACCCCTAGGCTTAGGCTAGGGCGCCCCTAGGCTTAGTCTAAGGCTAGGGCTCCCCTACTCTAAGACTAGGGCACCCCTAGGCTTAGTCTAAGGCTAGGGCTCCCCTACTCTAAGACTAGGGCACCCCTAGGCTTAGTCTAAGGCTAGGGCTCCCCTACTCTAAGACTAGGGCACCCCTAGGCTTAGGCTAGGGCACCCCTAAGCTTAGGCTAGGGCACCCCTAGGCTTAGGCTAGGGCAACCCTAGGCTTAGGCTAGGGCACACCTAGGTTTAGGCTAGGGCACCCCTAGGCTTAGGCTAGGGCAACCCTAGGCTTAGGCTAGGGCACACCTAGGTTTAGGCTAGGGCACCCCTAGGCTTAGGCTAAGGCTAGTGCTCCCCTAGCCTAAGGCTAGGGCACCACTAGGCTTAGGATAGGGCACCCCTAGGCTTAGGCTAAGGCTAGGGCTCCCATAGCCTAAGGCTAGGGCACCCCTAGGCTTAGGCTAGGGCACCCCTAGCCTAAGGCTAGGGCACCCCTAGGCTTATGCTAAGGCACCCCTTGGCTTAGGCTAGGACACCCCTAGGCTTAGGCTAGGGCAGCTCTAGGCTTAGGCTAAGGCTAGGGCTCGCGTAGCCTAAGGCTACGGCACCCCTAGGCTTAGGCTAGAGCACCCGTAGGCTTAGGCAAGGGCACCCTTAACCTTAGGCTAGGGCACCCCTAGGCTTAGGCTAGGGCACCCCTAGGATTAGGCAAAGGCTAGGGCTCCCATAGCCTAAGGCTATGGCACCCCAAGGCTCAGGCTAAGGCACCCCTAGGCTTAGGCTAGGGCACCCCTAGGCTTAGGCTAAGGCTACGGCTCCCCTAACCTCAGGCTAGGGCACCCCTAAACTCATGCTATGGCACCCCTAGGATTAGGCTAGGGCAATCCTAGGCTAGACTAAATCTAGGGCTCCCCTAGCCTCAGCCTAGGGCACCCGTAGGCTCAGGCTGGGGCACCCCTAGACTCAGGCAAGGGCACCCCTAGGCTTAGGCTAGGGCACCCCTAGGCATAGGCGAGGTCATCCCTAAGCTTAGGCTAGGGCAACCCTAGGCGTAGGCTAAGGCGAGGGCTCCCCTAGCCTAAGGCTAGGGCACCCCTATGCTTAGGGTAGGGCAACCTTAGGCTTAGGCTCGGGCACCCCTAGGATTAGGCTAAGGCTAGGGGACCCCTAGGCTTAGGCTAAGGCACCCCTACGCTTAGGCTAGGGCACCCCTAGGTTATGGCTAGGGCACCCCTAAGCTTAGGCTAAAGCTAGGACTCCCCTAGGTTTAGGCTAGGGAACCCCTAGGCTAAGGCTACGGCACCCCTAGGCTTAGGCTAGGGCTAGGGGACCCCTAGGCTTAGGCTAAGGCACCCCTAGGCTTAGGCTAGGGCACCCCTTGGTTATGGCTAGGGCACCCCTAAGCTTAGGCTAAAGCTAGGACTCCCCTAGGTTTAGGCTAGGGAACCCCTAGGCTAAGGCTACGGCACCCCTAGGCTTAGGCTAGGGCTAGGGGACCCCTAGGCTTAGGCTAAGGCACCCCTAGGCTTAGGCTAGGGCACCCCTAGGCTTAGGCTAGGGCACCCCTAGGCTTAGGCTAAGGCTAGGGGACCCCTAGGCTTAGGCTAAGGATAGAGGACCCCTAGGCTTAGGCTAGGCACCCCTAGGCTAAGGCTAGGGCACCCCTAGGCTCAGGCTAGGGCACTCCTACACTTAGGCTAGGGCACCCCTAGGCTTAGGCTAAGGCTAGGGCTCCCCTACCCTAAGACTAGGGCACCCCTAGGCTTAGGTTAGGGCACCCCTAAGCTTAGGCTAGGGCACCCCTAGGCTTAGGCTAAGGCTAGGGATCCCCTAGCCTAAGGGCTGGGCACCCCTAGGCTTAGGATAGGGCACCCCTAGGCTTAGGCTAGGGCACCCCTAGGGTTAGGCTAAGGCTCGGCTCCCATAGCCTAAGGCTAGGTCACCCCTAGGCTTAGGGTAGGGCACCCCTAGGATTAGGGTAGGGCACCCCTAGGCTTAGGCTAGGGCACGCCTTGGCTTAGGCTAGGGCACACCTAGGCTTAGGCTAGGGCACCCCTATGCTTAGGCTAAGGTTAGGGCTCCCCTAGCCTAAGGCTAGGGCACCCTTAGGCTTAGGGTAGGGCACCCCTAGGCTTAGGCTAGGGCACGCCTAGGCTTAGACTAGGGCACCCCTAGGCTTAGGCTAAGGCTAGTGCTCCCCTAGCCTAAGCCTAGGGCACCCCTAGGGTTAGGCTAGGGCGCCCCTAGGCTTAGGCTAAGGCTAGGGATCCCCTACCCTAAGACTAGGGCACCCCTAGGCTTAGGCTAGGGCACCCCTAAGCTTAGGCTAGGGCACCCCTAGGCTTAGGCTAGGGCAACCCTAGGCTTAGGCTAGGGCACACCTAGGTTTAGGCTAGGGCACCCCTAGGCTTAGGCTAAGGCTAGTGCTCCCCTAGCCTAAGGCTAGGGCACCCCTAGGCTTAGGATAGGGCACCCCTAGGCTTAGGCTAAGGCTAGGGCTCCCATAGCCTAAGGCTAGGACACCCCTAGGCTTAGACTAGGGCAGCTCTAGGCTTAGGCTAGAGCACCCGTAGGCTTAAGCAAGGGCACCCTTAACCTTAGGCTAGGGCACCCCTAGGCTTAGGCTAGGGCACCCCTAGGCTTAGGCAAAGGCTAGGGCTCCCATAGCCTAAGGCTATGGCACCCCCAGGCTCAGGCTAAGGCACCCCTAGGCTTAGGCTAGGGCACCCCTAGGCTTAGGCTAAGGCTACGGCTCCCCTAACCTCAGGCTAGGGCACCCCTAAACTCATGCTATGGCTCCCCTAGGATTAGGCTAGGGCAATCCTAGGCTAGACTAAATCTAGGGCTCCCCTAGCCTCAGCCTAGGGCACCCGTAGGCTCAGGCTGGGGCACCCCTAGACTCAGGCAAGGGCACCCCTAGGCTTAGGCTAGGGCATCCCTAGGCATAGGCGAGGTCATCCCTAAGCTTAGGCTAGGGCAACCCTAGGCGTAGGCTAAGGCGAGGGCTCCCCTAGCCTAAGGCTAGGGCACCCCTAGGCTTAGGGTAGGGCAACCCTAGGCTTAGGCTCGGGGACCCCTAGGATTAGGCTAAGGCTAGGGGACCCCTAGGCTTAGGCTAAGGCACCCCTACGCTTAGGCTAGGGCACCCCTAGGTTATGGCTAGGGCACCTCTAAGCTTAGGCTAAAGCTAGGACTCCCCTAGGTTTAGGCTAGGGAACCCCTAGGCTAAGGCTACGGCACCCCTAGGCTTAGGCTAGGGCTCGGGCACCCCTAGGCTTAGGCTAAGGCACGCCTAGGCTTAGGCTAGGGCACCCCTAGGCTTAGGCTAGGGCACCCCTAGGCTTAGGCTAAGGCTAGGGGACCCCTAGGCTTAGGCTAAGGCTAGAGGACCCCTAGGCTTAGGCTATGGCACCCCTAGGCTAAGGCTAGGGCACCCCTAGGCTCAGGCTAGGGCACTCCTACACTTAGGCTAGGGCACCCCTAGGCGTAGGCTAGGGTACCACTAGGCTTAGGCTAGGGCACTCCTAGGCTTAGGCTAAGGCTAGGGCTTCCCTACCCTAAGACTAGGGCACCCCTAGGCTTAGGCTAGGGCACCCCTAAGCTTAGGCTAGGGCACCCCTAGGCTTAGGCTAGTGCAACCCTAGGCTTAGGATAAGGCTAGGGATCCCCTAGCCTAAGGGCTGGGCACTCCTAGGCTTAGGATAGGGCACCCCTAGGCTTAGGCTAGGGCACCCCTAGGGTTAGGCTAAGTCTAGGGCTCCCATAGCCTAAGGCTAGGGCACCCCTAGGCTTAGGCTAGGGCACCCCTAGCCTAAGGCTAGCGCACCCCTAGGCTTAGGCTAGGGCACCCCTAGGCATAGGCTAGGGCAACCCTAGGCTTAGGCTAAGGCTAGGGTTCGCCTAGCCTAAGGCTAGGGCACCCCTAGGCTTAGGCTAGAGCACCCGTAGGCTTAGGCAAGGGCACCCTTAGCCTTAGGCTAGGGCTCCCCTAGGCTTAGGCTAGGGCACCCGTAGGCTTAGGCAAAGGCTAGGGCTCCCATAGCCTAAGGCTAGGGCACCCCTAGGCTTAGGCTAAGGCACCCCTAGGCTTAGGCTAGGGCACCCCTAGGCTTAGGCTAGGGCACCCCTAGGCTTAGGCAAAGGCTATGGCTCCCCTAGCCTCAGGCTAGGGCACCCCTAGACTCATGCTATGGCACCCCTAGGCTTAGGCTAGGGCAATCCTAGGCTAGACTACATCTAGGGCTCCCCTAGCCTCAGCCTAGGGCACCCGTAGGC
The DNA here is from genome assembly GCF_050624435.1 of Tenrec ecaudatus. Lineage (NCBI taxonomy): Eukaryota > Metazoa > Chordata > Mammalia > Afrosoricida > Tenrecidae > Tenrec > Tenrec ecaudatus. The sequence continues at coordinate 126,640 of NW_027458070.1, forward strand.
TCAGGCTGGGGCACCCCTAGACTCAGGCAAGGGCATCCCTAGGCTTAGGCTAGGGCACCCCTAGGCATAGGCGAGGTCATCCCTAAGCTTAGGCTAGGGCACCCCTAGGCGTAGGCTAAGGCTAGGGCTCCCCTCGCCTAAGGCTAGGGCACCCCTAGGCTTAGGGTAGGGCAACCCTAGGCTTAGGCTCGGGCACCCCTAGGCTTAGGCTAAGGCTAGGGGACCCATAGGCTTAGGCTAAGGCACCCCTACGCTTAGGCTAGGGCACCCCTAGTTTATGGCTAGGGCAGCCGTATGCTTAGGCTAAAGCTAGGACTCCCCTAGGCTTAGGCTAGGGCACCCCTAGGCTAAGGCTACGGCACCGCTAGGCTTAGGCTAGGGCTAGGGAACCCCTAGGCTTAGGCTAAGGCACCCCTAGGCTTAGGCTAGGGCACCCCTAGGCTTAGGCTAGGGCACCCCTAGCCTTAGGCTAAGGCTAGGGGACCCCTAGGCTTAGGCTAAGGCTAGAGGTCCCCTAGGCTTAGGCTATGGCACCCCTAGGCTAAGGCTAGGGCACCCCTAGCCTCAGGCTAGGGCACTCCTACACTTAGGCTATGGCACCCCTAGGCTTTGGCTAAGGCTAGGGATCCCCTAGCCTAAGGCTAAGGCACCCCTAGGCTTAGGCTAGGGCACCACTAGGCTTAGGCTAGGGCACCCCTAGGCTTAGGCTAAAGCTAGGGCTCACCTAGCCTAAGGCTAGGGCACCCATAGGCTTAGGCTAGGGCACCCCTAGGCATAGGCTAGGGTACCCCTAGGTTTAGGCTAAGGCTAGAGCTCCCCAGCCTAAGGCTAGGGCACCCCGAGGCTTAGGCTAGGGCACACCTAGGATTAGGCTAGGGCACCCCAAGGCTAAGGCAAGGGCACCCCTAGGCTTAGGCTAATACTAGGGCTCCCCTAGTCTAAGGCTAGGGCACCCATTGGCTTAGGCTAGGGCACCCCTAGGCTTAGGCTAGGGCACCCCTAGGCTTAGGCTAAGGCTAGGACTTCCCTAGCCTAAGTCTAGGGCACCCCCAGGCTTAGGCTAGGCACCCCAGGACGTAGGCTAGGGCACCCCTAGGCTTAGGCTAGGGCACCACTAGGCTTAGGCTAGGGCACCCCAAGGCTTCGGCTAAGGAGAGGACTCCCCTAGCCTAAGGATAGGGCACCCCTAGGATTAGGCTAGGGCCCCCCTAAGCTTGGACTAAGTCTAGGGCTCCCCTACACTAAGGCTAGGGCAACCCCAGGCTTAGACTAGGGCACCCCTAGGCTTAGGCTAGGGCACCCCTAGGCTTAGGCTAAGGCTAGGGCTCCACTAGACTAACGCTAGGGTACCCCTAGCCTTAGGCTAGGACACACCTAGGCTTAGCTTAGGGCACCCCTAGGCTTAGGCTAGGGCACCCCTCGGTTTAGGCTAAGGCACCCCTAGGCTTAGGCTAGGGTACCCCTAGGCTTAGGCTAGGGCACCCCTAGGCTTAGGAGAGGGCACCCCTAGGCTTAGGCTAAGGCGAGGGCTCCACTAACCTCAGGTTAGGGCACCCCTAGACTCAGGATAGCGTACCCCTAGGCTTAGGCTAGGGCACCCCTAGGCTTAGGCTAGTGCACCCCTAGGCTTAAGCTAAGGCTAGGGCTCCCAGCCTAAGGCTAGGGCACCCCTAGGCTTAGGCTATGGCACCCCTAGGCTTAGGCTAAGAATAGGGCACCTATAGGCTCAGGCTAGGGCACCCCTACACTTAGGCTAGGGCAACCCTAGGCTTAGGCTAGGGCACCCCTAGACTTATTCTAAAGTTGGACTCCCCTAGCCTAAGGCTAGGGCACCCCTAGGCTTATGCTAGGGCAACCCTAGGCTTAGGCTAGGGCAACCCTATGCTTAGACTAGGGCACCCGTAGGCTTGGGCTAAGGCTAGGGCTCGTTAGCCTAAGGCTAGGGAACCCCTAAGCTTAGGCTAGGGCAACCCTAAGCTTAGGCTAGGGCACCCCTAGGCTTAGGGTAGGGCACCCCTAGGCTTAGGCTAAGTCTAGGGCTCCCCTAGCCTAAGGCTAGGACACCCGTAGGCTTAGGCTAGGGCACCCAAAGGCTTAGGCTAGGGCACCCCTAGGCTTAGGCTAGGGCACCCCTAGGATTAGGCTAAGGCTAGGGCTACCCTAGCCTAAGGCTAGGGCACCCATTGGCTTAGGCTAGGGCCCCCCTAGGCTTAGGCTAGGGCACCCCTAGGTTTAGGCTAAGGCTAGGGCTCCGCTAGTCTAAGGTTAGGGCACCCATAGGCTTAGGCTAGGGCACCCCTTGGCTTTGCCTAAGGCACCCCTAGGCTTAGGCTAGGACACCACTAGGCTTTGGAAGGTCACCCCTAGGCATAGGCTAAGGTTAGGGCTCCTCTAGCCTAACGCTGGGGCACCCCTAGGCTTGGGCTAGGGCACCCCAAGGCTTAGGCTAGGGCACCCCTAGGCTTAGGCTAGGGCACACTAAGGCTTAGGCTAAGGCTAGGGCTCCCCTAGCCTAGTGCTAGGGCACCACTAGCCTAACGCTAGGGCACCCCTAGGCTTAGGTTAAGGTTAGGGCTTCCTAGCCTAAGGCTAGGGCACCCCTAGGCGTAGGCTAGGACACCCCTAGGCTTAGGCTAGGGCACCATTAGGCTTAGTCTTGGGCACCCCTAGGCTTAGGCTAAGGCTGGGGTTCCCCTAGCCTAAGACTAGGGCACCCCTAGGCTTAGGCTAGGGCACCCCTAGGCTTAGGCTAGGGCACCCTTAGACTTAGGCTAGGGCACCCCTAGGCTTAGGCTAGGGCAACCCTAGGCTTAGGCTAGGGCACACTAAGGCTTCAGCTAAGGCGAGGACTCCCCTAGACTAAGGATAGGGCACCCCTATTCTTTGGATAGGGCACCCCTAGGCTTTGACTTAGGCTAGGGCTCCCCAAGCCTAAGGATAGGGCACCCCTAAGCTTAGGATAAGGCACCCCTAGGTTTAGGCTAGGGCGAACCTAGGCTTAGGCTAAGGCTAGGGCTCCGTTAGCCTAAGGCTAGGGAACCCCTAGGCTTATGCCAGGGCACCCTGAGTCTTAGGCTAGGGCACCCCTAGGTTTAGGCTAGGACACCACTAGGCATAGGCTAGTGTCACCCCTAGGCTTAGGCTAGGGCACCCCTAGGCCTAGGCTAGGGCACCCTAAGGCTTCGTCTAAGGCGAGGACTCCCGTAGACTAAGTATAGGGCACCTCTAGGCTTTGGATAGGGCACCCCTAGGCTTAGACTTAGGCTAGGGCTCCCCTAGGCTTAGGCTAAGGCTAGGGCTCCGCTAGCCTAAGGCTAGGGCACCCCTAGGCTTAGGCTAGGGCACCCCTAGGCTTAGGCTAGGGCACCCCTAGGCTTAGGCTAAGGCTAGGGCTCCCCTAGCCTAAGACTACGGCACCCCTAGGCTTAGTCTAGGGTACCCCTAGGCTTAGGCTAGGGCACCCCTAGGCTTAGATTAAGGCACCCCTAGGCGTAGGCTTGGGCAACCCTAGGCTTAGACTAGGGCACCCCTAGGTTTAGGCTAGGGCACCCCTAGGCTTAGGCTAAGGCTAGTGCACCCCTAGCGTAAGGCTAGGGCACCCCTAGGCTTAAGCTAGGGAACCCCTAGGCTTAGGCTAGGGTACCCCTAGGCTTAGGCTAGGGCAGCGATAGACTTAGGCTTAGGCTAGGGCACCCCTAGGCTTAGGCTTGGGCACCCCTAGGCTTAGGCTAGGGCACCCCTAGGCTTAGGCTAGGGCACCCCTAGGCTTAGGCTAAGGCTAGGGCTCCCCTAGCCTAAGGCTAGGGCACCCCTAGGCTTAGGCTAGGGCACCCCTAGCCTACGGCTAGGGCACCCCTAGGTTTAGGTTAGGGCACCCCTAGGCTTAGGCAAAGGCTAGGGCTCCCATAGCCTAAGGCTAGGGCACCCCTAGGTTTAGGCTAGGGCACCCCTAGGCTTAGGCTAAGGCTAGTGCACCCCTAGCGTAAGGCTAGGGCACCCCTAGGCTTAGGCTAGGGAACCCCTAGGCTTAGGCTAGGGTACCCCTAGGCTTAGGCTAGGGCAGCGATAGACTTAGGCTTAGGCTAGGGCACCCCTAGGCTTAGGCTTGGGCACCCCTAGGCTTAGGCTAGGGCACCCCTAGGCTTAGGCTAGGGCACCCCTAGGCTTAGGCTAAGGCTAGGGCTCCCCTAGCCTAAGGCTAGGGCACCCCTAGGCTTAGGCTAGGGCACCCCTAGCCTACGGCTAGGGCACCCCAAGGTTTAGGTTAGGGCACCCCTAGGCTTAGGCAAAGGCTAGGGCTCCCATAGCCTAAGGCTCGGGCACCCCTAGGCTTAGGCTAAGGCTAGGGGACCCCTAGGCTTAGCCAAAACCACCCCTACGCTTAGGCTAGGGCACCCGTAGGTTTAGGCTAGCCACCCCTAGGCTAAGGCTAAAGCTAGGACTCCCCTAGGCTTAGGCTAGGGCACCCCTATTCTAAGGCTATGGCACCCCTAGGCTTAGGCTAGGGCTAGGGGACCCCTAGGCTTAGGCTAAGGCACCCCTAGGCTTAGGCTAGGGCACCCCTAGGCTTAGGCTAGGGCACCCCTAGGCTTAGGCTAAGGCTAGGGGACCCCTTGGCTTAGGCTAAGGCACCCCTAGGCTTAGGCTAAGGCTAGGGGACCCCTAGGCTTAGGCTAAGGCTAGAGGACCAATAGGCTTAGGCTAGGGCAACCCTAGGCTAAGGCTAGGGCACCCCTAGGCTCAAGCTAGAGCACCCTACACTTATGCTAGGGCACCCCTAGATTAGGCTAAGGCTAGGGATCCCCTATCCTAAGGCTAAGGCACCCCTAGGCTTAGGCTAAGGCACCCCTAGGCTTAGGCTAGTGCACCTTTAGGCTTAGGCTAAAGCCAGGGCTCCCCTAGCCTAAGGTTAGGGCACCCATAGGCTTAGGCTAGGGCACCCCTAGGCTTAGGCTAGGGTACCCCTAGGTTTAGGCTAAGGCTAGGGCTCCCCAGCCTAAGGCTAGGGCACCCCTAGGCTTAGACTTCGGCTCCCCTAGGATTAGGCTTGGGCACCCCTAGGCTTAGGATAGTGCACCCCTAGGCTTAGACTAAGGCACCCCTAGGCTTAGGCTAAGGTTAGGGCTTCCCTAGCCTAAGGCTAGGGCACCCCTAGGCTTAGGTAGGGAACCCCTAAACTTAGGTTAGGGCACCCCTATGCTTAGGCTAGGCACCCCTAGACGTAAGCTAGGGTACCCCTAGGCTTCGGCTGGGGCACCCCTAAGCTTAGGCTAAGGCTAGGGCTTCCCTAGCCTAAGGCTAGGGTACCCCTAGGCTTAGGCTAGGGTACCCCTAGACTTAGGCTAGGGCACCCCTAGGCTTAGGCTAAGGCTAGGGCTCCACTAGACTAAGGCTAGGGCACACCTAGCCTTAGGCTAGGACACACCTAGGCTAAGGCTAGGGCACCCCTAGGCTTAGCCTAGGGCACCCCTAGGCTTAGGCTAGGGAACCCCTAGGCTTAGGCTAGGGCACCCCTAGGTTTAGGCTAGGGCGCCCCAAGGCTTAGGGTAAGGCTAGGGCTCCCCTAGACTAAGGCTAGGGCACCCCTAGGCTTAGGTTAGGGCACCCCTAGGCTTAGGATAGGGCAACCCTAGGCTTAGGCTAGGGCACCCCTAGGCTTAGCCTAAGGCTAGGGCTCCACTAACCTCAGGTTAGGGCACCCCTAGACTCAGGCTAGGGCACCCCTAAGCTTAGGCTAGGGCAATCGTAGGCTTAGGCTAAGGCTAGGGCTCCCCTAGCCTCAGACTAAGGCACCCCTAGGCTTAGACTAGGGCACCCCTAGGCTTAGGCTAGGGCACCCCTAGGCTTAGACTAGGGCACCCCTAGGCTTAGGAAAAGGCTAGGGCTCCCCTAGCCTAAGGCTAGGGCACACCTAGGCTTAGGCTAGGACACCCCTTGGCTTAGGCTAGGGCACCCCTAGGCTATAGCTAGGGCTCCCCTAGGCTTAGGCTAAGGCTAAGCCTCCCCTAGCCTCAGGCTAGTGCACCCCTAGACTCAGGCTATGACACCCCTTGGCTTAGGCTAGGGCAATCCTAGGCTAGACTAATGCTAGAGCTCCCCTATCCTCAGGCTAGGACACCTGTAGGCTCAGGCTAAGGCACCACTAGGCTGAGGCTAGGGCACCCCTAGGCTTAGGCTAGGGCACCCCTAGGTTTAGACTAAGGCTAGGGCTCCCTTAGCCTAAGGCTCGAGCACCCCTAGGCTTAGGCTAGGGCACCCCTAGGCTTAGGCTAAGGCTAGGGCTCCCCTAGCCTCAGGCTAGGCCACCCCTAGGCTTAGGCTAGGGCACCCCTAGGCTTAGGATAGGGCAACCGTAGGCTTAGGCTAGGGCACGCCTAGGCTTAGGCTAGGGCACCCCTAGGCTTAGGCTAAGGCTAGGGCTCCCCTAGCCTCAGGCTAGGCTACCCCTAGGCTTAGGCTAGGGCACCCCTAGGCTTAGGCTAAGGCTAGGGCTCCCCTAGCCTAATGCTCGAGCACCGCTAGGCTTAGGCTAGGGGACACCTAGGCTTAGGTTAAGGCTAGGGCTCCAATAGCCTAAGGCTAGGGCACTTCTAGGCTTAGGCTAGGGCACCCCAAGGTTTAGGCTAGGACGCCCCTAGGCTTAGGCTAAGGCTAGGGCTCCCCTAGCCTAACCCTAAGGCACCCCTAGGCTTAGGCTTGGGCACCCCTAGGCTTAGTGTAGGGCACCCCTAGGCTTAGGGTAGGGCACCCCTAGGCTTAAGCTAGGGCTGTGCTCCCCTAGCCTAAGGATAGGGCACCCCTAGGGTTAGGCTTGGGCACGCCTAGGCTTAAGCTAGGGCGCCCCTAGGCTTAGGCTAGGGCAGCCCTAGTCTTTGGCTAGGGCACCCCTAGGCTTAGGCTAGGGCAGCCCTAGGCTTAGGCTAGGGCACCCCTAGGATTAGGCTAGGTCACCCCTAGGATTAGGCTAAGGCTAGGGCTCCCCTAGCCTAAGGCTAGGGCACCACTAAGCTTAGGCTAGGGCACCCCTAGGCTTAGGCTAGGGCACCCCTAGGCTTAGGCTAGGGCTCCCCTAGGCTTAGCCTAAGGCTAGGGATCCCCTAGCCTAAGGCTAAGGCACCCCTAAGCTTAGGCTAGGGCACCCCATGACTTTGGTTAGGGCACCCCTAGGCTTAGGCTAAAGCTAGGGCTCCCCTAGCCTAAGGTTAGGGCACCCATAGGCTTAGGCTAGGGCACCCCTAGGCATAGGCTAGGGCACCTCTAAGTTTAGGCTTAGGCTAGGGCACCCCTAGGCTTAGTTTAGGGCACCCCTAGGCTTAGGCTAGGGCACCCCTAGGCTTAGGCTAGGGCACCATAGGCTTAGGCTAGGGCACCCCTAGGCTTAAGCTAGGGCACCCCTAGGCTTAGGCTAAGGCTAGGGCTCCCCTAGCCTAAGGCTAGGGCACTTCTAGGCTTAGGCTAGGGCACCCCAAGGTTTAGGCTAGGACGCCCCTAGGCTTAGGCTAAGGCTAGGGCTCCCCTAGCCTAAGGCTAGGGCACCCCTAGGCTTGGGATAGGAAACCCCTAGGCTTAGGCTAGGGCCCCCATAGGCTTAGGCTAGGGCACCCCTCATCTTAGGCTAGGGTACCCCTAGGCTTAGGCTAGGGCACCCCTAGGCTTAGGTTAGGGCACCCCTGGGCTTAGGCTAGGGCACCCCTGGGCTTAGGCTAAAGCCAGGGCTCCCCTAGCCTAAGGCTAGGGCACCCATAGGCTTAGGCTAGGGCACCCCTAGGCTTAGGCTAGGGTACCCCTAGTTTTAGGCTAAGGCTAGGGCTCCCAAGTTTAAGGCGAGGGCACCCATAGGCTTAGGCTAGGGCACCCCTAGGCTTAGGCTAGGGCACCCCTAGGCTTAGGCTAGGGCACCCGAAGGCTTAGGCTAGGGCAACCGTAGGCTTAGGCTAGGGCACACTAAGGCTTCATCTAAGGCGGGGACTCCGCTAGACTAAGGATAGGGCACCCCTAGGCTTTGGATAGGGCACCCCTAGGCTTTGACTTAGGCCAAGGCTCCCCAAGCCTAAGGCTAGGGCACCCCTAAGCTTAGGCTAAGGCACCCCTAGGTTTAGGCTAGGGCGAACCTAGGCTGAGGCTAAGGCTAGGGCTCCGTTAGCCTAAGGCTAGGGCACCCCTAGTTTTGAGCTAGGAAACCCCTAGACTTAGGCTAGGTCACCCCTAGGCTTTGGCTAGGGCACCCCTAGGCTTAGGATAGGGCACCCTAAGGCTTCGGCTAAGGCTAGGACTCCCATAGACTAAGAATAGGGCACCCCTGGGCTTTGGATAGGGCACCCCTAGGCTTAGACTTAGGCTAGGGCTCCCCTAGGCTTAGGCTAAGGCTAGGGCTCCCCTAGACTAAGGCTAGGGCACCCCTAGCCTTAGGCTAGGGCACTCCTTTGCTTAGGCTAGGGCACACCTAGGCTTAGGCTAGGGCACCCCTAGGTTTAGGTTGGGCACCCCTAGGCTTAAGCTAGGGCACACCTAGGCTTAGGCTAGGGCAGCCGTAGGCTTAGGCTAAGGCTAGGGCTCCCCTAGCCTAAGGCTAGGGCACCCCTAGGCTTAGGCTAGGGCACCCCTAGGCTTAGGCTAGGGCACCCCTAGGCTTAGGCTAAGGCTAGGGCTCCCCTAGCCTAAGACTAGGGCACCCCTAGGCTTAGGCTAGGGCACCCCTAGACTTAGGGTAGGGCACCCCTAAGCTTAGATTAAGGCACCCCTAGGCTTAGGCTTTGGCAACCCTAGGCTTAGACTAGTGCAACCCTAGGCTTAGGTTAGGGCACCCCTAGGCATAGGCTAAGGCTAGTGCTCCCCTAGCCTAAGGCTAGGGCAGCGCTAGGCTTAAGCTAGGGCACCCCGAGGCTTAGGTTAAGGTTAGGGCTCCCCTAGCCTAACGCTAGGGCACCCCTAGGCTTAGGCTAGAGGACCCCTAGGCTTAGGATAGGGCAACCGTAGGCTTAGGCTAGGGCACGCCTAGGCTTAGGCTAGGGCACCCCTAGGCTTAGGCTAAGGCTAGGGCTCCCCTAGCCTCAGGCTAGGCCACCCCTAGGCTTAGGCTAGGGCACCCCTAGGCTTAGGTTAAGGCTAGGGCTCCCTTAGCCTAATGCTCGAGCACCGCTAGGCTTAGGCTAAGGCACCCCATGACTTTGGTTAGGGCACCCCTAGGCTTAGGCTAAAGGTAGGGCTCCCCTAGCCTAAGGTTAAGGCACCCATAGGCTTAGGCTAGGGCACCCCTAGGCATAGGCTAGGGCACTTCTAGGTTTAGGCTTAGGCTAGGGCACCCCTAGGCTTAGTTTAGGGCACCCCTAGGCTTAGGCTAGGGCACCCCTAGGCTTAGGCTTGGGCACCCCTAGGCTTAGGCTAGGGCACCCCTAGGCTTAAGCTAGGGCACCCCTATGCTTAGGCTAAGGCTAGGGCTCCCCTAGCCTAAGGCTAGGGCACTTCTGGGCTTAGGCTAGGGCAACCCAAGGTTTAGGCTAGGACGCCCCTAGGCTTAGGCTAGGGCACCCCTAGGCTTAGGCTAGGACACCCCTAGGCTTAGGCTAGTGCACCACTAGGCTTAGGCTAGGGCACCCCTAGGCTTAGGCTAGGGCACACCTAGGCTTAGGCTAAATCCAGGGCTCCACTAGCCTAAGGCTAGGGCCCCCATAGGCTTAGGCTAGGGCACCCCTAGGCTTAGGCTACGGCACCCCTAGGCTTAGGTTAGGCACCCCTGGGCTTAGGCTAGGGCACCCCTAGGCTTAGGCTAAAGCCAGGGCTCCCCTAGCCTAAGACTAGGGCACCCATAGGCTTAGGCTAGGGCACCCCTAGGCTTAGGCTAGGGTACCCCTAGTTTTAGGCTAAGGCTAGGGCTCCCCAGTTTAAGGCTAGGGCACCCCTAGGCTTAGGCTAGGGCACCCCTAGGCTTAGGCTAGGGCACCCCTAGGCTTAGGCTAGGGCACCCGTAGACTTAGGCTAGGGCAACCGTAGACTTAGGCTAGGGCACACTAAGGCTTCAGCTAAGGCGGGGACTCCGCTAGACTAAGGATAGGGCACCCCTAGGCTTTGGATAGGGCACCCCTAGGCTTTGACTTAGGCTAGGGCTCCCCAAGCCTAAGGCTAGGGCACCCCTAAGCTTAGGCTAAGGCACCCCTAGGTTTAGGCTAGGGCGAACTAGGCTTAGGCTAAGGCTAGGGCTCCGTTAGCCTAAGGCTAGGGCACCCCTAGGTTTAAGCTAGGAAACCCCTAGGCTTAGGCTAGGTCACCCCTAGGCTTAGGCTAGGGCACCCTTAGGCTTAGGCTAGGGCACCCTAAGGCTTCGGCTAAGGCGAGGACTCCCATAGACTAAGAATAGGGCACCCCTAGGCTTTGGATAGGGCACCCCTAGGCTTAGACTTAGGCTAGGGCTCCCCTAGGCTTAGGCTATGGAACCCCTAGGCTTAGGATAGCGCACCCCTTGGCTTAGGCTAAGGCTAGGGCTCCCCTAGACTAAGGCTAGGGCACCCCTAGACTGAGGCTAGGGCACCACTAGGCTTAGGCTTGGGCACCCCTAGACTTGGCTAAGGCAACCACTTCCCTAGCCTCAGGCTAGGGCACCCCTTGACTGAGGCTAGGGCACCCTAGGCTTAGGCTAGGGCAATCCTTGGCTTAGGCCAAGGCTAGGGCTCCCCTAGCCTCAGGCTAGGGCACTCCTAGGCTCAGGCTAGGACACCCCTTTGCTTAGGCTAAGGCTAGGGCTCGCCTAGCCTAAGGCTAGGGCACCCCTAGGCTTAGGCTAGGGCACCCCTAGGCTTAGGTTTGGGCACCCCTAGGCTTAGGCTGGGGCACCCCTAAGCTTAGGCTACGGCTAGGGCTCCCCTAGCCTACGGCTAGGGCACCCCTAGGCTTAGGTTAGGGCACCCCTAGGCTTAGGCTAGGACACCCCTAGGCTTAGGCTAGGACACCCCTAGGCTTAGGCTAGGGCAGCCCTAGGCTTAGGCTAAGGCTAGGGCTCTCCTAGCCTTAGGCTAGGGCACCCCTAGGCTTAGGCTAGGGCAATCCCTAGGCTTAGGCTAAGGTTAGGGCTCCCCTAGCCTAAGGCTAGGGCACCCCTTGGCTTAGGCTAGGGCACCACTAGGCTTAGGCTAGGGCACCCCTAGGCTTATTCTAAGGCTAGGGCCCCCCGAGGCTTAGTCTAATGCTAGGGCACCCCGAGGCTTAGGCTAGGCACCCCTAGGCTTAGGCTAAGGCACCCCTAGGCTTAGGCTAGGGCACCCCTAGGCTTAGGCTAAGTCTTGGGCTCCCCTAGCCTAAGCTAGGGCACCCCTAGGCTTAGGCTAGGACACCCCTATGCTTATGCTAAGGCTAGGGCTCCCCTAGCCTAAGGCTAGGGCACCCCTAGGCTTAGGCTAGGGCAGGCCTAGGCTTAGGCTAAGGCTAGGTCTCACCTATCCTAAGGATAGGGCACCCCTAGGCTTAGGGTAGAGCATCCCTAGGCTTAGGCTAGGGCACCCATAGACTTTTCTAAGGCAACGGCTCCCCAAGACTCAGGCTAGGGCACCCCTAGACAGAGGCTAGGGCACCCCTAGGCTTAGGCTAGGGCACCCCTAGTCTTAGGCTTGGGCACCCCTAGACTTGGCTAAGGCAACCGCTTCCCTAGCCTTAGGCTAGGGCACCCCTAGACTGAGGCTAGGGCACCCCTATGCTTAGGCTAGGGCAATCCTTGGCTTAGGCTAAGGCTAGGGCTCCCCTAGCCTCAGGCTAGGGCACTCCTAGGCTCAGGCTAGGACACCCCTTTGCTTAGGCTAAGGCTAGGGCTCGCCTAGCCTAAGGCTAGGGCACCCCTAGGCTTAGGCTGTGCACCCCTAGGCTTAGGTTTGGGCACGCCTAGGCTTAGGCTAGGGCACACCTAGGCTTAGGCTACGGCTAGGCTCCCCTAGCCTACGGCTAGGGCACCCCTAGGCTTAGGTTAGGGCACCCCTAGGCTTAGGCTAGGACACCCCTAGGCTTAGGCTAGGACACCCCTAGGCTTAGGCTAGGGCAGCCCTAGGCTTAGGCTAAGGCTAGGGCTCTCCTAGCCTTAGGCTAGGGCACCCCTAGGCTTAGGCTAGGGCAGCCCTAGGCTTAGGCTTGGGCACCACCAGGCTTAGGCTGGGACACCCCTAGGCTTAGGCTAAGGCTAGGGCTCCCCTAACCTAAGCTAGGGTACCCCTAGGCTTAGGTTAGGGCACCCCTAGGCTTAGGCTAGGGCACCCCTAGGCTTAAGCTAGGGCAGCCCTAAGCTTATGCTAAGGCTAGGGCTCGCCTAGCCTAAGGCTAGGGCACCCCTAGGCTTAGGCTGGGGCACCCCTAGGCTTAGGTTAGGGCACCCCTAGGCTTAGGCTGGGGCACCCCTAGGCTTAGGCTAAGGCTAGGGCTCCCCTAGCCTAAGGCTAGGGCACCCCTAGGCTTAGGCTAGGGCACCCCTAGGCTTAGTCTAGGGCATCCCTAGGCTTAGGCTTGGGCACCCCTAGGCTTAGGCTAGGGCACCCCTAGGCTTAGGCTAGGGCACCCCTAGGCTTAGGCTGGGGCACCCCTAGGCTTAGGCTTGGGCACCCCTAGGCTTAGGCTGGGGCACCCCTAGGCTTAGGCTAAGGCTAGGGCTCCCCTAGCCTAAGGCTAGGGCACCCCTAGGCTTAGGCTAGGGCACCCCTAGGCTTAGGCTAGGGCATCCCTAGGCTTAGGGTAGGGCACCCCTAAACTTAGGCTAGGGCACCCCTAGGCTTAGGCTAAGGCTGTGGCTCCCCTAGCCTTAGGCTAGGGCACCCCTAAGCTTAGGCTAAGGCTAGGGTTCTCCTAGCCTTAGGCTAGGGCACCCCTAGGCTTAGGCTAGGGCAGCCCTAGGCTTAGGCTAGGGCACCCCTAGGCTTAGTCAAAGGCTAGGGCACCCCTAGGCTTAGTCTAAGGCTAGGGCACCCCTAGGCTTAGGCTAGGCACCCCTAGGCTTAGGCTAGGGCACCCATAGCCTTGTGCTAGGGCACCCCTAGGCTTAGGCTAAGTCTTGGGCTCCCCTAGCCTAAGCTAGGGCACCCCTAGGCTTAGGCTAGGGCACCCCTAGGCTTAGGCTAGGGCACCCCTATGCTTAGGCTAAGGCTAGGGCTCCCCTAGCCTAAGGCTAGGGCACCCCAAGCCTTAGGCTACGGCAGTCCTAGGCTTAGGCTAAGGCTAGGTCTCGCCTAGCCTAAGGATAGGGCACCCCTAGGCTTAGGGTAGAGCATCCCTAGGCTTAGGCTAGGGCACCGCTAGACTGAGGCTAGGGCACCCCTAGGCTTCGGCTAGGGCAATCCTTTGCTTAGGCAAAGGCTAGGGCTCCCGTAGTCTCAGGCTAGGGCACCCCTAGGCTCAGGCTTGGGCACTCCTAGGCTTAGGCTAAGGCTAGGGCTCCCGTAGCCCTAGGCTATGGCACCCCTAGGCTAAAGCTAGGGCAGCCCTAAGCTTAGGCTAAGGCTAGGGCTTGCCTAGCCTAAGGCTAGGGCACCCCTAGGCTTAGGCTAGGGCACCCCTAGGATTAGGCTTTAGCATCCCTAGGCTTAGGCTGTGCACCCCTAGGCTTAGGCTAGGGCACCCCTAGGCTTAGGCTATGGCACCCCTAGGCTAAGTCTAAGGCTAGGGCACCCCTAGGCTTAGGCCAGGGCACCCCTATTCTTAGGCTAGGGCACCCCTAGGCTTAGGCTAGGGCACACCTAGGCTTAGGCTAAGGCTAGGGCTCCCCTAGCCTATGGCTTGGGCACCCCTATGCTTAGGCTAGTGCACGCCTAGGCTTAGGCTGGGCAGCCCTAGGCTTAGGCTAAGGCTAGGGCTCGCCTAGCCTAAAGCTAGTGCACCCCTAGGCTTAGGCTAGGTACCCCTAGGCTTAGGCTAGGGCACCCCTAGGCTTAGGCTAAGGCTTGAGCTCCCCTAGCCTAAGGCTAGGGCACCCCAAGGCTTAGGCTAGGGCACCCCTAGGCTTAGGCTAGGGAACCCCTATGCTTAGGCTCAGACTAGGGCTCCCCTAGCCTAAGGCTAGGGCACCCCTAGGCTTAGGCTAGGGCAGCCCTAGGCTTAGGCTAAAGCTAGGTCTCGCCTAGCCCAAGGGTAGGGCACCCCTAGGCTTAGGCTAGGACACCCCTAGACTTAGGCTAGGGCACCCCTAGGCTTAGGCTAGGGCACCCCTAGGAGTAGGCTAGGGCACCCCTAGACTTAGGCTATGGCAGCCCTAGGCTTAGGCTAAGGCTAGGTCTCGCCTATCCTAAGGATAGGGCACCCCTAGGCTTAGGTTGGGCACCCCTAATCTTAGGCTAGGGCACCCCTAGGCTTAGGGTAGGGCACCCCAAGGATTAGGCTAGGGAACCCCTAGGCTTAGTCTATGGCACCCCTAGGCTTAGGCGAGTGCACCCCTAGGCTTATGCTAGGGGAGCCCTAGATATATGCTAGGGCACCCCTAGGATTAGGCTTGGGCACCCCTAGGCTTAGGCGAGTGCACCCCTAGGCTTATGCTAGGGCACCCCTAGATATATGCTAGGGCACCCCTAGGATTAGGCTTGGGCACGCCTAGGCTTAGGCTGTGCACCCCTAGGCTTAGGCTAGGGCACCCCTAGGCTTAGGCTATGGCACCCCTAGGCTTAGTCTAAGGCTAGGGCACCCCTAGGCTTAGGCTAGGGCACCCCTATTCTTAGGATAGGGCACCCCTAGGCTTAGGCTAGGGCACACCTAGGCTTAGGCTAAGGCTAGGGCTCCCCTAGCCTATGGCTAGGGCACCCCTATGCTTAGGCTAGTGCACGCCTAGGCTTAGGCTGGGCAGCCCTAGGCTTAGGCTAAGGCTAGGGCTCGCCTAGCCTAAAGCTAGTGCACCCCTAGGCTTAGGCTAGGTACCCCTAGGCTTAGGCTAGGGCACCCCTAGGCTTAGGCTAAGGCTTGGGCTCCCCTAGCCTAAGGCTAGGGCACCCCAATGCTTAGGCTAGGGCACCCCTAGGCTTAGGCTAGGGCAGGCCTAGGCTTAGGCTAAAGCTAGGTCTCGCCTAGCCCAAGGGTAGGGCACCCCTAGGCTTAGGCTAGGACACCCCTAGTCTTAGGCTAGGGCACCCCTAGGCTTAGGCTAGGGCACCCCTAGGAGTAGGCTAGGGCACCCCTAGACTTAGGCTATGGCAGCCCTAGGCTTAGGCTAAGGCTAGGTCTCGCCTATCCTAAGGATAGGGCACCCCTAGGCTTAGGTTGGGCACCCCTAGGCTTAGTCTAAGGCTAGGGCCCCCCGAGGCTTAGGCTAGGCACCCCTAGGCTTAGTCTAGGGCACCCCTAGGCTTAGGTTAGGGCACCCCTAGCCTTAGGCTAGGGCACCCCTAGGCTTAGGCTAAGTCTTGGGCTCCCCTAGCCTAAGCTAGGGCACCCCTAGGCTTAGGCTAGGGCACCCCTAGGCTTAGGCTAGGACACCCCTATGCTTATGCTAAGGCTAGGGCTCCCCTAGCCTAAGGCTAGGGCACCCCTAGGCTTAGGCTAGGGCAGGCCTAGGCTTAGGCTAAGGCTAGGTCTCGCCTATCCTAAGGATAGGGCACCCCTAGGCTTAGGGTAGAGCATGCCTAGGCTTAGGCTAGGGCACCCATAGACTTTTCTAAGGCAACGGCTCCCTTAGACTCAGGCTAGGGCACCCCTAGACTGAGGCTAGGGCACCACTAGGCTTAGGCTAGGGCACCCCTAGGCTTAGGCTTGGGCACCCCTAGACTTGGCTAAGGCAACCGCTTCCCTAGCCTCAGGCTAGGGCACCCCTAGACTGAGGCTAGGGCACCCCTAGGCTTAGGCTAGGGCAATCCTTGGCTTAGGCCAAGGCTAGGGCTCCCCTAGCCTCAGGCTAGGGCACTCCTAGGCTCAGGCTAGGACACCCCTTTGCTTAGGCTAAGTCAAGGTCTCGCCTAGCCTAAGGCTAGGGCACCCCTAGGCTTAGGCTAGGGCACCCCTAGGCTTAGGCTAGGGAACCCCTATGCTTAGGCTCAGACTAGGGCTCCCCTAGCCTAAGGCTAGGGCACCCCTAGGCTTAGGCTAGGGCAGCCCTAGGCTTAGGCTAAAGCTAGGTCTCGCCTAGCCCAAGGGTAGGGCACCCCTAGGCTTAGGCTAGGACACCCCTAGTCTTAGGGTAGGGCACCCCTAGGCTTAGGCTAGGGCACCTGTACGCTTAGGCTAGGGCACCCCTAGGCTTAGGCTACGGCACCCCTAGGCTTAGGCTAGGGCACCCCTAGGCGTAGGCTAGCGCACCCCAAGGCTTAGGCTAAGGCTAGGGCACCCCTAGCCTTAGGCTAGGGAAACCCTAGGCATAGGCTAAGGCTAGGGCTCCCCTAGCCTAAGGCTAGGGCACCCCTAGGCTTAGGCTAGGGCATCCCTAGGCTTAGGCTCGGGCAGCCCTAGGCTTAGGCTAAGGCTAGGTCTCGCCTAGCCTAAGGCTAGGGCACCCCTATTCTTAGGCTAGGGCACCCCTAGGCTTAGGCTAGGGCACACCTAGGCTTAGGCTAAGGCTAGGGCTCCCCTAGCCTATGGCTAGGGCACCCCTATGCTTAGGCTAGTGCACGCCTAGGCTTAGGCTGGGCAGCCCTAGGCTTAGCCTAAGGCTAGGGCTCGCCTAGCCTAAAGCTAGTGCACCCCTAGGCTTAGGCTAGGTACCCCTAGGCTTAGGCTAGGGCACCCCTAGGCTTAGGCTAAGGCTTGGGCTCCCCTAGCCTAAGGCTAGGGCACCCCAAGGCTTAGGCTAGGGCACCCCTAGGCTTAGGCTAGGGAACCCCTATGCTTAGGCTCAGGCTAGGGCTCCCCTAGCCTAAGGCTAGGGCACCCCTAGGCTTAGGCTAGGGCAGCCCTAGGCTTAGGCTAGGGCACCCCTAGGAGTAGGCTAGGGCACCCCTAGACTTAGGCTATGGCAGCCCTAGGCTTAGGCTAATCTAGGTTTCGCCTATCCTAAGGATAGGGCACCCCTAGGCTTAGGTTGGGCACCCCTAGTCTTATGCTAGGGCACCCCTAGGCTTAGGGTAGGGCACCCCAAGGATTAGGCTAGGGAACCCCTAGGCTTAGGCTATGGCACCCCTAGGCTTAGGCGAGTGCACCCCTAGGCTTATGCTAGGGCACCCCTAGGCTTATGCTAGGGCACCCCTAGGCTTAGGCTTGGGCACCCCTAATCTTAGGCCGGGGCACCCCTAGGCTTAGGCTGGGGCACCCCTAGGCTTAGGCTAGGGTAGCCCTAGGTTTAGGCTAAGGCTAGGGCTCCCCTAGCCTAAGACTAGGGCACCCCTAGGTTTAGGCTAAGGCACCCCTAATCTTAGGCTAGGGCAACCCTAGGCTTAGGCTATGACTAGGGCTCCCCTAGCCTAAGGCTAGGGCACCCCTAGGCTCAGGCTAGGGCACGCCTAGGCTTAGGCTAGGGCACATAGCCATAGGCTAAGGCACCCCTAGGCTTAGGCTAGGGCACCCCTAGGCTTAGGCTAAGGCTAGGGCTCCCCTATCCTATAGCTAGGGCACCCCTAGGCTTAGGCTAGTGCACCCCTAGGCTTAGGCTACGGCACCCCTAGCCTAAGACTAAGGCTATGGCTCCCCTAGCCTAAGGCTAGGGCACCCCTAGGCTCAGGCTAGGGCACCCCTAGGCTTAGGCTAGGGCACCCTTAGGCTTAGGCAATGGCACGCCAGGGCTTAGGCTAAGGCTACGGCTCCCCTAGCCTCAGGCTAGTGCACCCCTAGACTCAAGCTAGTGCACCCCTAGGCTTAGGCTAGGGCACCCCTAGGCTTAGGCTAAGGCTAGGGCTCCCCTAGCCTAAGGCTAGGGCACCCCTCGGCTTTGGCTAGGGCACCCCTAGGCTTAGGCTAGGCGACCCCTAGGCTTAGGCTAGGGAAACCCTAGGCTTAGGGTAAGGCTAGGGCTCCCCTAGCCTAAGGCTAGGGCACCCCTAGGCTTAGGCTAGGGCACCCCTAGGCTTAGGCTATGGCACCCCTAGGCTTAGGCGAGGGCACTCCTAGGCTTATGCTAGGGCACCCCTAAGCTTATGCTAGGGCACCCCTAGGCTTAGTCTTGGGCACCCCTAAGCTTAGGCTGGGGCAGCCCTAGGCTTACGATGGGAAACCCCTAGGCTTAGGCTAGGGCACCCCTAGGCTTAGGCTAAGGCTAGGGCTCCCCTAGCCTAAGTCTAGGGCACCCCTAGGCTTAGGCTAAGGCACCCCTAGGCTTAGTCTAGGGCAGCCCTAGACTTAGGCTAGGGCCCCTAGCCTAAGGCTAGGGCACCTCTAGGTTTAGGCTAGGGCACCCCTAGGCTTAAGCTAGGGCACCCATAGGCTTAGGGTAGGGCACCCCTAGGCTTAGGCTAGGGCACCTGTACGCTTAGGCTAGGGCACCCCTAGGCTTATGCTAAGGCTAGGGCTCCCCTAGCCTAAGGCTAGGGCACCCCAAGGCTTAGGCTACGGCACCCCTAGGCTTAGGCTAGGGCACCCCTAGGCGTAGGCTAGCGCACCCCTAGGCTTAGACTAAGGCTAGGGCACCCCTAGCCTTAGGCTAGGGAAACCCTAGGCATAGGCTAAGGCTAGGGCTCCCCTAGCCTAAGGCTAGGGCACCCCTAGGCTTAGGCTAGGGCATCCCTAGGCTTAGGCTTGGGCAGCCTTAGGCTTAGGCTAAGGCTAGGTCTCGCCTAGCCTAAGGCTAGGGCACCCCTATTCTTAGGCTAGGTCACCCCTAGGCTTAGGCTAGGGCACACCTAGGCTTAGGCTAAGGCTAGGGCTCCCCTAGCCTATGGCTAGGGCACCCCTATGCTTAGGCTAGTGCACGCCTAGGCTTAGGCTGGGCAGCCCTAGGCTTAGGCTAAGGCTAGGGCTCGCCTAGCCTAAAGCTAGTGCACCCCTAGGCTTAGGCTAGGTACCCCTAGGCTTAGGCTAGGGCACCCTTGGCTTAGGCTAAGGCTTGGGCTCCCCTAGCCTAAGGCTAGGGCACCCCAAGGCTTAGGCTAGGGCACCCCTAGGCTTAGGCTAGGGAACCCCTATGCTTAGGCTCAGGCTAGGCCTCCCCTAGCCTAAGGCTAGGGCACCCCTAGGCTTAGGCTAGGGCAGCCCTAGGCTTAGTCTAAAGCTAGGTCTCGCCTAGCCCAAGGGTAGGGCACCCCTAGGCTTAGGCTAGGACACCCCTAGTCTTAGGCTAGGGCACCCCTAGGCTTAGGCTAGGGCACACTTAGGAGTAGGCTAGGGCACCCCTAGACTTAGGCTATGGCAACCCTAGGCTTAGGCTAAGGCTAGGTTTCACCTATCCTAAGGATAGGGCACCCCTAGGCTTAGGTTGGGCACCCCTAGTCTTATGCTAGGGCACCCCTAGGCTTAGGGTAGGGCACCCCAAGGATGAGGCTAGGGAACCCCTAGGCTTAGTCTATGGCACCCCTAGGCTTAGGCGAGTGCACCCCTAGGCTTATGCTAGGGCACCCCTAGGCTTATTCTAGGGAACCCCTAGGCTTAGGCTTGGGCACCCCTAATCTTAGGCCGGGGCACCCCTAGGCTTAGGCTGGGGCACCCCTAGGCTTAGGCTAGGGTAGCCCTAGGTTTAGGCTAAGGCTAGGGCTCCCCTAGCCTAAGACTAGGGCACCCCTAGGCTTAGGCTAAGGCATCCCTAATCTTAGGCTAGGGCAACCCTAGGCTTAGGCTAAGACTAGGGCTCCCCTAGCCTAAGGCTAGGGCACCCCTAGGCTCAGGCTAGGGCACCCCTAGGCTTAGGCTAGGGCACATAGCCAAAGGCTAAGGCACCCCTAGGCTTAGGCTAGGGCACCCCTAGGCTTAGGCTAAGGCTAGGGCTCCCCTATCCTATGGCTAGGGCACCCCTAGGCTTAGGCTAGTGCACCCCTAGGCTTAGGCTACGGTACCCCTAGCCTAAGACTAAGGCTATGGCTCCCCTAGCCTAAGGCTAGGGCACCCCTAGGCTCAGGCTAGGGCACCCCTAGGCTTAGGCTAGGGCACCCTTAGGCTTAGTCAATGGCACGCCAGGGCTTAGGCTAAGGCTACGGCTCCCCTAGCCTCAGGCGAGTGCACCCCTAGACTCAAGCTAGTGCACCCCTAGGCTTAGGCTAGGGCACCCCTAGGCTTAGGCTAAGGCTAGGGCTCCCCTAGGCTTTGGCTAGGGCACCCCTAGGCTTAGGCTAGGGGACCCCTAGGCTTAGGCTAGGGAAATCCTAGGCTTAGGGTAAGGCTAGGGCTCCCCTAGCCTAAGGCTAGGGAACCCCTAGGCTTAGGCTAGGGCACCCCTAGGCTTAGGCTATGGCACCCCTAGGCTTAGACTAAGACTACGGCTCCCCTAGCCTAAGGATAGGGCACCCCAAGGCTTAGGCTAGGGCAGCCCTAGGCTTAGGCTAAGGCTAGGTCTCGCCTAACCTAAGGCTAGGGCACCCGTAGGCTCAGGCTAGGGCATCCCTGGGCTTAGGCTAGGGCAGCCCTAGGCTTAGGCTAAGGCTAGGTCTCGCCTAGCCTAAGGCTAGGGCACCCCAAGGCTTAGGCGAGGGCACCCCTAGGCTCAGGTTAGGGCATCCCTGGGCTTAGGCTAGGGCAGCCCTAGGCTTAGGCTAAGGCTAGGTCTCGCCTAGCCTAAGGCTAGGCCACCCCTAGGCTTAGGCTAGGGCACCCCTAGGCTTAGGCTAAGGCTAGGGCTCCTCTAGCCTTAGGCTAGGGCACCCCTAGGCTTAGGTGAGGGCAGCCCTAGGCTTAGGCTAAGGCTAGGGCTCGCCTAGCTTAAGGCTAGGGCAGCTCTAGGCTTAGGCTTGGGCACCCGTAGGCTTAGGCTGGGGCACCCCTAGGCTTAGGCTAAGGCTAGGGCTCCCCTAGGCTTAGGCTAGGGCAGCCCTAGGCTTAGGCTAAAGCTAGGTCTCGCCTAGCCCAAGGGTAGGGCACCCCTAGGCTTAGGCTAGGACACCCCTAGTCTTAGGCTAGGGCACCCCTAGGCTTAGGCTAGGGCACCCCTAGGAGTAGGCTAGGGCACCCCTAGACTTAGGCTATGGCAGCTCTAGGCTTAGGCTAAGGCTAGGTCTCGCCTATCCTAAGGATAGGGCACCCCTAGGCTTAGGTTGGGCACCCCTAGTCTTAGGCTAGGGCACCCCTAGGCTTAGGGTAGGGCACCCCAAGGATTAGGCTAGGGAACCCCTAGGCTTAGTCTATGGCACCCCTAGGCTTAGGCGAGTGCACCCCTAGGCTTATGCTAGGGCACCCCTAGATATATGCTAGGGCACCCCTAGGATTAGGCTTGGGCACCCCTAGGCTTAGGCTGTGCACCCCTAGGCTTAGGCTAGGGCACCCCTAGGCTTAGGCTATGGCACCCCTAGGCTTAGTCTAAGGCTAGGGCACCCCTAGGCTTAGGCTGGGGCAACCCTAGGCTTAGGCTAAGGCTAGGGCTCCCCTAGCCTAAGGCTAGGGCACCCTTAGGCTTAGGCTAGGGCACCCCTAGGCTTAGGCTAGGGCATCCCTAGGCTTAGGCTTAGGCTAGGGCTCACCTAGCTTAAGGCTAGGGCAGCCTAGGCTTAGGCTTGGGCACCACCAGGCTTAGGCTGGGACACCCCTAGGCTTAGGCTAAGGCTAGGGCTCCCCTAACCTAAGCTAGGGCACCCCTAGGCTTAGGTTAGGGCACCCCTAGGCTTAGGCTAGGTGCACCCCTAGGCTTAGGCTAGGGCACCCCTAGGCTTAGGCTAGGGCACCCCTATGCTTAGGCTA
The DNA here is from genome assembly GCF_050624435.1 of Tenrec ecaudatus. Lineage (NCBI taxonomy): Eukaryota > Metazoa > Chordata > Mammalia > Afrosoricida > Tenrecidae > Tenrec > Tenrec ecaudatus. Next base: position 148,324 of record NW_027458070.1, read on the forward strand.
GGGCACCCCTAGGCTTAGGCTAAGGCTTGGGCTCCCCTAGCCTAAGCTAGGGCACCCCAGGCTTAGGCTAGGGCACCCCTAGGCTTAGGCTAGGGCACCCCTATGCTTAGGCTAAGGCTAGGGCTCCCCTAGCCTAAGGCTAGGGCACCCCTAGGCTTATGCTAGGGCAGCCCTAGATATATGCTAGGGCACCCCTAGGATTAGGCTTGGGCACCCCTAGGCTTAGGCGAGTGCACCCCTAGGCTTATGCTAGGGCACCCCTAGATATATGCTAGGGCACCCCTAGGATTAGGCTTGGGCACCCCTAGGCTTAGGCTGTGCACCCCTAGGCTTAGGCTAGGGCACCCCTAGGCTTAGGCTATGGCACCCCTAGGCTTAGTCTAAGGCTAGGGCACCCCTAGGCTTAGGCTAGGGCACCCCTATTCTTAGGATAGGGCACCCCTAGGCTTAGGCTAGGGCACACCTAGGCTTAGGCTAAGGCTAGGGCTCCCCTAGCCTATGGCTAGGGCACCCCTATGCTTAGGCTAGTGCACGCCTAGGCTTAGGCTGGGCAGCCCTAGGCTTAGGCTAAGGCTAGGGCTCGCCTAGCCTAAAGCTAGTGCACCCCTAGGCTTAGGCTAGGTACCCCTAGGCTTAGGCTAGGGCACCCCTAGGCTTAGGCTAAGGCTTGGGCTCCCCTAGCCTAAGGCTAGGGCACCCCAATGCTTAGGCTAGGGCACCCCTAGGCTTAGGCTAGGGCAGGCCTAGGCTTAGGCTAAAGCTAGGTCTCGCCTAGCCCAAGGGTAGGGCACCCCTAGGCTTAGGCTAGGACACCCCTAGTCTTAGGCTAGGGCACCCCTAGGCTTAGGCTAGGGCACCCCTAGGAGTAGGCTAGGGCACCCCTAGACTTAGGCTATGGCAGCCCTAGGCTTAGGCTAAGGCTAGGTCTCGCCTATCCTAAGGATAGGGCACCCCTAGGCTTAGGTTGGGCACCCCTAGGCTTAGTCTAAGGCTAGGGCCCCCCGAGGCTTAGGCTAGGCACCCCTAGGCTTAGTCTAGGGCACCCCTAGGCTTAGGTTAGGGCACCCCTAGCCTTAGGCTAGGGCACCCCTAGGCTTAGGCTAAGTCTTGGGCTCCCCTAGCCTAAGCTAGGGCACCCCTAGGCTTAGGCTAGGGCACCCCTAGGCTTAGGCTAGGACACCCCTATGCTTATGCTAAGGCTAGGGCTCCCCTAGCCTAAGGCTAGGGCACCCCTAGGCTTAGGCTAGGGCAGGCCTAGGCTTAGGCTAAGGCTAGGTCTCGCCTATCCTAAGGATAGGGCACCCCTAGGCTTAGGGTAGAGCATGCCTAGGCTTAGGCTAGGGCACCCATAGACTTTTCTAAGGCAACGGCTCCCCTAGACTCAGGCTAGGGCACCCCTAGACTGAGGCTAGGGCACCACTAGGCTTAGGCTAGGGCACCCCTAGGCTTAGGCTTGGGCACCCCTAGACTTGGCTAAGGCAACCGCTTCCCTAGCCTCAGGCTAGGGCACCCCTAGACTGAGGCTAGGGCACCCCTAGGCTTAGGCTAGGGCAATCCTTGGCTTAGGCCAAGGCTAGGGCTCCCCTAGCCTCAGGCTAGGGCACTCCTAGGCTCAGGCTAGGACACCCCTTTGCTTAGGCTAAGTCAAGGTCTCGCCTAGCCTAAGGCTAGGGCACCCCTAGGCTTAGGCTAGGGCACCCCTAGGCTTAGGCTAGGGAACCCCTATGCTTAGGCTCAGACTAGGGCTCCCCTAGCCTAAGGCTAGGGCACCCCTAGGCTTAGGCTAGGGCAGCCCTAGGCTTAGGCTAAAGCTAGGTCTCGCCTAGCCCAAGGGTAGGGCACCCCTAGGCTTAGGCTAGGACACCCCTAGTCTTAGGCTAGGGCACCCCTAGGCTTAGGCTAGGGCACCCCTAGGAGTAGGCTAGGGCACCCCTAGACTTAGGCTATGGCAGCCCTAGGCTTAGGCTAAGGCTAGGTCTCGCCTGTCCTAAGGATAGGGCACCCCTAGGCTTAGGTTGGGCACCCCTAGTCTTAGGCTAGGGCACCCCTAGGCTTAGGGTAGGGCACCCCAAGGATTAGGCTAGGGAACCCCTAGGCTTAGGCTATGGCACCCCTAGGCTTAGGCGAGTGCACCCCTAGGCTTATGCTAGGGCACCCCTAGATATATGATAGGGCACCCCTAGGATTAGGCTTGGGCACCCCTAGGCTTAGGCTGTGCACCCCTAGGCTTAGGCTAGGGCACCCCTAGGCTTAGGCTATGGCACCCCTAGGCTTAGTCTAAGGCTAGGGCACCCCTAGGCTTAGGCTAGGGCACCCCTATTCTTAGGATAGGGCACCCCTAGGCTTATGCTAGGGCACACATAGGCTTAGGCTAAGGCTAGGGCTCCCCTAGCCTATGGCTAGGGCACCCCGATGCTTAGGCTAGTGCACGCCTAGGTTTAGGCTGGGCAGCCCTAGGCTTAGGCTAAGGCTAGGGCTCGCCTAGCCTAAAGCTAGTGCACCCCTAGGCTTAGGCTAGGGCACCCCTAGCCTTAGGCTAAGGCTTGGGCTCCCCTAGCCTAAGGCTAGGGCACCCCAATGCTTAGGCTAGGGCACCCCTAGGCTTAGGCTAGGGAACCCCTATGCTTAGGCTCAGGCTAGGGCTCCCCTAGCCTAAGGCTAGGGCACCCCTAGGCTTAGGCTAGGGCAGCCCTAGGCTTAGGCTAAAGCTAGGTTTCGCCTAGCCCAAGGGTAGGGCACCCCTAGGCTTAGGCTAGGACACCCCTAGTCTTAGGCTAGGGCACCCCTAGGCTTAGGCTAGGGCACCCCTAGGAGTAGGCTAGGGCACCCCTAGACTTAGGCTATGGCAGCCCTAGGCTTAGGCTAAGGCTAGGTCTCGCCTATCCTAAGGATAGGGCACCCCTAGGCTTAGGTTGGGCACCCCTAGGCTTAGTCTAAGGCTAGGGCCCCCCGAGGCTTAGGCTAGGCACCCCTAGGCTTATTCTAGGGCACCCCTAGCCTTAGGCTAGGGCACCCCTAGGCTTAGGCTAGGGCACCCCTAGCCTTAGGCTAGGGCACCCCTAGGCTTAGGCTAAGTCTTGGGCTCCCCTAGCCTAAGCTAGGGCACCCCTAGTCTTAGGCTAGGGCACCCCTAGGCTTAGGCTAGGACACCCCTATGCTTATGCTAAGGCTAGGGCTCCCCTAGCCTAAGGCTAGGGCACCCCTAGGCTTAGGCTAGGGCAGGCCTAGGCTTAGGCTAAGGCTAGGTCTCGCCTATCCTAAGGATAGGGCACCCCTAGGCTTAGGGTAGAGCATGCCTAGGCTTAGGCTAGGGCACCCATAGACTTTTCTAAGGCAACGGCTCCCCTAGACTCAGGCTAGGGCACCCCTAGACTGAGGCTAGGGCACCACTAGGCTTAGGCTAGGGCACCCCTAGGCTTAGGCTTGGGCACCCCTAGACTTGGCTAAGGCAACCGCTTCCCTAGCCTCAGGCTAGGGCACCCCTAGACTGAGGCTAGGGCACCCCTAGGCTTAGGCTAGGGCAATCCTTGGCTTAGGCCAAGGCTAGGGCTCCCCTAGCCTCAGGCTAGGGCACTCCTAGGCTCAGGCTAGGACACCCCTTTGCTTAGGCTAAGTCTAGGTCTCGCCTAGCCTAAGGCTAGGGCACCCCTAGGCTTAGGCTAGGGCACCCCTAGGCTTAGGTTTGGGCACCCCTAGGCTTAGGCTGGGGCAACCCTAGGCTTAGGCTAAGGCTAGGGCTCCCCTAGCCTAAGGCTAGGGCACCCTTAGGCTTAGGCTAGGGCACGCCTAGGCTTAGGCTAGGGCACACCTAGGCTTAGGCTACGGCTAGGGCTCCCCTAGCCTACGGCTAGGGCACCCCTAGGCTTAGGTTAGGGCACCCCTAGGCTTAGGCTAGGACACCCCTAGGCTTAGGCTAGGACACCCCTAGGCTTAGGCTAGGGCAGCCCTAGGCTTAGGCTAAGGCTAGGGCTCTCCTAGCCTTAGGCTAGGGCACCCCTAGGCTTAGGCTAGGGCATCCCTAGGCTTAGGCTTAGGCTAGGGCTCGCCTAGCTTAAGGCTAGGGCAGCCCTAGGCTTAGGCTTGGGCACCACCAGGCTTAGGCTGGGACACCCCTAGGCTTAGGCTAAGGCTAGGGCTCCCCTAACCTAAGCTAGGGCACCCCTAGGCTTAGGTTAGGGCACCCCTAGGCTTAGGCTAGGTGCACCCCTAGGCTTAGGCTAGGGCACCCCTAGGCTTAGGCTAGGGCACCCCTATGCTTAGGCTAGGGCACCCCTAGGCTTAGGCTAAGGCTTGGGCTCCCCTAGCCTAAGCTAGGGCACCCCAGGCTTAGGCTAGGGCACCCCTAGGCTTAGGCTAGGGCACCCCTATGCTTAGGCTAAGGCTAGGGCTCCCCTAGCCTAAGCTAGGGCACCCCTAGGCTTATGCTAGGGCAGCCCTAGGCTTAGGCTAAGGCTAGGTCTCGCCTAGCCTAAGGATAGGGCACACCTAGTCTTAGGCTAGGACACCCCTAGGCTTAGGCTAGGGCACTCCTAGACTTTTCTAAGGCAACGGCTCCCCTAGCCTCAGGCTAGGGCACCCCTAGACTGAGGCTAGGGCACCCCTAGGCTTAGGCTAGGGCAATCCTTGGCTTAGGCTAAGGCTAGGACTCCACTAGCCTCAGGTTAGGGCACCCCTAGGCTCAGGCTAGGGCTCCCCTAGGCTTAGGCTAAGGCTAGTGCTCCCCTAGCCTAAGGTTCTGGCACCCCTAGGCTTAAGCTCGGGCAGCCCTAAGCTTATGCTAAGGCTAGGGCTCGCCTAGCCTAAGGCTAGGGCACCCCTAGGCTTAGGCTGGGGCACCCCTAGGCTTAGGTTAGGGCACCCCTAGGCTTAGGCTGGGGCACCCCTAGGCTTAGGTTAGGGCACCCCTAGGCTTAGGCTAGGGCACACCTAGGCTTAGGCTAGGGCACCCCTAGGCTTAGTCTAGGGCACCCCTAGGCTTAGGCTAGGGCACCCCTAGGCTTAGTCTAAGGCTAGGGCACCCCTAGGCTTAGGCTACGGCACCCCTAGGCTTAGGCTTGGGCACCCCTATGCTTAGGCTGGGGAACCCCTAGGCTTAGGCTAAGGCTAGGGCTCCCCTAGCCTAAGGCTAGGGCAGCCCTAGGCTTAGGCTAGGGCACCCCTAGGCTTAGGCTAGGGCACCCCTAGGCTTAGGCTAGGGCACCCCTAGGCTTAGGGTAGGGCACCCCTAAGCTTAGGCTAGGGCACCCCTAGGCTTAGGCTAAGGCTGTGGCTCCCCTAGCCTTAGGCTAGGGCACCCCTAAGCTTAGGCTAGGGCAGCCCTAGGCTTAGGCTAGGGCACGCCTAGGCTTAGGCTAGGGCACCCCTAGGCTTAGGCTAGGGCAGCCCTAGGCTTAGGCTAGGGCACCCCAAGGCTTAGTCAAAGGCTAGGGCACCCCTAGGATTAGTCTAAGGCTAGGGCACCCCTAGGCTTAGGCTAGGCACCCCTAGGCTTAGGCTAGGGCACCCCTAGCCTTGGGCTAGGGCACCCCTAGGCTTAGGCTAAGTCTTGGGCTCCCCTAGCCTAAGCTAGGGCACCCCTAGGCTTAGGCTAGCGCACCCCTAGGCTTAGGCTAGGGCACCCCGATGCTTAGGCTAAGGCTAGGGCTCCCCTAGCCTAAGGCTAGGGCACCCCAAGGCTTAGGCTAGGTCAGGCCTAGGCTTAGGCTAAGGCTAGGTCTCGCCTAGCCGAAGGATAAGGCACCCCTAGGCTTAGGGTAGAGCATGCCTAGGCTTAGGCTAGGGCACACCTAGACTTTTCTAAGGCAATGGCTCCCCTAGCCTCAGGGTAGGGCACCCCTAGACTGAGGCTAGGGCACCCCTAGGCTTCGGCTAGGGCAATCCTTTGCTTAGGCAAAGGCTAGGGCTCCCCTAGTCTCAGGCTAGGGCACCCCTAGGCTCAGGCTTGGGCACCCCTAGGCTTAGGCTAAGGCTAGGGCTCCCGTAGCCCTTGGCTATGGCACCCCTAGGCTAAAGCTAGGGCAGCCCTAAGCTTAGGCTAAGGCTAGGGCTAGCCTAGCCTAAGGCTAGGGCACCCCTAGGCTTAGGCTAGGGCACCCCTAGGATTAGGCTTGGGCACCCCTAGGCTTAGGCTGTGCACCCCTAGGCTTAGGCTAGGGCACCCCTAGACTTAGGCTATGGCACCCCTAGGCTTATTCTAAGGCTAGGGCACCCCTAGGCTTAGGCTAGGCCACCACTATTCTTAGGCTAGGGCACCCCTAGGCTTAGGCTAGGTACCCCTAGGCTTAGGCTAGGCCACCCCTAGGCTTAGGCTAAGGCTTGGGCTCCCCTAGCCTAAGGCTAGGGCACCCCAAGGCTTAGGCTAGGGCACCCCTAGGCTTAGGCTAGGGAACCCCTATGCTTAGGCTCAGGCTAGGGCTCCCCTAGCCTAAGGCTAGGGCACCCCTAGGCTTAGGCTAGGGCAGCCCTAGGCTTAGGCTAAAGCTAGGTCTCGCCTAGCCCAAGGGTAGGGCACCCCTAGGCTTAGGCTAGGACACCCCTAGTCTTAGGCTAGGGCACCCCTAGGCTTAGGCTAGGGCACCCCTAGGAGTAGGCTAGGGCACCCCTAGACTTAGGCTATGGCAGCCCTAGGCTTAGGCTAAGGCTAGGTCTCGCCTATCCTAAGGATAGGGCACCCCTAGGCTTAGGTTGGGCACCCCTAGTCTTAGGCTAGGGCACCCCTAGGCTTAGGGTAGGGCACCCCAAGGATTAGGCTAGGGAACCCCTAGGCTTAGGCTATGGCACCTCTAGGCTTAGGCGAGTGCACCCCTAGGCTTATGCTAGGGCACCCCTAGGCTTATGCTAGGGCACCCCTAGGATTAGGCTTGGGCACCCCTAGGATTAGGCTGTGCACCCCTAGGCTTAGGCTAGGGCACCCCTAGGCTTAGGCTAGGGCACATAGCCAAAGTCTAAGGCACCCCTAGGCTTAGGCTAGGGCACCCCTAGCCTTAGGCTAAGGCTAGGTCTCCCCTATCCTATAGCTAGGGCACCCCTAGGCTTAGGCTTGTGCACCCCTAGGCTTAGGCTAGGGCACCCCTAGCCTAAGACTAAGGCTATGGCTCCCCTAGCCTAAGGCTAGGGCACCCCTAGGCTCAGGCTAGGGCACCCCTAGGCTTAGGATAGGGCACCCTTAGGCTTAGGCAATGGCACGCCAGGGCTTAGGCTAAGGCTATGGCTCCCCTAGCCTCAGGCTAGTGCACCCCTAGACTCAAGCTAGTGCACCCCTAGGCTTAGGCTAGGGCACCCCTAGGCTTAGGCTAAGGCTAGGGCTCCCCTAGCCTAAGGCTAGGGCACCCATAGGCTTAGGCTAGGGGACCCCTAGGCTTAGGCTAGGGAAACCCTAGGCTTAGGGTAAGGCTAGGGCTCCCCTAGCCTAAGGCTAGGGCACCCGTAGGCTTAGGCTAGGGCACCCCTAGGCTTAGGCTATGGCACGCCTAGGCTTAGGCGAGGGCACTCCTAGGCTTATGCTAGGGCACCCCTAAGCTTATGCTAGGGCACCCCTAGGCTTAGGCTTGGGCACCCCTAAGCTTAGGCTGGGGCATCCCTAGGCTTAGGATGGGAAACCCCTAGGCTTAGGCTAGGGCACCCCTAGGCTTAGGCTAAGGCTAGGGCTCCCCTAGCCTAAGTCTAGTGCACCACTAGGCTTAGGCTAAGGCACCCCTAGGCTTAGTCTAGGGCAGCCCTAGACTTAGGCTAGGGCCCCTAGCCTAAGGCTAGGGCACCTCTAGGTTTAGGCTAGGGCACCCCTAGGCTTAAGCTAGGGCACCCATAGGCTTAGGGTAGGGCACCCCTAGGCTTAGGCTAGGGCACCTGTACGCTTAGGCTAGGGCACCCCTAGGCTTATGCTAAGGCTAGGGCTCCCCTAGCCTAAGGCTAGGGCACCCCAAGGCTTAGGCTACGGCACCCCTAGGCGTAGGCTAGCGCACCCCAAGGCTTAGGCTAAGGCTAGGGCACCCCTAGCCTTAGGCTAGGGAAACCCTAGGCATAGGCTAAGGCTAGGGCTCCCCTAGCCTAAGGCTAGGGCACCCCTAGGCTTAGGCTAGGGCATCCCTAGGCTTAGGCTCGGGCAGCCCTAGGCTTAGGCTAAGGCTAGGTCTCGCCTAGCCTAAGGCTAGGGCACCCCTATTCTTAGGCTAGGGCACCCCTAGGCTTAGGCTAGGGCACACCTAGGCTTAGGCTAAGGCTAGGGCTCCCCTAGCCTATGGCTAGGGCACCCCTATGCTTAGGCTAGTGCACGCCTAGGCTTAGGCTGGGCAGCCCTAGGCTTAGCCTAAGGCTAGGGCTCGCCTAGCCTAAAGCTAGTGCACCCCTAGGCTTAGGCTAGGTACCCCTAGGCTTAGGCTAGGGCACCCCTAGGCTTAGGCTAAGGCTTGGGCTCCCCTAGCCTAAGGCTAGGGCACCCCAAGGCTTAGGCTAGGGCACCCCTAGGCTTAGGCTAGGGAACCCCTATGCTTAGGCTCAGGCTAGGGCTCCCCTAGCCTAAGGCTAGGGCACCCCTAGGCTTAGGCTAGGGCAGCCCTAGGCTTAGGCTAGGGCACCCCTAGGAGTAGGCTAGGGCACCCCTAGACTTAGGCTATGGCAGCCCTAGGCTTAGGCTAATCTAGGTTTCGCCTATCCTAAGGATAGGGCACCCCTAGGCTTAGGTTGGGCACCCCTAGTCTTATGCTAGGGCACCCCTAGGCTTAGGGTAGGGCACCCCAAGGATTAGGCTAGGGAACCCCTAGGCTTAGGCTATGGCACCCCTAGGCTTAGGCGAGTGCACCCCTAGGCTTATGCTAGGGCACCCCTAGGCTTATGCTAGGGCACCCCTAGGCTTAGGCTTGGGCACCCCTAATCTTAGGCCGGGGCACCCCTAGGCTTAGGCTGGGGCACCCCTAGGCTTAGGCTAGGGTAGCCCTAGGTTTAGGCTAAGGCTAGGGCTCCCCTAGCCTAAGACTAGGGCACCCCTAGGTTTAGGCTAAGGCACCCCTAATCTTAGGCTAGGGCAACCCTAGGCTTAGGCTATGACTAGGGCTCCCCTAGCCTAAGGCTAGGGCACCCCTAGGCTCAGGCTAGGCCACGCCTAGGCTTAGGCTAGGGCACATAGCCAAAGGCTAAGGCACCCCTAGGCTTAGGCTAGGGCACCCCTAGGCTTAGGCTAAGGCTAGGGCTCCCCTATCCTATAGCTAGGGCACCCCTAGGCTTAGGCTAGTGCACCCCTAGGCTTAGGCTACGGCACCCCTAGCCTAAGACTAAGGCTATGGCTCCCCTAGCCTAAGGCTAGGGCACCCCTAGGCTCAGGCTAGGGCACCCCTAGGCTTAGGCTAGGGCACCCTTAGGCTTAGGCAATGGCACGCCAGGGCTTAGGCTAAGGCTACGGCTCCCCTAGCCTCAGGCTAGTGCACCCCTAGACTCAAGCTAGTGCACCCCTAGGCTTAGGCTAGGGCACCCCTAGGCTTAGGCTAAGGCTAGGGCTCCCCTAGCCTAAGGCTAGGGCACCCCTCGGCTTTGGCTAGGGCACCCCTAGGCTTAGGCTAGGCGACCCCTAGGCTTAGGCTAGGGAAACCCTAGGCTTAGGGTAAGGCTAGGGCTCCCCTAGCCTAAGGCTAGGGCACCCCTAGGCTTAGGCTAGGGCACCCCTAGGCTTAGGCTATGGCACCCCTAGGCTTAGGCGAGGGCACTCCTAGGCTTATGCTAGGGCACCCCTAAGCTTATGCTAGGGCACCCCTAGGCTTAGTCTTGGGCACCCCTAAGCTTAGGCTGGGGCAGCCCTAGGCTTACGATGGGAAACCCCTAGGCTTAGGCTAGGGCACCCCTAGGCTTAGGCTAAGGCTAGGGCTCCCTAGCCTAAGTCTAGGGCACCCCTAGGCTTAGGCTAAGGCACCCCTAGGCTTAGTCTAGGGCAGCCCTAGACTTAGGCTAGGGCCCCTAGCCTAAGGCTAGGGCACCTCTAGGTTTAGGCTAGGGCACCCCTAGGCTTAAGCTAGGGCACCCATAGGCTTAGGGTAGGGCACCCCTAGGCTTAGGCTAGGGCACCTGTACGCTTAGGCTAGGGCACCCCTAGGCTTATGCTAAGGCTAGGGCTCCCCTAGCCTAAGGCTAGGGCACCCCAAGGCTTAGGCTACGGCACCCCTAGGCTTAGGCTAGGGCACCCCTAGGCGTAGGCTAGCGCACCCCTAGGCTTAGACTAAGGCTAGGGCACCCCTAGCCTTAGGCTAGGGAAACCCTAGGCATAGGCTAAGGCTAGGGCTCCCCTAGCCTAAGGCTAGGGCACCCCTAGGCTTAGGCTAGGGCATCCCTAGGCTTAGGCTTGGGCAGCCTTAGGCTTAGGCTAAGGCTAGGTCTCGCCTAGCCTAAGGCTAGGGCACCCCTATTCTTAGGCTAGGTCACCCCTAGGCTTAGGCTAGGGCACACCTAGGCTTAGGCTAAGGCAGCCCTAGGCTTAGGCTAAGGCTAGGTCTCGCCTATCCTAAGGATAGGGCACCCCTAGGCTTAGGTTGGGCACCCCTAGGCTTAGTCTAAGGCTAGGGCCCCCCGAGGCTTAGGATAGGCACCCCTAGGCTTAGTCTAGGGCACCCCTAGGCTTAGGCTAGGGCACCCCTAGCCTTAGGCTAGGGCACCCCTAGGCTTAGCCTAAGGCTAGGGCTCGCCTAGCCTAAGCTAGGGCACCCCTAGGCTTAGGCTAGGGCACCCCTAGGCTTAGGCTAGGACACCCCTATGCTTATGCTAAGGCTAGGGCTCCCCTAGCCTAAGGCTAGGGCACCCCTAGGCTTAGGCTAGGGCAGGCCTAGGCTTAGGCTAAGGCTAGGTCTCGCCTATCCTAAGGATAGGGCACCCCTAGGCTTAGGGTAGAGCATGCCTAGGCATAGGCTAGGGCACCCATAGACTTTTCTAAGGCAACGGCTCCCCTAGACTCAGGCTAGGGCACCCCTAGACTGAGGCTAGGGCACCACTAAGCTTAGGCTAGGGCACCCCTAGGCTTAGGTTTGGGCACCCCTAGACTTGGCTAAGGCAACCGCTTCCCTAGCCTCAGGCTAGGGCACCCCTAGACTGAGGCTAGGGCACCCCTAGGCTTAGGCTAGGGCAATCCTTGGCTTAGGCCAAGGCTAGGGCTCCCCTAGCCTCAGGCTAGGGCACTCCTAGGCTCAGGCTAGGACACCCCTTTGCTTAGGCTAAGTCTAGGTCTCGCCTAGCCTAAGGCTAGGGCACCCCTAGGCTTAGGCTAGGGCACCCCTAGGCTTAGGCTAGGGAACCCCTATGCTTAGGCTCAGACTAGGGCTCCCCTAGCCTAAGGCTAGGGCACCCCTAGGCTTAGGCTAGGGCAGCCCTAGGCTTAGGCTAAAGCTAGGTCTCGCCTAGCCCAAGGGTAGGGCACCCCTAGGCTTAGGCTAGGACACCCCTACTCTTAGGCTAGGGCACCCCTAGGCTTAGGCTAGGGCACCCCTAGGAGTAGGCTAGGGCACCCCTAGACTTAGGCTATGGCAGCCCTAGGCTTAGGCTAAGGCTAGGTCTCGCCTGTCTTAAGGATAGGGCACCCCTAGGCTTAGGTTGGGCACACCTAGTCTTAGGCTAGGGCACCCCTAGGCTTAGGGTAGGGCACCCCAAGGATTAGGCTAGGGAACCCCTAGGCTTAGGCTATGGCACCCCTAGGCTTAGGCGAGTGCACCCCTAGGCTTATGCTAGGGCACCCCTAGATATATGATAGGGCACCCCTAGGATTAGGCTTGGGCACCCCTAGGCTTAGGCTGTGCACCCCTAGGCTTAGGCTAGGGCACCCCTAGGCTTAGGCTATGGCACCCCTAGGCTTCGTCTAAGGCTAGGGCACCCCTTGGCTTAGGCTAGGGCACCCCTATTCTTAGGATAGGGCACCCCTAGGCTTATGCTAGGGCACACCTAGGCTTAGGCTAAGGCTAGGGCTCCCCTAGCCTATGGCTAGGGCACCCCTATGCTTAGGCTAGTGCACGCCTAGGCTTAGGCTGGGCAGCCCTAGGCTTAGGCTAAGGTTAGGGCTCGCCTAGCCTAAAGCTAGTGCACCCCTAGGCTTAGGCTAGGGCACCCCTAGGCTTAGGCTAAGGCTTGGGCTCCCCTAGCCTAAGGCTAGGGCATCCCAATGCTTAGGCTAGGGCACCCCTAGACTTAGGCTAGGGAACCCCTATGCTTAGGCTCAGGCTAGGGCTCCCCTAGCCTAAGGCTAGGGCACCCCTAGGCTTAGGCTAGGGCAGCCCTAGGCTTAGGCTAAAGCTAGGTCTCGCCTAGCCCAAGGGTAGGGCACCCCTAGGCTTAGGCTAGGACACCCCTAGTCTTAGGCTAGGGCACCCCTAGGCTTAGGCTAGGGCACCCCTAGGAGTAGGCTAGGGCACCCCTAGGCTTAGGCTATGGCAGCCCTAGGCTTAGGCTAAGGCTAGGTCTCGCCTATCCTAAGGATAGGGCACCCCTAGGCTTAGGTTGGGCACCCCTAGGCTTAGTCTAAGGCTAGGGCCCCCCGAGGCTTAGGCTAGGCACCCCTAGGCTTAGTCTAGGGCACCCCTAGGCTTAGGCTAGGGCACCCCTAGCCTTAGGCTAGGGCACCCCTAGGCTTAGGCTAAGTCTTGGGCTCCCCTAGCCTAAGCTAGGGCACCCCTAGGCTTAGGCTAGGGCACCCCTAGGCTTAGGCTAGGACACCCCTATGCTTATGCTAAGGCTAGGGCTCCCCTAGCCTAAGGCTAGGGCACCCCTAGGCTTAGGCTAGGGCAGGCCTAGGCTTAGGCTAAGGCTAGGTCTCGCCTATCGTAAGGATAGGGCACCCCTAGGCTTAGGGTAGAGCATGCCTAGGCTTAGGCTAGGGCACCCATAGACTTTTCTAAGGCAACGGCTCCCCTAGACTCAGGGTAGGGCACCCCTAGACTGAGGCTAGGGCACCACTAGGCTTAGGCTAGGGCACCCCTAGGCTTAGGCTTGGGCACCCCTAGACTTGGCTAAGGCAACCGCTTCCCTAGCCTCAGGCTAGGGCACCCCTAGACTGAGGCTAGGGCACCCCTAGGCTTAGGCTAGGGCAATCCTTGGCTTAGGCCAAGGCTAGGGCTCCCCTAGCCTCAGGCTAGGGCACTCCTAGGCTCAGGCTAGGACACCCCTTTGCTTAGGCTAAGTCTAGGTCTCGCCTAGCCTAAGGCTAGGGCACCCCTAGGCTTAGGCTAGGGCACCCCTAGGCTTAGGTTTGGGCACCCCTAGGCTTAGGCTGGGGCAACCCTAGGCTTAGGCTAAGGCTAGGGCTCCCCTAGCCTAAGGCTAGGGCACCCTTAGGCTTAGGCTAGGGCATGCCTAGGCTTAGGCTAGGGCACACCTAGGCTTAGGCTACGGCTAGGGCTCCCCTAGCCTACGGCTAGGGCACCCCTAGGCTTAGGTTAGGGCACCCCTAGGCTTAGGCTAGGACACCCCTTGGCTTAGGCTAGGACACCCCTAGGCTTAGGCTAGGGCAGCCCTAGGCTTAGGCTAAGGCTAGGGCTCTCCTAGCCTTAGGCTAGGGCACCCCTAGGCTTAGGCTAGGGCATCCCTAGGCTTAGGCTTAGGCTAGGGCTCGCCTAGCTTAAGGCTAGGGCAGCCTAGGCTTAGGCTTGGGCACCACCAGGCTTAGGCTGGGACACCCCTAGGCTTAGGCTAAGGCTAGGGCTCCCCTAACCTAAGCTAGGGCACCCCTAGGCTTAGGTTAGGGCACCCCTAGGCTTAGGCTAGGTGCACCCCTAGGCTTAGGCTAGGGCACCCCTAGGCTTAGGCTAGGGCACCCCTATGCTTAGGCTAGGGCACCCCTAGGCTTAGGCTAAGGCTTGGGCTCCCCTAGCCTAAGCTAGGGCACCCCAGGCTTAGGCTAGGGCACCCCTAGGCTTAGGCTAGGGCACCCCTATGCTTAGGCTAAGGCTAGGGCTCCCCTAGCCTAAGGCTAGGGCACCCCTAGGCTTATGCTAGGGCAGCCCTAGGCTTAGGCTAAGGCTAGGTCTCGCCTAGCCTAAGGATAGGGCACACCTAGTCTTAGGCTAGGACACCCCTAGGCTTAGGCTAGGGCACTCCTAGACTTTTCTAAGGCAACGGCTCCCCTAGCCTCAGGCTAGGGCACCCGTAGACTGAGGTAGGGCACCCCTAGGCTTAGGCTAGGGCAATCCTTGGCTTAGGCTAAGGCTAGGACTCCACTAGCCTCAGGTTAGGGCACCCCTAGGCTCAGGCTAGGGCTCCCCTAGGCTTTGGCTAAGGCTAGTGCTCCCCTAGCCTAAGGTTCTGGCACCCCTAGGCTTAAGCTCGGGCAGCCCTAAGCTTATGCTAAGGCTAGGGCTCGCCTAGCCTAAGGCTAGGGCACCCCTAGGCTTAGGCTGGGGCACCCCTAGGCTTAGGTTAGGGCACCCCTAGGCTTAGTCTGGGGCACCCCTAGGCTTAGGTTAGGGCACCCCTAGGCTTAGGCTAGGGCACACCTAGGCTTAGGCTAGGGCACCCCTAGGCTTAGTCTAGGGCACCCCTAGGCTTAGGCTAGGGCACCCCTAGGCTTAGTCTAAGGCTAGGGCACCCCTAGGCTTAGGCTACGGCACCCCTAGGCTTAGGCTTGGGCACCCCTATGCTTAGGCTGGGGAACCCCTAGGCTTAGGCTAAGGTTAGGGCTCCCCTAGCCTAAGGCTAGGGCACCCCTAGGCTTAGGCTAGGGCACCCCTAGGCTTAGGCTAGGGCACCCCTAGGCTTAGGGTAGGGCACCCCTAAGCTTAGGCTAGGGCACCCCTAGGCTTAGGCTAAGGCTGTGGCTCCCCTAGCCTTAGGCTAGGGCACCCCTAAGCTTAGGCTAGGGCAGCCCTAGGCTTAGGCTAGGGCACGCCTAGGCTTAGGCTAGGGCACCCCTAGGATTAGGCTAGGGCAGCCCTAGGCTTAGGCTAGGGCACCCCAAGGCTTAGTCAAAGGCTAGGGCACCCCTAGGCTTAGTCTAAGGCTAGGGCACCCCTAGGCTTAGGCTAGGCACCCCTAGGCTTAGGCTAGGCCACCCCTAGCCTTGGGCTAGGGCACCCCTAGGCTTAGGCTAAGTCTTGGGCTCCCCTAGCCTAAGCTAGGGCACCCCTAGGCTTAGGCTAGCGCCCCCCTAGGCTTAGGCTAGGGCACCCCTATGCTTAGGCTAAGGCTAGGGCTCCCCTAGCCTAAGGCTAGGGCACCCCAAGGCTTAGGCTAGGGCAGGCCTAGGCTTAGGCTAAGGCTAGGTCTCGCCTAGCCGAAGGATAGGGCACCCCTAGGCTTAGGGTAGAGCATCCCTAGGCTTAGGCTAGGGCACACCTAGACTTTTCTAAGGCAATGGCTCCCCTAGCCTCAGGGTAGGGCACCCCTAGACTGAGGCTAGGGCACCACTAGGCTTCGGCTAGGGCAATCCTTTGCTTAGGCAAAGGCTAGGGCTCCCCTAGTCTCAGGCTAGGGCACCCCTAGGCTCAGGCTTGGGCACCCCTAGGCTTAGGCTAAGGCTAGGGCTCCCGCAGCCCTTGGCTATGGCACCCCTAGGCTAAAGCTAGGGCACCCCTATGCTTAGGCTAAGGCTAGGGCTCCCTTAGCCTAACCCTAAGGCACCCCTATGCTTAGGGTAGGGCACCCCTAGGCTTAGGCTAGGGCACGCCTAGGCTTAGGCTAGGGCACCCCTAGGCTTAGGCTAGGGCACCCCTAGGATTAGGCTTGGGCACCCCTAGGCTTAGGCTGTGCACCCCTAGGCTTAGGCTAGGGCACCCCTAGGCTTAGGCTATGGCACCCCTAGGCTTAGTCTAAGGCTAGGGCACCCCTAGGCTTAGGCTAGGGCACCACTATTCTTAGGCTAGGGCACCCCTAGGCTTAGGCTAGGTACCCCTAGGCTTAGGCTAGGCCACCCCTAGGCTTAGGCTAAGGCTTGGGCTCCCCTAGCCTAAGGCTAGGGCACCCACAAGGCTTAGGCTAGGGCACCCCTAGGCTTAGGCTAGGGAACCCCTATGCTTAGGCTCAGGCTGGGGCTCCCGTTGCCTAAGGCTAGGGCACCCCTAGGCTTAGGCTAGGGCAGCCCTAGGCTTAGGCTAAAGCTAGGTCTCGCCTAAACCAAGGGTAGGGCACCCCTAGGCTTAGGCTAGGACACCCCTAGTCTTAGGCTAGGGCACCCCTAGGCTTAGGCTAGGGCACCCCTAGGAGTAGGCTAGGGCACCCCTAGACTTAGGCTATGGCAGCCCTAGGCTTAGGCTAAGGCTAGGTCTCGCCTATCCTAAGGATAGGGCACCCCTAGGCTTAGGTTGGGCACCCCTAGTCTTAGGCTAGGGCACCCCTAGGCTTCGGGTAGGGCACCCCAAGGATTAGGCTAGGGAACCGCTAGGCTTAGGCTATGGCACCTCTAGGCTTAGGCGAGTGCACCCCTAGGCTTATGCTAGGGCACCCCTAGGCTTATGCTAGGGCACCCCTAGGATTAGGCTTGGGCACCCCTAGGATTAGGCTGTGCACCCCTAGGCTTAGGCTAGGGCACCCCTAGGCTTAGGCTAGGGCACATAGCCAAAGTCTAAGGCACCCCTAGGCTTAGGCTAGGGCACCCCTAGCCTTAGGCTAAGGCTAGGTCTCCCCTATCCTATAGCTAGGGCACCCCTAGGCTTAGGCTAGTGCACCCCTAGGCTTAGGCTAGGGCACCCCTAGCCTAAGACTAAGGCTATGGCTCCCCTAGCCTAAGGCTAGGGCACCCCTAGGATCAGGCTAGGGCACCCCTAGGCTTAGGCTAGGGCACCCTTAGGCTTAGGCAATGGCACGCCAGGGCTTAGGCTAAGGCTATGGCTCCCCTAGCCTCAGGCTAGTGCACCCCTAGACTCAAGCTAGTGCACCCCTAGGCTTAGGCTAGGGCACCCCTAGGCTTAGGCTAAGGCTAGGGCTCCCCTAGCCTAAGGCTAGGGCACCCCTAGGCTTAGGCTAGGGGACCCCTAGGCTTAGGCTAGGGAAACCCTAGGCTTAGGGTAAGGCTAGGGCTACCCTAGCCTAAGGCTAGCTCACCCGTAGGCTTAGGCTAGGGCACCCCTAGGCTTAGGCTATGGCACGCCTAGGCTTAGGCGAGGGCACTCCTAGGCTTATGCTAGGGCACCCCTAAGCTTATGCTAGGGCACCCCTAGGCTTAGGCTTGGGCACCCCTAAGCTTAGGCTGGGGCAGCCCTAGGCTTAGGATGGGAAACCCCTAGGCTTAGGCTAGGGCACCCCTAGGCTTAGGCTAAGGCTAGGGCTCCCCTAGCCTAAGTCTAGTGCAACCCTAGGCTTAGGCTAAGGCACCCCTAGGCTTAGTCTAGGGCAGCCCTAGACGTAGGCTAGGGCCCCTAGCCTAAGGCTAGGGCACCTCTAGGTTTAGGCTAGGGCATCCCTAGGCTTAAGCTAGGGCACTCATAGGCTTAGGGTAGGGCACCCCTAGGCTTAGGCTAGGGCACCTGTACGCTTAGGCTAGGGCACCCCTAGGCTTATGCTAAGGCTAGGGATCCCCTAGCCTAAGGCTAGGGCACCCCAAGGCTTAGGCTACGGCACCCCTAGGCTTAGGCTAGGGCACCCCTAGGCGTAGGCTAGCGCACCCCAAGGCTTAGGCTAATGCTAGGGCACCCCTAGCCTTAGGCTAGGGAAACCCTAGGCATAGGCTAAGGCTAGGGCTCCCCTAGCCTAAGGCTAGGGCACCCCTAGGCTTAGGCTAGGGCATCCCTAGGCTTAGGCTCGGGCAGCCCTAGGCTTAGGCTAAGGCTAGGTCTCGCCTAGCCTAAGGCTAGGGCACCCCTATTCTTAGGCTAGGGCACCCCTAGGCTTAGGCTAGGGCACACCTAAGGCTTAGGCTAAGGCTAGGGCTCCCCTAGCCTATGGCTAGGGCACCCCTATGCTTAGGCTAGTGCACGCCTAGGCTTAGGCTGGGCAGCCCTAGGCTTAGCCTAAGGCTAGGGCTCGCCTAGCCTAAAGCTAGTGCACCCCTAGGCTTAGGCTAGGTACCCCTAGGCTTAGGCTAGGGCACCCCTAGGCTTAGGCTAAGGCTTGGGCTCCCCTAGCCTAAGGCTAGGGCACCCCAAGGCTTAGGCTAGGGCACCCCTAGGCTTAGGCTAGGGAACCCCTATGCTTAGGCTCAGGCTAGGGCTCCCCTAGCCTAAGGCTAGGGCACCCCTAGGCTTAGGCTAGGGCAGCCCTAGGCTTAGGCTAAAGCTAGGTCTCGCCTAGCCCAAGGGTAGGGCACCCCTAGGCTTAGGCTAGGACACCCCTAGTCTTAGGCTAGGGCACCCCTAGGCTTAGGCTAGGGCACCCCTAGGAGTAGGCTAGGGCACCCCTAGACTTAGGCTATGGCAGCCCTAGGCTTAGGCTAATCTAGGTTTCGCCTATCCTAAGGATAGGGCACCCCTAGGCTTAGGTTGGGCACCCCTAGTCTTATGCTAGGGCACCCCTAGGCTTAGGGTAGGGCACCCCAAGGATTAGGCTAGGGAACCCCTAGGCTTAGGCTATAGCACCCCTAGGTTTAGGCGAGTGCACCCCTAGGCTTATGCTAGGGCAC
This sequence comes from Tenrec ecaudatus, assembly GCF_050624435.1. Taxonomy (NCBI): domain Eukaryota; kingdom Metazoa; phylum Chordata; class Mammalia; order Afrosoricida; family Tenrecidae; genus Tenrec; species Tenrec ecaudatus. Next base: position 166,829 of record NW_027458070.1, read on the forward strand.
CCCTAGGCTTATGCTAGGGCACCCCTAGGCTTAGGCTTGGGCACCCCTAATCTTAGGCCGGGGCACCCCTAGGCTTAGGCTGGGGCACCCCTAGGCTTAGGCTAGGGTAGCCCTAGGTTTAGGCTAAGGCTAGGGCTCCCCTAGCCTAAGACTAGGGCACCCCTAGGTTTAGGCTAAGGCACCCCTAATCTTAGGCTAGGGCAACCCTAGGCTTAGGCTAAGACTAGGGCTCCCCTAGCCTAAGGCTAGGGCACCCCTAGGCTCAGGCTAGGGCACCCCTAGGCTTAGGCTAGGGCACATAGCCAAAGGCTAAGGCACCCCTAGGCTTAGGCTAGGGCACCCCTAGGCTTAGGCTAAGGCTAGGGCTCCCCTATCCTATAGCTAGGGCACCCCTAGGCTTAGGCTACGGCACCCCTAGCCTAAGACTAAGGCTATGGCTCCCCTAGCCTAAGGCTAGGGCACCCCTAGGCTCAGGCTAGGGCACCCCGAGGCTTAGGCTAGGGCACCCTTAGGCTTAGGCAATGGCACGCCAGGGCTTAGGCTAAGGCTACGGCTCCCCTAGCCTCAGGCTAGTGCACCCCTAGACTCAAGCTAGTGCACCCCTAGGCTTAGGCTAGGGCACCCCTAGGCTTAGGCTAAGGCTAGGGCTCCCCTAGCCTAAGGCTAGGGCAGCTCTAGGCTTAGGCTTGGGCACCCCTAGGCTTAGGCTGGGGCACCCCTAGGCTTAGGCTAAGGCTAGGGCTCCCCTAGCCTAAGGCTAGGGCATCCCTAGGCTTAGGATAGGGCACCCCTAGGCTTCGTCTAAGGCTAGGGCACCCCTCGGCTTAGGCTAGGGCACCCCTAGGCTTAGGCTAGGGCACCCCTAGGCTTAGGCTAAGGCTTGGGCTCCCCTAGCCTAAGCTAGGGCACCCCTAGGTTTAGCCTAGGGCACCCATAGGCTTAGGATAGTGCACCCCTAGGGTTAGCCTAACGCTAGGGCTCCACTAACCTCAGGTTAGGGCACCCCTAGACTCAGGCTAGGGCACCCCTAAGCTTAGGCTAGGGCAATCGTAGGCTTAGGATAAGGCTAGGGCTCCCCTAGCCTCAGACAATGGCACCCCTAGGCTTAGACTAGTGCACCCTTAGGCTTAGGCTAAGGCTAGGGCTCCCCTAGCCTATGGCTACGGCACCCCTAGGCTCAGGCTAGGGCACCCCTAGGCTTAGACTAGGGTACCCCTAGCGTTAGGAAAAGGCTAGGTCTCCCCTAGCCTAACGCTAGGGCACCCCTAGGCTTAGCCTAGGGCTCCCCTAGCCTATGGCTACGGCACCCCTAGGCTCAGGCTAGGGCACCCCTAGGCTTAGACTAGGGCACCCCTAGGCTTAGGCTAAGGCTAAGGCTCCCCTAGCCTCAGGCTAGTGCACCCCTAGACTCAGGCTATGACACCCCTTTGCTTAGGCTAGGGCAATCCTAGGCTAGACTAACGCTAGAGCTCCCCTATCCTCAGGCTAGGACACCCGTAGGCTCAGGCTAGGGCACCCCTAGGCTCAGGCTAGGGCACCCCTAGCCTTAGGCTAGGGCACCCCTAGGCTTAGGCTAAGGCTAGGGCTCCCCTGGCCTCAGGCTAGGCCATCCCTAGGCTTGGGCTAGGGCACCCCTAGGCTTAGGTTTAGGCTAGGGCACCCCTAGGCTTAGTTTAAAGCTAGGGCTCCCCTAGCCTAAGGCTAGGGCACCCTAGGCTTAGCTCGGGCACCCCTAGCCTTAGGCTTAGGCAAGGGCTCCCCCAGGTTTAGGCTTGGGCACCCCTAGGCTTAGGCTAGGGCACCCCTAGGCTTAGGCTAGGGCACCCCTAGGCTTAGGCTAGGGCACCACTAGGCTTTGTCTAGGGCACCCCTAGGCTTAGGCTAAGGCTAGGGCTCCTCTAGCCTAAGGTTAGGGCACCCCTAGGCTTAGGCTAGGGCACCCTAGGCTTAGGCTAGGGCACCCCTAAGCATAGGCTAGGGCACCCCTAAGCTTAGGCTAGGGCACCCCTAGGCTTAGGCTAGGGCACCCCTAGGCTTTGGATAGAGCACTCCTAAGCTTAGGCTAGGGCACCCCTAGTCTTAGGCTAGGGCACCCCTAGGCTTAGGGTAAGGCTAGGGCTCCCGTAGCCTAAGGCTAGGGCACCCCTAGGCTTAGGCTAGGGCACCCCTAGGCTTTGGCTAAGGCTAGGGCTCCCCTAACCTAAGGCTAGGGCACCCCTAGGCTTAGGCTAGGGCACCCCTAGGCTTAGGAAAGAGCTCCCCTAACCTAAGGCTAGGGCACCCCTAGGCTTAGGCTAAGGCTAGGGCTCAGCTAGCCTAAGGCTAGGGCACCCCTGGACTTATGCTAGGGCACCCCTAGGCTTAGTGTAGGGCATCCCTAGTCTTAGGCTAGGTAATCCCTAGGCTTAGGCTAGGGCACCACTAGGCTTAGGCAAGGGCACCCCTAGGATTAGGCTAAGGCTAGGGGACCCCTAGGCTTAGGCTAAGGCACCTTTAGGCTTAGGCTAGGGCACCCTAGGCTTAGGTTAGGGCACCCCTAGGCTTAGGCTAAGGCGAGGTCACCCCTAGGCTTAGGCTAAGGCACCACTAGGCTTAGGTTTGGGCACCCCTAGGCTTAGGTTAGGGCACCCCTAGGCTGAGGCTAGGGCTCCCCTAGCCTAAGAATAGGGCACCCCTAGGCTAAGGCTAGGGCACCCCTAGGCATAAGATAGGGCACCCGTAGGCTTAGGCTAAGGCTAGGGCTCCCCTAGCCTAAGGCTAGGGCACCCCTAGGCTTTGGCAAGGGCACCCCTAGGCTTAGGATCAGGAACTTGTAGGCTTAGGCTAGTGCACTCCAAGGCTTAGGCTAGGGCACCCCTAGGATTAGGCTAAGGCTAGGGCTCCCCTAGCCTAAGGCTAGGGCACCCCTAGGCTTAGGCTAGGGCACCCCTAGGCTTAGGCTAGGGCACCCCTAGGCTTAGGCTAGGGCACCCCAAGGCTTAGGCTAAGGCACCCCTAGGCTTACGCTAAGGTTAGGGCTCCCCTAGCCTAAGGCTAGGGCACCTCTAGGCTTAGTCTAGGGCACCACTAGGCTTGGCTAGGGCACCCCTAGGCTTAGGCTAAGGCTAGGGCACTCCTAGCCTAAGGCTAGGGTACCCCTAGGCTTAGGCTAGGGCACCCCTAGGCTTAGGCTAGGGCACCCCGAGGCTTAGGCTAGGGCACCCCTAGGCTTAGGCTAGGGCACCCCTAGGCTTACGCTAAGGCTAGGGCTTCCCTAGCTTAAGGATAGGGCACCCCTAGCCTTAGGATAGGACACCCCTAGGCTTAGGCTAGGGCACCCATAAGCTTAGGTAGGGAACGCCTAGGCTTAGGTTAGAGCACCCCTATGCTTAGGCTAGGGCACCCCTAGACGTAGGCTAGGGCACCCCATGGCTTAGGCTGGGGCACCCCTAGGCTTTGGCTAAGGCTAGGGCTCCCCTAGCCTAAGGCTAGGGCACCCCTAGGCATAGGCTAGGGCACCCCTAGGTTTAGGCTAGGGCACCCCTAGGCTTAGGCTAAGGCTAGGGCTCCCCTACCCTAAGGCTAGGGCACCCCCAGGCTTAGGATAGGACACCCCTAGGCTTAGGCTAGGGCACACCTAGGCTTAGGCTAGGGCACCCCTAGTCTTAGGCTAGGACACCCCTAGGCTTAAGCTAGGGCACCACTAGGCTTAGGATAGGGCACCCCTAGGCTTAGGATAAGGCTAAGGCTCCCCTAGGCTTAGGCTAGGGCACCTCTAGGCTTAGGCTAGGGCACCCCTAGGCTTAGGCTAAGGCTAGGGCTCCCCTAGCATAACCATAAGGCACCTCTAGGCTTAGGCTGGGCACCCCTAGGCTTAGTGTAGGGTACCCCTAGGCTTAGGGTAGGGCACCTCTAGGCTTAGGCTAGGGCACGCCTAGGCTTAGGCTAGGGCACCACTAGGCTTAGGCTAGGGCACCCCTAGGCTTAGGCTAGGGCAACCCTTGGCTTAGGATAGGTCAACCCTAGGATTAGGCTAAGGCTAGGGCTCCCCTAGCCTAAGGCTAGGGCACCCCTAGGCATAGGCTAGGGCACCCCTAGGCTTAGGCTAGGGCACCCCTAGCCTTAGGCTAGGGTACCCCTTGGCTTAGGCTAGGGCTCCCCTAGGCTTAGGCTAAGGCTAGGGATCCCTAGCCTAAGGCTAAGGCACCCCTAAGCTTAGTCTAGGGCACCCCTAGACTTTGGCTAGGGCACCCCTAGTCTTAGGCTAAAGCTAGGGCTCCCCTAGCCTAAGGTTAGAGCACCCAGGGGCTTAGGCTAGGGCACCCCTAGGCTTAGGCTAGGGCACCCCTAGGTTTTGGCTTAGGCTAGGGCACCCCTAGGCTTAGTTTAGGGAACCCCTAGGCTTAGGCTAGGGCACGCCTAGGCTTAGGCTAGGGCACCCCTTGGCTTAGGCTAGGGCACCCCTATGCTTAGTCTAGGGCACCCCTAGGCTTAGGCTAGGGCACCCCTAGGCTTAGGCTAGGGCACTCCTAGGCTTAGGCTAAGGCTAGGGCTTCCGTAGCCTAAGGCTAGGGCTTTCCTAGCCTAAGGCTAGGGCACACCTAGGCTTAGGCTAGGGCACCCCTAGGTTTAGGCTAGGGCACCCCTAGGCTTAGGTAGGGAACGCCTAGGCTTAGGTTAGAGCACCCCTATGCTTAGGCTAGGGCACACCTAGACGTAGGCTAGGGCACCCCTAGCTTAGGCTGGGGCACCCCTAGGCTTAGGCTAAGGCTAGGGCTCCCCTAGACTAAGGCTAGGGCACCCATAGGCTTCGGCTAGGGCACTCCTAGGTTTAGGCTAGGGTGCTCCTAGGCTTAGACTAAGGCTAGGGCTGCCCTAGCTTAAGGCTAGGGCACCCCTAGGCTTAGGATAGGACACCCCTAGGCTTAGGCAAGGGCACCTTTAGGCTTAGGCTAGGATACCCCTAGGCTTAGGCTAGGGCACCCCTATGCTTAGGCTAAGGCTAGGGCTCCCCTAGCCTAACCCTAAGGCACCCCTATGCTTAGGGTAGGGCACCCCTATGCTTAGGGTAGGGCACCCCTAGGATTAGGGTAGGGCACCCCTAGGCTTAGTCTGGGGCACGCCTAGGCTTAGGCTAGGGCACACCTAGGCTTAGGCTAGGGCACCCCTAGGTTCTAGGCTAAGGTTAGGGCTCCCCTAGCCTAAGGCTAGGGCACCACTAGGCTTAGGGTAGGGCATCCTTTGGCTTAGGCTAGGGCACGCCTAGGCTTAGGCTAGGGCACCCCTAGGCTTAGGATAAGGCTAGTGCTCCCCTAGCCTAAGGCTAGGGCACCCCTAGGGTTAGCCTAGGGCACCCCTAGGCTTGGGCTAGGGCACCCCTAGGCTTAGACTAGGGTGCCCCTAGGCTTAGGCTAAGGCTAGGGCTCCCCTAGCCTAAGGCTAGGGCACCCCTAGGCTTAGGCTAGGGCATCCCTAGGCTTAGGCTAAGGCTAGGGCTCCCCTAGCCTAAGGCTAGGGCACCCCTAGCCTAAGGCTAGGGCACCCCTAGGCTTAGGCTAGGGCAGCCCTAGGCTTAGGCTAAGGTTAGGGCTCGCCTAGCCTAAGGCTAGGGCACCCCTAGGCTTAGGCTAGGACACCCCTAGGCTTAGGCTAGGGTACCACTAGGCTTAGGCTAGGGCACCCCTAGGCTTAGGCTAAGGCTAGGGCTCCCCTAGCCTAAGACTAGGGCACCCCTAGGTTTAGGCTAGGGCACCCCTAAGCTTATGGTAGGGCACCCCTAGGCTTAGGCTAGGGCAATCCTAGGCTTAGGCTAAGGCTAGGGCTCCCCTAGCCTAAGGCTAGGGCACCACTATGCTTAGGCTAGGGCACCCCTAGGTTTAGGCTAGGGTGCCCCTAGGTTTAGGCTAAGGCTAGGGCTCCCCTAGCTTAAGGCTAGGGCACCCCTAGGCTTAGGATAGGACACCCCTAGGCTTAGGCTAGGGCACCTCTAGGCTTAGTTTAGGGCACCCCTAGGCTTAGGATAGGGCACCCCTATGCTTAGGCTAGGGCACCCCTAGGCTTAGGCTAGGGCACCCCTAGGCTTAGGCTAGGGCACCCCTAGGCTTAGGCTAAGGCTATGGCTTCCGTAGCCTAAGGCTAGGGCTTTCCTAGCCTAAGGCTAGGGCACACCTAGGCTTAGGCTAGGGCACCCCTAGGTATAGTCTAGGGCTCCCCTAGGCTTAGGTAGGGAACGCCTAGGCTTAGGTTAGAGCACCCCTATGCTTAGGCTAGGGCACACCTAGACGTAGGCTAGGGCACCCCTAGCTTAGTCTGGGGCACCCCTAGGCTTAGACTACGGCTAGGGCTCCCCTAGCTTAAGGCTAGGGCACCCCTAGGCTTAGGATAGGACACCCCTACGCTTAGGCTAGGGCACCTCTAGGCTTAGGCTAGGGCACGCCTAGGCTTAGGCTAGGGCACCCCTATGCTTAGGCTAAGGCTAGGGCTCCCTTAGCCTAACCCTAAGGCACCCCTATGCTTAGGGTAGGGCACCCCTAGGCTTAGGCTAGGGCACGCCTAGGCTTAGGCTAGGGCACACCTAGGCTTAGGCTAGGGCACCCCTAGGCTTAGGCTAAGATTAGGGCTCCCCTAGCCTAAGGCTAGGACACCCCTAGGCTTAGGTTAGGGCACCGCTAGGCTTAGGCTAGGGCACGCCTAGGCTTAGGCTAGGGCACCCCTAGGCTTAGGCTAGGGCAACCCTAGGCTTAGGCTAAGGCTAGGGTTCCCCTAGCCTAAGGCTGGGGCACCACTAGGCTTAGGCTAGGGCACCCCTAGGTTTAGGTTAGGGCGCCCCTAGTCTTAGGCTAAGGCTAGGGCTCCCCTAGCCTAAGACTATGGCACCCCTAGGCTTAGGCTAGGGCACCCCTAAGCTTATGCTAGGGCACCCCTAGGCTTAGGCTAGGGCAACCCTAGGCTTAGGCTAAGGCTAGGGCTCCCCTAGCCTAAGGCTAGGGCACCACTAGGCTTAGGCTAGGGCACCCCTAGGTTTAGGCTAGGGCGCCGCTAGGCTTAGGCTAAGTCTAGGGCTCCCCTAGCTTAAGGCTAGGACACCCCTAGGCTTAGGATAGGACACCACTAGGCATAGGCTAGGGCACCTCTAAGCTTAGGCTAGGACACCCCTAGGCTTAGGCTAGGGCACAACTATGCTTAGGCTAAGGCTAGGGCTCCCGTAGCCTAACCCTAAGGCACCCCTATGCTTAGGGTAGGGCACCCCTAGGCTTAGGGTAGGGCACCCCTAGGATTAGGGTAGGGCACCCCTAGGCTTAGGCTAGGGCACGCCTAGTCTTAGGCTCGGGCACACCTAGGCTTATGCTAGGGCACCCCTATGCTTAGGCTAAGGTTAGGGCTCCCCTAGCCTAAGGCTAGGGCACCCTTAGGCTTAGGGTAGGGCACCCCTAGGCTTAGGCTAGGGCACGCCTAAGCTTAGGCTAGGGCACCCCTAGGCTTAGGCTAAGGCTAGTGCTCCCCTAGCCTAAGCCTAGGGCACCCCTAGGGTTAGGCTAGGGCACCCCTAGGCTTAGGCTAGGGCACCCCTAGGCTTAGGCTAGGGCGCCCCTAGGCTTAGTCTAAGGCTAGGGCTCCCCTACTCTAAGACTAGGGCACCCCTAGGCTTAGTCTAAGGCTAGGGCTCCCCTACTCTAAGACTAGGGCACCCCTAGGCTTAGTCTAAGGCTAGGGCTCCCCTACTCTAAGACTAGGGCACCCCTAGGCTTAGGCTAGGGCACCCCTAAGCTTAGGCTAGGGCACCCCTAGGCTTAGGCTAGGGCAACCCTAGGCTTAGGCTAGGGCACACCTAGGTTTAGGCTAGGGCACCCCTAGGCTTAGGCTAGGGCAACCCTAGGCTTAGGCTAGGGCACACCTAGGTTTAGGCTAGGGCACCCCTAGGCTTAGGCTAAGGCTAGTGCTCCCCTAGCCTAAGGCTAGGGCACCACTAGGCTTAGGATAGGGCACCCCTAGGCTTAGGCTAAGGCTAGGGCTCCCATAGCCTAAGGCTAGGGCACCCCTAGGCTTAGGCTAGGGCACCCCTAGCCTAAGGCTAGGGCACCCCTAGGCTTATGCTAAGGCACCCCTTGGCTTAGGCTAGGACACCCCTAGGCTTAGGCTAGGGCAGCTCTAGGCTTAGGCTAAGGCTAGGGCTCGCGTAGCCTAAGGCTACGGCACCCCTAGGCTTAGGCTAGAGCACCCGTAGGCTTAGGCAAGGGCACCCTTAACCTTAGGCTAGGGCACCCCTAGGCTTAGGCTAGGGCACCCCTAGGATTAGGCAAAGGCTAGGGCTCCCATAGCCTAAGGCTATGGCACCCCAAGGCTCAGGCTAAGGCACCCCTAGGCTTAGGCTAGGGCACCCCTAGGCTTAGGCTAAGGCTACGGCTCCCCTAACCTCAGGCTAGGGCACCCCTAAACTCATGCTATGGCACCCCTAGGATTAGGCTAGGGCAATCCTAGGCTAGACTAAATCTAGGGCTCCCCTAGCCTCAGCCTAGGGCACCCGTAGGCTCAGGCTGGGGCACCCCTAGACTCAGGCAAGGGCACCCCTAGGCTTAGGCTAGGGCACCCCTAGGCATAGGCGAGGTCATCCCTAAGCTTAGGCTAGGGCAACCCTAGGCGTAGGCTAAGGCGAGGGCTCCCCTAGCCTAAGGCTAGGGCACCCCTATGCTTAGGGTAGGGCAACCTTAGGCTTAGGCTCGGGCACCCCTAGGATTAGGCTAAGGCTAGGGGACCCCTAGGCTTAGGCTAAGGCACCCCTACGCTTAGGCTAGGGCACCCCTAGGTTATGGCTAGGGCACCCCTAAGCTTAGGCTAAAGCTAGGACTCCCCTAGGTTTAGGCTAGGGAACCCCTAGGCTAAGGCTACGGCACCCCTAGGCTTAGGCTAGGGCTAGGGGACCCCTAGGCTTAGGCTAAGGCACCCCTAGGCTTAGGCTAGGGCACCCCTTGGTTATGGCTAGGGCACCCCTAAGCTTAGGCTAAAGCTAGGACTCCCCTAGGTTTAGGCTAGGGAACCCCTAGGCTAAGGCTACGGCACCCCTAGGCTTAGGCTAGGGCTAGGGGACCCCTAGGCTTAGGCTAAGGCACCCCTAGGCTTAGGCTAGGGCACCCCTAGGCTTAGGCTAGGGCACCCCTAGGCTTAGGCTAAGGCTAGGGGACCCCTAGGCTTAGGCTAAGGATAGAGGACCCCTAGGCTTAGGCTAGGCACCCCTAGGCTAAGGCTAGGGCACCCCTAGGCTCAGGCTAGGGCACTCCTACACTTAGGCTAGGGCACCCCTAGGCTTAGGCTAAGGCTAGGGCTCCCCTACCCTAAGACTAGGGCACCCCTAGGCTTAGGTTAGGGCACCCCTAAGCTTAGGCTAGGGCACCCCTAGGCTTAGGCTAAGGCTAGGGATCCCCTAGCCTAAGGGCTGGGCACCCCTAGGCTTAGGATAGGGCACCCCTAGGCTTAGGCTAGGGCACCCCTAGGGTTAGGCTAAGGCTCGGCTCCCATAGCCTAAGGCTAGGTCACCCCTAGGCTTAGGGTAGGGCACCCCTAGGATTAGGGTAGGGCACCCCTAGGCTTAGGCTAGGGCACGCCTTGGCTTAGGCTAGGGCACACCTAGGCTTAGGCTAGGGCACCCCTATGCTTAGGCTAAGGTTAGGGCTCCCCTAGCCTAAGGCTAGGGCACCCTTAGGCTTAGGGTAGGGCACCCCTAGGCTTAGGCTAGGGCACGCCTAGGCTTAGACTAGGGCACCCCTAGGCTTAGGCTAAGGCTAGTGCTCCCCTAGCCTAAGCCTAGGGCACCCCTAGGGTTAGGCTAGGGCGCCCCTAGGCTTAGGCTAAGGCTAGGGATCCCCTACCCTAAGACTAGGGCACCCCTAGGCTTAGGCTAGGGCACCCCTAAGCTTAGGCTAGGGCACCCCTAGGCTTAGGCTAGGGCAACCCTAGGCTTAGGCTAGGGCACACCTAGGTTTAGGCTAGGGCACCCCTAGGCTTAGGCTAAGGCTAGTGCTCCCCTAGCCTAAGGCTAGGGCACCCCTAGGCTTAGGATAGGGCACCCCTAGGCTTAGGCTAAGGCTAGGGCTCCCATAGCCTAAGGCTAGGACACCCCTAGGCTTAGACTAGGGCAGCTCTAGGCTTAGGCTAGAGCACCCGTAGGCTTAAGCAAGGGCACCCTTAACCTTAGGCTAGGGCACCCCTAGGCTTAGGCTAGGGCACCCCTAGGCTTAGGCAAAGGCTAGGGCTCCCATAGCCTAAGGCTATGGCACCCCCAGGCTCAGGCTAAGGCACCCCTAGGCTTAGGCTAGGGCACCCCTAGGCTTAGGCTAAGGCTACGGCTCCCCTAACCTCAGGCTAGGGCACCCCTAAACTCATGCTATGGCTCCCCTAGGATTAGGCTAGGGCAATCCTAGGCTAGACTAAATCTAGGGCTCCCCTAGCCTCAGCCTAGGGCACCCGTAGGCTCAGGCTGGGGCACCCCTAGACTCAGGCAAGGGCACCCCTAGGCTTAGGCTAGGGCATCCCTAGGCATAGGCGAGGTCATCCCTAAGCTTAGGCTAGGGCAACCCTAGGCGTAGGCTAAGGCGAGGGCTCCCCTAGCCTAAGGCTAGGGCACCCCTAGGCTTAGGGTAGGGCAACCCTAGGATTAGGCTAAGGCTAGGGGACCCCTAGGCTTAGGCTAAGGCACCCCTACGCTTAGGCTAGGGCACCCCTAGGTTATGGCTAGGGCACCTCTAAGCTTAGGCTAAAGCTAGGACTCCCCTAGGTTTAGGCTAGGGAACCCCTAGGCTAAGGCTACGGCACCCCTAGGCTTAGGCTAGGGCTCGGGGACCCCTAGGCTTAGGCTAAGGCACGCCTAGGCTTAGGCTAGGGCACCCCTAGGCTTAGGCTAGGGCACCCCTAGGCTTAGGCTAAGGCTAGGGGACCCCTAGGCTTAGGCTAAGGCTAGAGGACCCCTAGGCTTAGGCTATGGCACCCCTAGGCTAAGGCTAGGGCACCCCTAGGCTCAGGCTAGGGCACTCCTACACTTAGGCTAGGGCACCCCTAGGCGTAGGCTAGGGTACCACTAGGCTTAGGCTAGGGCACTCCTAGGCTTAGGCTAAGGCTAGGGCTTCCCTACCCTAAGACTAGGGCACCCCTAGGCTTAGGCTAGGGCACCCCTAAGCTTAGGCTAGGGCACCCCTAGGCTTAGGCTAGTGCAACCCTAGGCTTAGGATAAGGCTAGGGATCCCCTAGCCTAAGGGCTGGGCACTCCTAGGCTTAGGATAGGGCACCCCTAGGCTTAGGCTAGGGCACCCCTAGGGTTAGGCTAAGTCTAGGGCTCCCATAGCCTAAGGCTAGGGCACCCCTAGGCTTAGGCTAGGGCACCCCTAGCCTAAGGCTAGCGCACCCCTAGGCTTAGGCTAGGGCACCCCTAGGCATAGGCTAGGGCAACCCTAGGCTTAGGCTAAGGCTAGGGTTCGCCTAGCCTAAGGCTAGGGCACCCCTAGGCTTAGGCTAGAGCACCCGTAGGCTTAGGCAAGGGCACCCTTAGCCTTAGGCTAGGGCTCCCCTAGGCTTAGGCTAGGGCACCCGTAGGCTTAGGCAAAGGCTAGGGCTCCCATAGCCTAAGGCTAGGGCACCCCTAGGCTTAGGCTAAGGCACCCCTAGGCTTAGGCTAGGGCACCCCTAGGCTTAGGCTAGGGCACCCCTAGGCTTAGGCAAAGGCTATGGCTCCCCTAGCCTCAGGCTAGGGCACCCCTAGACTCATGCTATGGCACCCCTAGGCTTAGGCTAGGGCAATCCTAGGCTAGACTACATCTAGGGCTCCCCTAGCCTCAGCCTAGGGCACCCGTAGGCTCAGGCTGGGGCACCCCTAGACTCAGGCAAGGGCATCCCTAGGCTTAGGCTAGGGCACCCCTAGGCATAGGCGAGGTCATCCCTAAGCTTAGGCTAGGGCACCCCTAGGCGTAGGCTAAGGCTAGGGCTCCCCTCGCCTAAGGCTAGGGCACCCCTAGGCTTAGGGTAGGGCAACCCTAGGCTTAGGCTCGGGCACCCCTAGGCTTAGGCTAAGGCTAGGGGACCCATAGGCTTAGGCTAAGGCACCCCTACGCTTAGGCTAGGGCACCCCTAGTTTATGGCTAGGGCAGCCGTATGCTTAGGCTAAAGCTAGGACTCCCCTAGGCTTAGGCTAGGGCACCCCTAGGCTAAGGCTACGGCACCGCTAGGCTTAGGCTAGGGCTAGGGAACCCCTAGGCTTAGGCTAAGGCACCCCTAGGCTTAGGCTAGGGCACCCCTAGGCTTAGGCTAGGGCACCCCTAGCCTTAGGCTAAGGCTAGGGGACCCCTAGGCTTAGGCTAAGGCTAGAGGTCCCCTAGGCTTAGGCTATGGCACCCCTAGGCTAAGGCTAGGGCACCCCTAGCCTCAGGCTAGGGCACTCCTACACTTAGGCTATGGCACCCCTAGGCTTTGGCTAAGGCTAGGGATCCCCTAGCCTAAGGCTAAGGCACCCCTAGGCTTAGGCTAGGGCACCACTAGGCTTAGGCTAGGGCACCCCTAGGCTTAGGCTAAAGCTAGGGCTCACCTAGCCTAAGGCTAGGGCACCCATAGGCTTAGGCTAGGGCACCCCTAGGCATAGGCTAGGGTACCCCTAGGTTTAGGCTAAGGCTAGAGCTCCCCAGCCTAAGGCTAGGGCACCCCGAGGCTTAGGCTAGGGCACACCTAGGATTAGGCTAGGGCACCCCAAGGCTAAGGCAAGGGCACCCCTAGGCTTAGGCTAATACTAGGGCTCCCCTAGTCTAAGGCTAGGGCACCCATTGGCTTAGGCTAGGGCACCCCTAGGCTTAGGCTAGGGCACCCCTAGGCTTAGGCTAAGGCTAGGACTTCCCTAGCCTAAGGCTAGGGCACCCCCAGGCTTAGGCTAGGCACCCCAGGACGTAGGCTAGGGCACCCCTAGGCTTAGGCTAGGGCACCACTAGGCTTAGGCTAGGGCACCCCAAGGCTTCGGCTAAGGAGAGGACTCCCCTAGCCTAAGGATAGGGCACCCCTAGGATTAGGCTAGGGCCCCCCTAAGCTTGGACTAAGTCTAGGGCTCCCCTACACTAAGGCTAGGGCAACCCAGGCTTAGACTAGGGCACCCCTAGGCTTAGGCTAGGGCACCCCTAGGCTTAGGCTAAGGCTAGGGCTCCACTAGACTAACGCTAGGGTACCCCTAGCCTTAGGCTAGGACACACCTAGGCTTAGCTTAGGGCACCCCTAGGCTTAGGCTAGGGCACCCCTCGGTTTAGGCTAAGGCACCCCTAGGCTTAGGCTAGGGTACCCCTAGGCTTAGGCTAGGGCACCCCTAGGCTTAGGAGAGGGCACCCCTAGGCTTAGGCTAAGGCGAGGGCTCCACTAACCTCAGGTTAGGGCACCCCTAGACTCAGGATAGCGTACCCCTAGGCTTAGGCTAGGGCACCCCTAGGCTTAGGCTAGTGCACCCCTAGGCTTAAGCTAAGGCTAGGGCTCCCAGCCTAAGGCTAGGGCACCCCTAGGCTTAGGCTATGGCACCCCTAGGCTTAGGCTAAGAATAGGGCACCTATAGGCTCAGGCTAGGGCACCCCTACACTTAGGCTAGGGCAACCCTAGGCTTAGGCTAGGGCACCCCTAGACTTATTCTAAAGTTGGACTCCCCTAGCCTAAGGCTAGGGCACCCCTAGGCTTATGCTAGGGCAACCCTAGGCTTAGGCTAGGGCAACCCTATGCTTAGACTAGGGCACCCGTAGGCTTGGGCTAAGGCTAGGGCTCGTTAGCCTAAGGCTAGGGAACCCCTAAGCTTAGGCTAGGGCAACCCTAAGCTTAGGCTAGGGCACCCCTAGGCTTAGGGTAGGGCACCCCTAGGCTTAGGCTAAGTCTAGGGCTCCCCTAGCCTAAGGCTAGGACACCCGTAGGCTTAGGCTAGGGCACCCAAAGGCTTAGGCTAGGGCACCCCTAGGCTTAGGCTAGGGCACCCCTAGGATTAGGCTAAGGCTAGGGCTACCCTAGCCTAAGGCTAGGGCACCCATTGGCTTAGGCTAGGGCCCCCCTAGGCTTAGGCTAGGGCACCCCTAGGTTTAGGCTAAGGCTAGGGCTCCGCTAGTCTAAGGTTAGGGCACCCATAGGCTTAGGCTAGGGCACCCCTTGGCTTTGCCTAAGGCACCCCTAGGCTTAGGCTAGGACACCACTAGGCTTTGGAAGGTCACCCCTAGGCATAGGCTAAGGTTAGGGCTCCTCTAGCCTAACGCTGGGGCACCCCTAGGCTTGGGCTAGGGCACCCCAAGGCTTAGGCTAGGGCACCCCTAGGCTTAGGCTAGGGCACACTAAGGCTTAGGCTAAGGCTAGGGCTCCCCTAGCCTAGTGCTAGGGCACCACTAGCCTAACGCTAGGGCACCCCTAGGCTTAGGTTAAGGTTAGGGCTTCCTAGCCTAAGGCTAGGGCACCCCTAGGCGTAGGCTAGGACACCCCTAGGCTTAGGCTAGGGCACCATTAGGCTTAGTCTTGGGCACCCCTAGGCTTAGGCTAAGGCTGGGGTTCCCCTAGCCTAAGACTAGGGCACCCCTAGGCTTAGGCTAGGGCACCCCTAGGCTTAGGCTAGGGCACCCTTAGACTTAGGCTAGGGCACCCCTAGGCTTAGGCTAGGGCAACCCTAGGCTTAGGCTAGGGCACACTAAGGCTTCAGCTAAGGCGAGGACTCCCCTAGACTAAGGATAGGGCACCCCTATTCTTTGGATAGGGCACCCCTAGGCTTTGACTTAGGCTAGGGCTCCCCAAGCCTAAGGATAGGGCACCCCTAAGCTTAGGATAAGGCACCCCTAGGTTTAGGCTAGGGCGAACCTAGGCTTAGGCTAAGGCTAGGGCTCCGTTAGCCTAAGGCTAGGGAACCCCTAGGCTTATGCCAGGGCACCCTGAGTCTTAGGCTAGGGCACCCCTAGGTTTAGGCTAGGACACCACTAGGCATAGGCTAGTGTCACCCCTAGGCTTAGGCTAGGGCACCCCTAGGCCTAGGCTAGGGCACCCTAAGGCTTCGTCTAAGGCGAGGACTCCCGTAGACTAAGTATAGGGCACCTCTAGGCTTTGGATAGGGCACCCCTAGGCTTAGACTTAGGCTAGGGCTCCCCTAGGCTTAGGCTAAGGCTAGGGCTCCGCTAGCCTAAGGCTAGGGCACCCCTAGGCTTAGGCTAGGGCACCCCTAGGCTTAGGCTAGGGCACCCCTAGGCTTAGGCTAAGGCTAGGGCTCCCCTAGCCTAAGACTACGGCACCCCTAGGCTTAGTCTAGGGTACCCCTAGGCTTAGGCTAGGGCACCCCTAGGCTTAGATTAAGGCACCCCTAGGCGTAGGCTTGGGCAACCCTAGGCTTAGACTAGGGCACCCCTAGGTTTAGGCTAGGGCACCCCTAGGCTTAGGCTAAGGCTAGTGCACCCCTAGCGTAAGGCTAGGGCACCCCTAGGCTTAAGCTAGGGAACCCCTAGGCTTAGGCTAGGGTACCCCTAGGCTTAGGCTAGGGCAGCGATAGACTTAGGCTTAGGCTAGGGCACCCCTAGGCTTAGGCTTGGGCACCCCTAGGCTTAGGCTAGGGCACCCCTAGGCTTAGGCTAGGGCACCCCTAGGCTTAGGCTAAGGCTAGGGCTCCCCTAGCCTAAGGCTAGGGCACCCCTAGGCTTAGGCTAGGGCACCCCTAGCCTACGGCTAGGGCACCCCTAGGTTTAGGTTAGGGCACCCCTAGGCTTAGGCAAAGGCTAGGGCTCCCATAGCCTAAGGCTAGGGCACCCCTAGGTTTAGGCTAGGGCACCCCTAGGCTTAGGCTAAGGCTAGTGCACCCCTAGCGTAAGGCTAGGGCACCCCTAGGCTTAGGCTAGGGAACCCCTAGGCTTAGGCTAGGGTACCCCTAGGCTTAGGCTAGGGCAGCGATAGACTTAGGCTTAGGCTAGGGCACCCCTAGGCTTAGGCTTGGGCACCCCTAGGCTTAGGCTAGGGCACCCCTAGGCTTAGGCTAGGGCACCCCTAGGCTTAGGCTAAGGCTAGGGCTCCCCTAGCCTAAGGCTAGGGCACCCCTAGGCTTAGGCTAGGGCACCCCTAGCCTACGGCTAGGGCACCCCAAGGTTTAGGTTAGGGCACCCCTAGGCTTAGGCAAAGGCTAGGGCTCCCATAGCCTAAGGCTCGGGCACCCCTAGGCTTAGGCTAAGGCTAGGGGACCCCTAGGCTTAGCCAAAACCACCCCTACGCTTAGGCTAGGGCACCCGTAGGTTTAGGCTAGCCACCCCTAGGCTAAGGCTAAAGCTAGGACTCCCCTAGGCTTAGGCTAGGGCACCCCTATTCTAAGGCTATGGCACCCCTAGGCTTAGGCTAGGGCTAGGGGACCCCTAGGCTTAGGCTAAGGCACCCCTAGGCTTAGGCTAGGGCACCCCTAGGCTTAGGCTAGGGCACCCCTAGGCTTAGGCTAAGGCTAGGGGACCCCTTGGCTTAGGCTAAGGCACCCCTAGGCTTAGGCTAAGGCTAGGGGACCCCTAGGCTTAGGCTAAGGCTAGAGGACCAATAGGCTTAGGCTAGGGCAACCCTAGGCTAAGGCTAGGGCACCCCTAGGCTCAAGCTAGAGCACCCTACACTTATGCTAGGGCACCCCTAGATTAGGCTAAGGCTAGGGATCCCCTATCCTAAGGCTAAGGCACCCCTAGGCTTAGGCTAAGGCACCCCTAGGCTTAGGCTAGTGCACCTTTAGGCTTAGGCTAAAGCCAGGGCTCCCCTAGCCTAAGGTTAGGGCACCCATAGGCTTAGGCTAGGGCACCCCTAGGCTTAGGCTAGGGTACCCCTAGGTTTAGGCTAAGGCTAGGGCTCCCCAGCCTAAGGCTAGGGCACCCCTAGGCTTAGACTTCGGCTCCCCTAGGATTAGGCTTGGGCACCCCTAGGCTTAGGATAGTGCACCCCTAGGCTTAGACTAAGGCACCCCTAGGCTTAGGCTAAGGTTAGGGCTTCCCTAGCCTAAGGCTAGGGCACCCCTAGGCTTAGGTAGGGAACCCCTAAACTTAGGTTAGGGCACCCCTATGCTTAGGCTAGGCACCCCTAGACGTAAGCTAGGGTACCCCTAGGCTTCGGCTGGGGCACCCCTAAGCTTAGGCTAAGGCTAGGGCTTCCCTAGCCTAAGGCTAGGGTACCCCTAGGCTTAGGCTAGGGTACCCCTAGACTTAGGCTAGGGCACCCCTAGGCTTAGGCTAAGGCTAGGGCTCCACTAGACTAAGGCTAGGGCACACCTAGCCTTAGGCTAGGACACACCTAGGCTAAGGCTAGGGCACCCCTAGGCTTAGCCTAGGGCACCCCTAGGCTTAGGCTAGGGAACCCCTAGGCTTAGGCTAGGGCACCCCTAGGTTTAGGCTAGGGCGCCCCAAGGCTTAGGGTAAGGCTAGGGCTCCCCTAGACTAAGGCTAGGGCACCCCTAGGCTTAGGTTAGGGCACCCCTAGGCTTAGGATAGGGCAACCCTAGGCTTAGGCTAGGGCACCCCTAGGCTTAGCCTAAGGCTAGGGCTCCACTAACCTCAGGTTAGGGCACCCCTAGACTCAGGCTAGGGCACCCCTAAGCTTAGGCTAGGGCAATCGTAGGCTTAGGCTAAGGCTAGGGCTCCCCTAGCCTCAGACTAAGGCACCCCTAGGCTTAGACTAGGGCACCCCTAGGCTTAGGCTAGGGCACCCCTAGGCTTAGACTAGGGCACCCCTAGGCTTAGGAAAAGGCTAGGGCTCCCCTAGCCTAAGGCTAGGGCACACCTAGGCTTAGGCTAGGACACCCCTTGGCTTAGGCTAGGGCACCCCTAGGCTATAGCTAGGGCTCCCCTAGGCTTAGGCTAAGGCTAAGCCTCCCCTAGCCTCAGGCTAGTGCACCCCTAGACTCAGGCTATGACACCCCTTGGCTTAGGCTAGGGCAATCCTAGGCTAGACTAATGCTAGAGCTCCCCTATCCTCAGGCTAGGACACCTGTAGGCTCAGGCTAAGGCACCACTAGGCTGAGGCTAGGGCACCCCTAGGCTTAGGCTAGGGCACCCCTAGGTTTAGACTAAGGCTAGGGCTCCCTTAGCCTAAGGCTCGAGCACCCCTAGGCTTAGGCTAGGGCACCCCTAGGCTTAGGCTAAGGCTAGGGCTCCCCTAGCCTCAGGCTAGGCCACCCCTAGGCTTAGGCTAGGGCACCCCTAGGCTTAGGATAGGGCAACCGTAGGCTTAGGCTAGGGCACGCCTAGGCTTAGGCTAGGGCACCCCTAGGCTTAGGCTAAGGCTAGGGCTCCCCTAGCCTCAGGCTAGGCTACCCCTAGGCTTAGGCTAGGGCACCCCTAGGCTTAGGCTAAGGCTAGGGCTCCCCTAGCCTAATGCTCGAGCACCGCTAGGCTTAGGCTAGGGGACACCTAGGCTTAGGTTAAGGCTAGGGCTCCAATAGCCTAAGGCTAGGGCACTTCTAGGCTTAGGCTAGGGCACCCCAAGGTTTAGGCTAGGACGCCCCTAGGCTTAGGCTAAGGCTAGGGCTCCCCTAGCCTAACCCTAAGGCACCCCTAGGCTTAGGCTTGGGCACCCCTAGGCTTAGTGTAGGGCACCCCTAGGCTTAGGGTAGGGCACCCCTAGGCTTAAGCTAGGGCTGTGCTCCCCTAGCCTAAGGATAGGGCACCCCTAGGGTTAGGCTTGGGCACGCCTAGGCTTAAGCTAGGGCGCCCCTAGGCTTAGGCTAGGGCAGCCCTAGTCTTTGGCTAGGGCACCCCTAGGCTTAGGCTAGGGCAGCCCTAGGCTTAGGCTAGGGCACCCCTAGGATTAGGCTAGGTCACCCCTAGGATTAGGCTAAGGCTAGGGCTCCCCTAGCCTAAGGCTAGGGCACCACTAAGCTTAGGCTAGGGCACCCCTAGGCTTAGGCTAGGGCACCCCTAGGCTTAGGCTAGGGCTCCCCTAGGCTTAGCCTAAGGCTAGGGATCCCCTAGCCTAAGGCTAAGGCACCCCTAAGCTTAGGCTAGGGCACCCCATGACTTTGGTTAGGGCACCCCTAGGCTTAGGCTAAAGCTAGGGCTCCCCTAGCCTAAGGTTAGGGCACCCATAGGCTTAGGCTAGGGCACCCCTAGGCATAGGCTAGGGCACCTCTAAGTTTAGGCTTAGGCTAGGGCACCCCTAGGCTTAGTTTAGGGCACCCCTAGGCTTAGGCTAGGGCACCCCTAGGCTTAGGCTAGGGCACCATAGGCTTAGGCTAGGGCACCCCTAGGCTTAAGCTAGGGCACCCCTAGGCTTAGGCTAAGGCTAGGGCTCCCCTAGCCTAAGGCTAGGGCACTTCTAGGCTTAGGCTAGGGCACCCCAAGGTTTAGGCTAGGACGCCCCTAGGCTTAGGCTAAGGCTAGGGCTCCCCTAGCCTAAGGCTAGGGCACCCCTAGGCTTGGGATAGGAAACCCCTAGGCTTAGGCTAGGGCCCCCATAGGCTTAGGCTAGGGCACCCCTCATCTTAGGCTAGGGTACCCCTAGGCTTAGGCTAGGGCACCCCTAGGCTTAGGTTAGGGCACCCCTGGGCTTAGGCTAGGGCACCCCTGGGCTTAGGCTAAAGCCAGGGCTCCCCTAGCCTAAGGCTAGGGCACCCATAGGCTTAGGCTAGGGCACCCCTAGGCTTAGGCTAGGGTACCCCTAGTTTTAGGCTAAGGCTAGGGCTCCCAAGTTTAAGGCGAGGGCACCCATAGGCTTAGGCTAGGGCACCCCTAGGCTTAGGCTAGGGCACCCCTAGGCTTAGGCTAGGGCACCCGAAGGCTTAGGCTAGGGCAACCGTAGGCTTAGGCTAGGGCACACTAAGGCTTCATCTAAGGCGGGGACTCCGCTAGACTAAGGATAGGGCACCCCTAGGCTTTGGATAGGGCACCCCTAGGCTTTGACTTAGGCCAAGGCTCCCCAAGCCTAAGGCTAGGGCACCCCTAAGCTTAGGCTAAGGCACCCCTAGGTTTAGGCTAGGGCGAACCTAGGCTGAGGCTAAGGCTAGGGCTCCGTTAGCCTAAGGCTAGGGCACCCCTAGTTTTGAGCTAGGAAACCCCTAGACTTAGGCTAGGTCACCCCTAGGCTTTGGCTAGGGCACCCCTAGGCTTAGGATAGGGCACCCTAAGGCTTCGGCTAAGGCGAGGACTCCCATAGACTAAGAATAGGGCACCCCTGGGCTTTGGATAGGGCACCCCTAGGCTTAGACTTAGGCTAGGGCTCCCCTAGGCTTAGGCTAAGGCTAGGGCTCCCCTAGACTAAGGCTAGGGCACCCCTAGCCTTAGGCTAGGGCACTCCTTTGCTTAGGCTAGGGCACACCTAGGCTTAGGCTAGGGCACCCCTAGGTTTAGGTTGGGCACCCCTAGGCTTAAGCTAGGGCATACCTAGGCTTAGGCTAGGGCAGCCGTAGGCTTAGGCTAAGGCTAGGGCTCCCCTAGCCTAAGGCTAGGGCACCCCTAGGCTTAGGCTAGGGCACCCCTAGGCTTAGGCTAGGGCACCCCTAGGCTTAGGCTAAGGCTAGGGCTCCCCTAGCCTAAGACTAGGGCACCCCTAGGCTTAGGCTAGGGCACCCCTAGACTTAGGGTAGGGCACCCCTAAGCTTAGATTAAGGCACCCCTAGGCTTAGGCTTTGGCAACCCTAGGCTTAGACTAGTGCAACCCTAGGCTTAGGTTAGGGCACCCCTAGGCATAGGCTAAGGCTAGTGCTCCCCTAGCCTAAGGCTAGGGCAGCGCTAGGCTTAAGCTAGGGCACCCCGAGGCTTAGGTTAAGGTTAGGGCTCCCCTAGCCTAACGCTAGGGCACCCCTAGGCTTAGGCTAGAGGACCCCTAGGCTTAGGATAGGGCAACCGTAGGCTTAGGCTAGGGCACGCCTAGGCTTAGGCTAGGGCACCCCTAGGCTTAGGCTAAGGCTAGGGCTCCCCTAGCCTCAGGCTAGGCCACCCCTAGGCTTAGGCTAGGGCACCCCTAGGCTTAGGTTAAGGCTAGGGCTCCCTTAGCCTAATGCTCGAGCACCGCTAGGCTTAGGCTAAGGCACCCCATGACTTTGGTTAGGGCACCCCTAGGCTTAGGCTAAAGGTAGGGCTCCCCTAGCCTAAGGTTAAGGCACCCATAGGCTTAGGCTAGGGCACCCCTAGGCATAGGCTAGGGCACTTCTAGGTTTAGGCTTAGGCTAGGGCACCCCTAGGCTTAGTTTAGGGCACCCCTAGGCTTAGGCTAGGGCACCCCTAGGCTTAGGCTTGGGCACCCCTAGGCTTAGGCTAGGGCACCCCTAGGCTTAAGCTAGGGCACCCCTATGCTTAGGCTAAGGCTAGGGCTCCCCTAGCCTAAGGCTAGGGCACTTCTGGGCTTAGGCTAGGGCAACCCAAGGTTTAGGCTAGGACGCCCCTAGGCTTAGGCTAGGGCACCCCTAGGCTTAGGCTAGGACACCCCTAGGCTTAGGCTAGTGCACCACTAGGCTTAGGCTAGGGCACCCCTAGGCTTAGGCTAGGGCACACCTAGGCTTAGGCTAAATCCAGGGCTCCACTAGCCTAAGGCTAGGGCCCCCATAGGCTTAGGCTAGGGCACCCCTAGGCTTAGGCTACGGCACCCCTAGGCTTAGGTTAGGCACCCCTGGGCTTAGGCTAGGGCACCCCTAGGCTTAGGCTAAAGCCAGGGCTCCCCTAGCCTAAGACTAGGGCACCCATAGGCTTAGGCTAGGGCACCCCTAGGCTTAGGCTAGGGTACCCCTAGTTTTAGGCTAAGGCTAGGGCTCCCCAGTTTAAGGCTAGGGCACCCCTAGGCTTAGGCTAGGGCACCCCTAGGCTTAGGCTAGGGCACCCCTAGGCTTAGGCTAGGGCACCCGTAGACTTAGGCTAGGGCAACCGTAGACTTAGGCTAGGGCACACTAAGGCTTCAGCTAAGGCGGGGACTCCGCTAGACTAAGGATAGGGCACCCCTAGGCTTTGGATAGGGCACCCCTAGGCTTTGACTTAGGCTAGGGCTCCCCAAGCCTAAGGCTAGGGCACCCCTAAGCTTAGGCTAAGGCACCCCTAGGTTTAGGCTAGGGCGAACTAGGCTTAGGCTAAGGCTAGGGCTCCGTTAGCCTAAGGCTAGGGCACCCCTAGGTTTAAGCTAGGAAACCCCTAGGCTTAGGCTAGGTCACCCCTAGGCTTAGGCTAGGGCACCCTTAGGCTTAGGCTAGGGCACCCTAAGGCTTCGGCTAAGGCGAGGACTCCCATAGACTAAGAATAGGGCACCCCTAGGCTTTGGATAGGGCACCCCTAGGCTTAGACTTAGGCTAGGGCTCCCCTAGGCTTAGGCTATGGAACCCCTAGGCTTAGGATAGCGCACCCCTTGGCTTAGGCTAAGGCTAGGGCTCCCCTAGACTAAGGCTAGGGCACCCCTAGCCTTAGGCTAGGGCACTCCTTGGCTTAGGCTAGGGCACCCCTAGGCTTAGGCTAGGGCACCCCTAGGTTTAGGTTGGGCACCCCTAGGCTTAAGCTAGGGCACACCTAGGCTTAGGCTAGGGCAGCCGTTGGCTTAGGCTAAGGCTAGCGCTCCTCTAGCCTAAGGCTAGGGCACCCCTAGGCTTAGGCTAGGGCACCCCTAGGCTTAGGCTAGGGCACCCCTAGGCTTAGGCTAGGGCCCCCTAGGCTTAGGCTAAGGCTAGGGCTCCCCTAGCCTAAGACTGGGGCACCCCTAGGCTTAGGCTAGGGCACCCCTAGGCTTAGGCTAGAGCACCCCTAGGCTTAGATTAAGGCACCCCTAGGCTTAGGCTTGGGCTACCCTAGGCTTAGTCTAGGGCAACCCTAGGCTTAGGCTAGGGCACCCCTAGCGTTAGGCTAAGGCTAGTGCTCCCCTAGCCTAAGGCTAGGGCACCCATAGGCTTAGGCTAGGGCACCCCTAGGCTTGGGCTAGGGTACCCCTAGGCTTAGGCTAGGGCTGCGATAGGCTTAGGCTAAGGCTAGGGCTCCTCTAGCCTAAGGGCTGGGCACCCCTAGGTTTAGGCTAGGGCACCCCAATGCTTAGGCTAGGGCACCCCTAGTTTTAGGCTAGGGCACCCCTAGGCTTAAGCTAGGGCACCCCTAGGCTTAGGCTAGGGCACCCCTAGGCTTAGGCTAAGGCTAGGGCTCCCTTAGGCTTAGGCTAAGGCTAGGGCTCCCCTAGCCTAAGACTAGGGCACCCCTAGGCTTAGGCTAGGGCACCCCTAGCCTAAGGCTAGGGCACCCCTAGGCTTAGGCTAGGGCACCCCTAGCCTAAGGCTAGGGCACCCCTAAGCTTAGGCTAAGGCACCCCTAGGTTTAGGCTAGGGCGAACTAGGCTTAGGCTAAGGCTAGGCCTCCGTTAGCCTAAGGCTAGGGCACCCCTAGGTTTAAGCTAGGAAACCCCTAGGCTTAGGCTAGGTCACCCCTAGGCTTAGGCTAGGGCACCCTTAGGCTTAGTCTAGGGCACCCTAAGGCTTCGGCTAAGGCGAGGACTCCCATAGACTAAGAATAGGGCACCCCTAGGCTTTGGATAGGGCACCCCTAGGCTTAGACTTAGGCTAGGGCTCCCCTAGGCTTAGGCTATGGAACCCCTAGGCTTAGGATAGCGCACCCCTTGGCTTAGGCTAAGGCTAGGGCTCCCCTAGACTAAGGCTAGGGCACCCCTTGCCTTAGGCTAGGGCACTCCTTGGCTTAGGCTAGGGCACCCCTAGGCTTAGGCTAGGGCACCCCTAGGTTTAGGTTGGGCACCCCTAGGCTTAAGCTAGGGCACACCTAGGCTTAGGCTACGGCAGCCGTTGGCTTAGGCTAAGGCTAGGGCTCCCCTAGCCTAAGGCTAGGGCACCCCTAGGCTTAGGCTAGGGCACCCCTAGGCTTAGGCTAGGGCACCCCTAGGCTTAGGCTAAGGCTAGGGCTCCCCTAGCCTAAGACTAGGGCATCCCTAGGCTTAGGCTAGGGCACCCCTAGGCTTAGGCTAGAGCACCCCTAGGCTTAGATTAAGGCACCCCTAGGCTTAGGCTTGGGCTACCCTAGGCTTAGACTAGGGCAACCCTAGGCTTAGGCTAGGGCACCCCTAGCCTTAGGCTAAGGCTAGTGCTCCCCTAGCCTAAGGCTAGGGCACCCATAGGCTTAGGCTAGGGCACCCCTAGGCTTGGGCTAGGGTACCCCTAGGCTTAGGCTAGGGCTGCTATAGGCTTAGGCTAAGGCTAGGGCTCCTCTAGCCTAAGGGCTGGGCACCCCTAGGTTTAGGCTAGGGCACCCCTAGGCTTAAGCTAGGGCACCCCTAGGCTTAGGCTAGGGCACCCCTAGGCTTAGGCTAAGGCTAGGGCTCCCTTAGGCTTAGGCTAAGGCTAGGGCTCCCCTAGCCTAAGACTAGGGCACCCCTAGGCTTAGGCTAGGGCACCCCTAGCCTAAGGCTAGGGCACCCCTAGGCTTAGGCTAGGGCACCCCTAGCCTAAGGCTAGGGCACCCCTAGGCGTAGGCTAGGGCACCCCTAGGCTTAGGCTGGGGCAGCCCTAGGCTTAGGCTAGGCTAGGGCTCGCCTAGCCTAAGGCTAGTGCACCCCTAGGCTTAGGCTAGAGCACCCGTAGGCTTAGGCAAGGGCACCCTGAGCCTTAGGCTAGGGCACCCCTAGGTTTAGGTTAGGGCACCCCTAGGCTTAGGCAAAGGCTAGGGCTCCCATAGCCTAAGACTAGGGCACCCCTAGGCTCAGGGTTGGGCAACCCTAGGCTTAGGCTCGGGCACCCCTAGGCTTAGGCTAAGGCTAGGGGACCCCTAGGCTTAGGCAAAACCACCCCTACGCTTAGGCTAGGGCACCCCTAGGTTTAGGCTAGGGCACCCCTAGGCTTAGGCTAAAGCTAGGACTCCTCTAGGCTTAGGCTAGGGTGCCCCTAGGCTAAGGCTACGGCACCCCTAGGCTTAGGCTAGGGCTAGGGGACCCCTAGGCTTAGGCTAAGGCACCCCTAGGCTTAGGCTAGGTCACCCCTAGGCTTAGGCTAGGGCACCCCTAGGCTTAGGCTAGGGCACCCTAAGGCTTCGGCTAAGGCGAGGACTCCCATAGACTAAGAATAGGGCACCCCTAGGCTTTCGATAGGGCACCCCTAGGCTTAGACTTAGGCTAGGGATCCCCTAGGCTTAGGCTATGGAACCCCTAGGCTTAGGATAGGGCACCCCTAGGCTTAGGCTAAGGCTAGGGCTCCCCTAGACTAAGGCTAGGACACCCCTAGTCTTAGGCTAGGGCACTCCTTGGCTTAGGCTAGGGCACCCCTAGGCTTAGGCTAGGGCACCCCTAGGTTTAGGTTGGGCAACCCTAGGATTAAGCTAGGGCACACCTAGGCTTAGGCTAGGGCAGCCGTAGGCTTAGGCTAAGGCTAGGGCTCCCCTAGCCTAAGGCTAGGGCACCCCTAGGCTTAGGCTAGGGCACACCTAGGCTTAGGCTAGGGCACACCTAGGCTTAGGCTAAGGCTAGGGCTCCCCTAGCCTAAGACTAGGGCACCCCTAGGCTTAGGCTAGGGCACCCTTAGGCTTAGGCTAGGGCACCCTAAGGCTTCGGCTAAGGCGAGGACTCCCATAGACTAAGAATAGGGCACCCCTAGGCTTTGGATAGGGCACCCCTAGGCTTAGACTTAGGCTAGGGCTCCCCTAGGCTTAGGCTATGGAACCCCTAGGCTTAGGATAGCGCACCCCTTGGCTTAGGCTAAGGCTAGGGCTCCCCTAGACTAAGGCTAGGGCACCCCTAGCCTTAGGCTAGGGCACTCCTTGGCTTAGGCTAGGGCACCCCTAGGCTTAGGCTAGGGCACCCCTAGGTTTAGGTTGGGCACCCCTAGGCTTAAGCTAGGGCACACCTAGGCTTAGGCTAGGGCAGCCGTTGGCTTAGGCTAAGGCTAGGGCTCCCGTAGCCTAAGGCTAGGGCACCCCTAGGCTTAGGCTAGGGCACCCCTAGGCTTAGGCTAGGGCACCCCTAGGCTTAGGCTAAGGCTAGGGCTCCCCTAGCCTAAGACTGGGGCACCCCTAGGCTTAGGCTAGAGCACCCCTAGGCTTAGGCTAGAGCACCCCTAGGCTTAGATTAAGGCACCCCTAGGCTTAGGCTTGGGCTACCCTAGGCTTAGACTAGGGCAACCCTAGGCTTAGGCTAGGGCACCCCTAGCCTTAGGCTAAGGCTAGTGCTCCCCTAGCCTAAGGCTAGGGCACCCATAGGCTTAGGCTAGGGCACCCCTAGGCTTGGGCTAGGGTACCCCTAGGCTTAGGCTAGGGCTGCGATATTCTTAGGCTAAGGCTAGGGCTCCTCTAGCCTAAGGGCTGGGCACCCCTAGGTTTAGGCTAGGGCACCCCAATGCTTAGGCTAGGGCACCCCTAGTTTTAGGCTAGGGCACCCCTAGGCTTAAGCTAGGGCACCCCTAGGCTTAGGCTAGGGCACCCCTAGGCTTAGGCTAAGGCTAGGGCTCCCTTAGGCTTAGGCTAAGGCTAGGGCTCCCCTAGCCTAAGACTAGGGCACCCCTAGGCTTAGGCTAGGGCACCCCTAGCCTAAGGCTAGGGCACCCCTAGGCTTAGGCTAGGGCACCCCTAGCCTAAGGCTAGGGCACCCCTAAGCTTAGGCTAAGGCACCCCTAGGTTTAGGCTAGGGCGAACTAGGCTTAGGCTAAGGCTAGGCCTCCGTTAGCCTAAGGCTAGGGCACCCCTAGGTTTAAGCTAGGAAACCCCTAGGCTTAGGCTAGGTCACCCCTAGGCTTAGGCTAGGGCACCCTTAGGCTTAGGCTAGGGCACCCTAAGGCTTCGGCTAAGGCGAGGACTCCCATAGACTAAGAATAGGGCACCCCTAGGCTTTGGATAGGGCACCCCTAGGCTTAGACTTAGGCTAGGGCTCCCCTAGGCTTAGGCTATGGAACCCCTAGGCTTAGGATAGCGCACCCCTTGGCTTAGGCTAAGGCTAGGGCTCCCCTAGACTAAGGCTAGGGCACCCCTTGCCTTAGGCTAGGGCACTCCTTGGCTTAGGCTAGGGCACCCCTAGGCTTAGGCTAGGGCACCCCTAGGTTTAGGTTGGGCACCCCTAGGCTTAAGCTAGGGCACACCTAGGCTTAGGCTAGGGCAGCCGTTGGCTTAGGCTAAGGCTAGGGCTCCCCTAGCCTAAGGCTAGGGCACCCCTAGGCTTAGGCTAGGGCACCCCTAGGCTTAGGCTAGGGCACCCCTAGGCTTAGGCTAAGGCTAGGGCTCCCCTAGCCTAAGGCTAGGGCACCCCTAGGCTTAGGCTAGGGCACCCCTAGGCTTGGGCTAGGGCACCCCTAGGCTTAGGCTAAGGCTAGGGCTCCCCTAGCCTAAGACTAGGGCACCCCTAGGCTTAGGCTAGGGCACCCCTAGGCTTAGGCTAGAGCACCCCTAGGCTTAGATTAAGGCACCCCTAGGCTTAGGCTTGGGCTACCCTAGGCTTAGACTTGGGCAACCCTAGGCTTAGGCTAGGGCACCCCTAGCCTTAGGCTAAGGCTAGTGCTCCCCTAGCCTAAGGCTAGGGCACCCATAGGCTTAGGCTAGGGCACCCCTAGGCTTGGGCTAGGGTACCCCTAGGCTTAGGCTAGGGCTGCTATAGGCTTAGGCTAAGGCTAGGGCTCCTCTAGCCTAAGGGCTGGGCACCCCTAGGTTTAGGCTAGGGCACCCCAATGCTTAGGCTAGGGCACACATAGTTTTAGGCTAGGGCACCCCTAGGCTTAAGCTTGGGCACCCCTAGGCTTAGGCTAGGGCACCCCTAGGCTTAGGCTAAGGCTAGGGCTCCCTTAGGCTTAGGCTAAGGCTAGGGCTCCCCTAGCCTAAGACTAGGGCACCCCTAGGCTTAGGCTAGGGCACCCCTAGCCTAAGGCTAGGGCACCCCTAGGCTTAGGCTAGGGCACCCCTAGCCTAAGGCTAGGGCACCCCTAGGCGTAGGCTAGGGCACCCCTAGGCTTAGGCTGGGGCAGCCCTAGGCTTAGGCTAGGCTAGGGCTCGCCTAGCCTAAGGCTAGTGCACCCCTAGGCTTAGGCTAGAGCACCCGTAGGCTTAGGCAAGGGCACCCTGAGCCTTAGGCTAAGGCACCCCTAGGTTTAGGTTAGGGCACCCCTAGGCTTAGGCAAAGGCTAGGGCTCCCATAGCCTAAGACTAGGGCACCCCTAGGCAAAGGGTTGGGCAACCCTAGGCTTAGGCTCGGGCACCCCTAGGCTTAGGCTAAGGCTAGGGGACCCCTAGGCTTAGGCAAAACCACCCCTACGCTTAGGCTAGGGCACCCCTAGCTTTAGGCTAGGGCACCCCTAGGCTTAGGCTAAAGCTAGGACTCCTCTAGGCTTAGGCTAGGGTGCCCCTAGGCTAAGGCTACGGCACCCCTAGGCTTAGGCTAGGGCTAGGGGACCCCTAGGCTTAGGCTAAGGCACCCCTACGCTTAGGCTAGGTCACCCCTAGGCTTAGGCTAGTGCACCCCTAGGCTTAGGCTAGGGCACACTAAGGCTTCGGCTAAGGCGAGGACTCCCATAGACTAAGAATAGGGCACCCCTAGGCTTTGGATAGGGCACCCCTAGGCTTAGACTTAGGCTAGGGATCCCCTAGGCTTAGGCTATGGAACCCCTAGGCTTAGGATAGGTCACCCCTAGGCTTAGGCTAAGGCTAGGGCTCCCCTAGACTAAGGCTAGGGCACCCCTAGCCTTAGGCTAGGGCACTCCTTGGCTTAGGCTAGGGCACCCCTAGGCTTAGGCTAGGGCACCCCTAGGTTTAGGTTGGGCAACCCTAGGATTAAGCTAGGGCACACCTAGGCTTAGGCTAGGGCAGCCGTAGGCTTAGGCTAAGGCTAGGGCTCCCCTAGCCTAAGGCTAGGGCACCCCTAGGCTTAGGCTAGGGCACACCTAGGCTTAGGCTAGGGCACACCTAGGCTTAGGCTAAGGCTAGGGCTCCCCTAGCCTAAGACTAGGGCACCCCTAGGCTTAGGCTAGGGCACCCCTAGGCTTAGGCTAGGGTACCCCTAGGCTTAGATTAAGGCACTCCTAGGCTTAGGCTTGGGCAACCCTAGGATTAGACTAGGGCAACCCTAGGCTTAGGCTAAGGCACCCCTAGGCTTAGGCTAAGGCTAGTGCTCCCCTAGCCTAAGGCTAGGGCACCCCTAGGCTTAGGCTAGTGCACCCCTAGGCTTGGGCTATTGTACCCCTAGGCTTAGGCTAGGGCTGCGATAGGCTTAGGCTAAGGCTAGGGCTCCTCTAGCCTAAGGGCTGGGCACCCCTAGGTTTAGGCTAGGGCACCCCTAGGCTTAGGCTAGGGCACCCCTAGTTTTAGGCTAGGGCACCCCTAGGCTTAAGCTAGGGCACCCCTAGGCTTAGGCTAGGGCACCCCTAGGCTTAGGCTAGGGCACCCCTAGCCTAAGGCTAGGGCACCCCTAGGCGTAGGCTAGGGCACCCCTAGGCTTAGGATGGGGCAGTCCTAGGCTTAAGCTAGGCTAGGGCTCGCCTAGCCTAAGGCTAGGGCACCCCTAGGCTTAGGCTAGAGCACCCGTAGGCTTAGGCAAGGGCACCCTGAGCCTTAGGCTAAGGCACCCCTAGGTTTAGGTTAGGGCACCCCTAGGCTTAGGCTAAGGCTAGGGGACCCCTTGGCTTAGGCTAAGGCACCCCTAGGCTTAGGCTAGGGCACCCCTAGGCTTAGGCTAGGGCACCCCTAGGCTTAGGCTAAGGCTAGGGGACCCCTAGGCTTAGGCTAAGGCTAGGGGAACCCTAGGCTTAGGCTAAGGCTAGAGGACCCCTAGGCTTAGGCTAGGGCAACCGTAGGCTAAGGCTAGGGCACCCCTAGGCTTAGGCTAAAGCCAGGGCTCCCCTAGCCTAAGGCTAGGGCACCCATAGGCTTAGGCTACGGCACCCCTAGGCTTAGACTAGGGTACCCCTAGGTTTAGGCTAAGGCTAGGGCTCCCCAGCCTAAGGCTAGGTCACCCCTAGGCTTAGGCTTAGGCTCCCCTAGGATTAGGCTAGGGCACCCCTAGGTTTAGGATAGGGCACCCCTAGGCTTAGGCTAAGGCACCCCTAGGCTTAGGCTAAGGCTACGGCTTCCCTGGCCTAAGGCTAGGGCACCCCTAGGCTTAGGTAGGGAACCCCTAACCTTAGTTTAGGGCACCTCTATGCTTAGGCTAGGCACCCCTAGACGTAAGCTAGGGCAACCCTAGGCTTAGGCTGGGGCACCCCTAAGCTTAGGCTAAGGCTAGGGCTCCCCTAGCCTAAAGCTAGGGTACCCCTAAACTTAGCCTTGGGTACCCCTAGACTTAGGCTAGGGCACCCCAAGGCTTCGGCTAAGGCGAGGACTCCCCTAGCCTAAGGATAGGGCACCCCTAGGCTTAGGCTAGGGCACCCCTAGGCTTGGACTAAGGCTAGGGCTCCCCTACCCTAAGGCTAGGGCACCCCTAGGCTTAGACTAGGGTACCCCTCGGCTTAAGCTAGGGCACCCCTAGGCTTAGGATAGGGCACCCGTAGGCTTAGGCTAAGGCTAGGTCTCCACTAGACTAAGGCTAGGGCACCCCTAGCCTTAGGATAGGACACACCTAGGCTAAGGCTAGCGCACCCCTAGGCTTAGGCTAGGGCACCCCTAGGCTTAGGCTAGGGCACCCCTAGGCTTAGGCTAGGACGCCCGTAGGCTTAGGCTAGGGCACCCCTAGCCTTAGGCTAAGGCTAGGGCTCACCTAGACTAAGGCTAGGGCACCCCTAGGCTTAGGCTAGGGCACCCCTAGGCTTAGACTAGGACGCCCGTAGGCTTAGGCTAGGGCAACCCTAGGCTTAGGCTAGGGCACCCCTAGTCTTAGGCTAGGGCAACCCTAGGCTTAGGCTAGGGCATCCCTAGGCTTAGCCTAGGGCACCCATAGGCTTAGGATAGGGCACCACTGGGCTTAGCCTAAGGCTAGGGCTCCACTTACCTCAGGTTAGGGCACCCCTAGACTCAGGCTAGGGCACCCCTAAGCTTAGGCTAGGGCAATCGTAGGCTTAGGCTAAGGCTAGGGCTCCCCTAGCCTCACACAAGGGCACCCCTAGGCTTAGACTAGGGCACCCCTAGGCTTAGGCTAGGGCACCCCTAGGCTTAGACTAGGGCACCCGTAGTCTTAGGAAAAGGCTAGGGCTCCCCTAGCCTAAGGCTAGGGCACACCTAGGCTTAGGCAAGGGCACCCCTAGGCTTAGGCTAGGGCACCCATAGGCTTAGGTTAAGGCTAGGGCTCCCCTAGCTTAAGGCTAGGACACCCCTAGGCTTAGGCTAGGGGACCCCTAGGCTTAGGATACGGCAACCGTAGGCTTAGGCTAGGGCACCCCTAGGCTAAGTATAGGGCACCCCTATGCTTAGGCTAAGGCTAGGGCTCCCCTAGCCTAACCCTAAGGCACCCCTAGGCTTTAGCTAGGGCTTCCCTAGGCTTAGGCTAAGGCTAAGCCTCCACTAGCCTCAGGCTAGTGCACCCCTAGTCTCAGGCTATGACACCCTTTGGCTTAGGCTAGGGCAATTCTAGGCTAGACTAACGCTAGAGCTCCCCTATCCTCAGGCTAGGACACCTGTAGGCTCAGGCTAGGGCACCCCTAGGCTCAGGCTAGGGCACCCCTAGGCTTAGGTTAGGGCACCCCTATGCTTAGGCTAAGGCTACGGCTCTCCTAGCTTCAGGCTAGGCCACCCCTAGGCTTAGGCTAGGGCACCCCTAGGCTTAGGCTAAGGCTAGGGCTCCCCTAGCCTAAGGCTCGAGCACAGCAAGGCTTAGGCTAGGGCACCCCTAGGCTTAGGTTAAGGCTAGGGCTTCCCTAGCCTAAGGCTAGGGCTCTCCTAGCCTCAGGCTAGGCCACCCCTAGGCTTAGGCTAGGGCACCCCTAGGCTTAGGCTAAGGCTAGGGCTCCCCTAGCCTAAGGCTCCAGCACCGCTAGGCTTAGGCTAGGGCACACCTAAGCTTAGGTTAAGGCTAGGGCTCCCCTAGCCTAAGGCTAGGGCACCCCTAGGCTTAGGCTAGGGGACCCCTAGGCTTAGGATAGGGCAACCGTAGGCTTAGGCTAGGGCACCACTAGGCTAAGGAGAGGGCACCCCTATGCTTAGGCTAAGGCTAGGGCTCCCCAAGCCTAACCCTAAGGCACCTCTAGGCTTAGGCTAGGGCACCCCTAGGCTTAGGGTAGGTCAACCCTAGGCTTATGGTAGGGCACCCCTAGGCTTAGGCTAGGGCACGCCTAGGCTTAGGCTAGGGCACCCCTTGGCTTAGGCTAAGGCTGTGATCCCCTAGCCTAAGGATAGGGCACCCCTAGGGTTAGGCTAGGGCACCCCTAGGCTTAGGCTAGGGCGCCCCTAGGCTTAGCCTAGGGCAGCCCTAGGCTTTGGCTAGGGTACACCTAGGCATAGGCTAGGGCAGCCCTAGGCTTAGGCTAGGGCACCCCTAGGCTTAGGCTAGGTCACCCCAAGGATTAGGCTAAGGCTAGGGCTCCCCTAGCCTAAGGCTAGGGCACCACTAGGCTTAAGCTAGGGCACCACTAGGCTTAGGCTAGGGCACCCCTAGGCTTAGGCTAAGGCTAGGGCTCCACAAGCCTAAGGCTCGAGCACCGCTAGGCTTAGGCTAGGGCACCCCTAGGCTTAGGTAAAGGCTAGGGCTCCCCTAGCCTAAGGCTAGGGCACCCCTAGGCTTAGGCTAGGGGACCCCTAGGCTTAGGATAGGGCAACCGTTGGCTTAGGTTAGGGCACCCCTAGGCTAAGGATAGGGCACCCCTAGGGTTAGGCTATGGCACCCCTAGGCTTAGGCTAGGGCGCCCCTAGGCTTAGGCTAGGGCAGCCCTAGGCTTTGGCTAGGGCACCCCTAGGCTTAGGCTAGGGCAGCCCTAGGCTTAGTCTAGGGCACCCCTAGGCTTAGGCTAGGTCACCCCAAGGATTAGGCTAAGGCTAGGCCTCCCCTAGCCTAAGGCTAGGGCACCACTAGGCTTAGGCTAGGGCACCCCTAGGCTTAGGCTAGGGCTCCCCTAGGCTTAGGCTAAGGCTAGGGATCCCCTAGCCTAAGGCTAAGGCACCCCTAAGCTTATGCTAGAGCACCCTATGACTTTGGCTAGGGCACCCCTAGGCTTAGGTTAGGGCACCCCTAGGCTTAGGCTAGGGCACCCCTAGGCTTAGGCTAAGGCTAGGGCTTCCCTAGCCTAAGGCTAGGGCACCCCTAGGCTTAGGCTAGGGCAACCCTAGGTTTAGGCTAGGGCAACCCTAGGCTTACGTAGGGAACGCCTAGGTTTAGGTTAGAGCACCCCTATGCTTAGGCTAGGGCACCCCTAGACGTAGGCTAGGGCACCCCTAAGCTTAGGCTGGGGCACCCCTAGGCTTAGGCTAAGGCTAGGGCTCCCCTAGCCTAAGGCTAGGGCACTTCTAGGCTTAGGCTAGGACACCCCTAGGTTTAGGCTAGGGTACCCCTAGGCTTAGGCTAGGACACCCCTAGGCTTAGGATAGGGCACCCCTAGGCTTGCGATAGGACACCCCTAGGCTTAGGCTAGGGCACCCCTAGGCTTAGGCTAGGGCACCCCTATGCTTAGGCTAGGACACCCCTAGGCTTAGGCTAGGGCACCCCTAGGCTTAGGTTAAAGCCAGGGCTCCCCTAGCCTAAGGCTAGGGCACCCATAGGCTTAGGCTAGGGCACTTCTAGGCTTAGGCTAGGGCACCCCTAGGCTTAGGCTAAGGCAAGGTCACCCCTAGGCTTAGGCTAAGGCACCACTAGGCTAAGGTTTGGGCACCCCTAGGCTTAGGCTATGGCACCCCTAGGCTTAGGCTTGGGCACCCCTAGGCTGAGGCTAGGGCACCCCTAGGCTGAGGCTAGGGCACCCTAG
This sequence comes from Tenrec ecaudatus, assembly GCF_050624435.1. Taxonomy (NCBI): domain Eukaryota; kingdom Metazoa; phylum Chordata; class Mammalia; order Afrosoricida; family Tenrecidae; genus Tenrec; species Tenrec ecaudatus. The sequence continues at coordinate 200,526 of NW_027458070.1, forward strand.
GCTTAGGCTAAGTCTAGGGTTACCCTAGCCTAAGGCTAGGGCACCTCTAGTTTTGGGCTAAGGCTAGGGCTCCCCTAGCCTAAGACTAGGGCACCCCTAGGCTTAGGGTAGGGGACCCCTAGGCTTAAGATAGGGCACCCGTAGGCTTAGGCTAAGGCTAGGGCTCCCCTAGCCTAAGGCTAGGGCACCCCTAGGCTTTGGCAAGGGCACCCCTAGGCTTAGGATCAGGAACTTCTAGGCTTAGGTTAGTGCACTCCTAGGCTTAAGCTAGGGCACCCCTAGGATTAGGCTAAGGCTAGGGCTCCCCTAGCCTAAGGCTAGGGCACCCCTAGGCTTAGGCTATGGCACCCTTAGGCTTAGGCTACGGCACCCGTAGGCTTAGGCTAGGGCACCCCAAGGCTTAGGCTAAGGTACCACTAGGCTTTCGCTAAGGTTAGGGCTCCCCTAGCCTAAGGCTAGGGCACCTCTAGGCTTAGTCTTGGGCACCCCTAGGCTTGGCTAGGGCACCCCTAGGCTTAGGCTAATGCTAGGGCACTCCTAGCCTAAGGCTAGGGTACCCCTAGGCTTAGGCTATGGCACCCCTAGGCTTAGGCTAGGGCACCCCTAGGCGTAGGCTAGGGCAGTCCTAAGCTTAGGCTAGGGCACCCCTAGGCTTAGGCTAGGGCACACCTAGGCTAAGGCTAGGGCTTCCCTAGCCTAAGGCTAGGGCACCCCTAGGCTTAGGATAGGACACCCCTTGGCTTAGGCTAGGGCACCCCTAGACGTAGGCTAGGGCACCCCTTGGCTTAGGCTGGGGCACCCCTAGGCTTAGGCTAAGGCCAGGGCTCCCCTAACCTATGGTTAGGGCACCCCTAGGCATGGGCTAGGGCACCCCTAGGTTTATGCTAGGGCGCCCCTAGGCTTAGGCTAAGGCGAGGGCTCCCTTAGCCTAAGGCTACGGCACCCCTAGACTTAGGATAGGACACCCCTAGGCTTAGGCTAGGGCACACCTAGGCTTAGGCTAGGGCACCCTTAGGCTTAGGCTAGGACACACCTAGGCTTAGGCTAGAGCACCACTAGGCTTAGGCTAGGGCACCCCTAGGCTTAGGCTAAGGCTAGGGCTCCCCTAGGCTTAGGCTAGGGCACCTCTAGGCTTAGGCTAGGGCACCCCTAGGCTTAGGCTAAGGCTAGGGCTCCCCTAGCATAACCTTAAGTAACCCCTAGGCTTAGGCTAGGGCACCCCTAAGCTTAGGGTAGGGCACCCCTAGGCTTAGGGTAAGGCACCCCTAGGCTTAGGCTAGGGCACCTCTAGGCTTAGGCTAAGGCTGTGCTCCCCTAGCCTAAGGATAGGGCACCCCTAGGGTTACGCTAGGGCACCCCTAGCCTTAGGCTAGGGCGCCCCTAGGCTTAGGCTAGGGCAGCCCTAGGCTTAGACTAGGGCACCCCTAGGCTTAGGCTAGGTCATCCCTAGGCTTAGGCTAAAGCTAGGGCTCCCCTAGCGTAAGGTTAGGGCACCCATAGGCTTAGGCTAGGGCACCCCTAGGCTTAGGCTAGGGCAACCCTAGGTTTAGGCTTAGGCTAGGGCACCCCTAGGCTTAGTTTAGTGCACTCCTAAGCTTAGGCTAGGGCACCCCTAGGTTTAGGCTAGGGCACCCTTAGGCTTAGGCTAGGCCACCCCTAGGCTTAGGCTAAAGCTAGGGCTTCCGTAGCCTAAGGCTTGGGCTTCCGTAGCCTAAGGCTAGGGCACACCTAGGCTTAGGCTAGGGCACCCCTAGGTTTAGGCTAGGGCACCCCTAGGCTTAGGTAATGAACGCCTAGGCTTAGGTTAGAGCACTCCTATTCTTAGGCTAGGGCACCCCTAGACTTAGGCTAGGGCACCCCTAAGTTTAGGCTAGGGCGCCCAAAGGCTTAGGCTAAGGCTAGGGCTCCCCTAGCTTAAAGCTAGCGCACCCCTAAACTTAGGATAGGACACCCCTAGGCTAAGGCTAGGGCACCGCTAGGCTTAGGCTAGGGCACCCCTATGCTTAGGCTACGGCTAGGGCTCCCCTAGCCTTACCCTAAGGCACCCCTATGCTTAGGCTAGGGCACCCCTAGGCTTAGGGTAGGGCACCCCTAGGATGAGGGTAGGGCACCCCTACGCTTAGGCTAGGGCACGCCTAGGCTTAGGCTAGGGCACACCTAGGCTTAGGTTAGGGCACCACTAGGCTTAGGCTAAGGTTAGGGCTCCCCTAGCCTAAGGCTAGGGCACGCCTAGGCTTAGGCTAGGGCACCCCTAGGCTTAGAATAGGGCACGCCTAGGCTTAGGCTAGGGCACCCCTAGGCTTAGGCTAAAGCTAGTGCTCCCCTAGCCTAAGGCTAGGGCACCCCTAGGGTTAAGCTAGGGCACCCCTAGGCTTAGGGTAGTGCACCCCCTAGGCTTAGGCTAGGGCGCCCTTAAGCTTAGGCTAGGGCACCCATAGGCTTCGGCTAGGGCACCCCTAGGCTTAGGCTAAGGATAGGGCTTCCCTAGCCTAAGGCTAGGGCACCCTTAGGCTTAGGCTAGGCCACCCCTAGGCTTAGGCTAAGGCTAGGGCTCCCCTAGCCTAAGGCTAGGGCACCCCTAGGCTTAGGCTAGGGCACCCCTAGGCTTAGGCTAGGGCACCCCTAGGCTTAGGCTAGGGCACCCCTAGGCTTAGGCTAGGGCACCCCTAGGCTTAAGCTAGGGCACCCCTAGGCTTAGGCTAGGGCACCCCTAGGCTTAGGCTAAGGATACGGCTCCCCTAGCCTAACCCTAGGGCACCCCTAGGCTTAGACTAGGGCACCCCTAGGCTTAGGGTAGGGCACCCTTAGGCTTAGGTTAGGGCACCCCTAGGCTTAGGAAAGGGCACGCCTAGGATTAGGCTAGGGCACACCTAGGCTTAGGCTAAGGCTAGTGCTCCCGTAGCCTAAGGCTAGGGCACCCCTAGGGTTAGGCTAGGGCACCCCTAGGCTTAGGCTAGGGCACCCCTAGGCTTAGGCTAGGGCAGTCATAGGATTAGCCTAAGGCTAGGGTTCCTCTAGCCTAAAGCCTGGGAACCCCTAGGCTTAGGCTAGGGCACCCCTAGGCTTAGGCTAAGGCACCCTTAGGCTTAGGCTAGGGCACCCCTAGGCTTGGACTAAGGCTAGGGCTCCCCTACCCTAAGGCTAGGGCACCCCTAGGCTTAGACTAGGGTACCCCTCGGCTTAAGCTAGGGCACCCCTAGGCTTAGGATAGGGCACCCGTAGGCTTAGGCTAAGGCTAGGTCTCCACTAGACTAAGGCTAGGGCACCCCTAGCCTTAGGCTAGGACACACCTAGGCTAAGGCTAGCGCACCCCTAGGCTTAGGCTAGGGCACTCCTAGGCTTATGCTAGGGCACCCCTAAGCTTATGCTAGGGCACCCCTAGGCTTAGTCTTGGGCACCCCTAAGCTTAGGCTGGGGCAGCCCTAGGCTTACGATGGGAAACCCCTAGGCTTAGGCTAGGGCACCCCTAGGCTTAGGCTAAGGCTAGGGCTCCCCTAGCCTAAGTCTAGGGCACCCCTAGGCTTAGGCTAAGGCACCCCTAGGCTTAGTCTAGGGCAGCCCTAGACTTAGGCTAGGGCCCCTAGCCTAAGGCTAGGGCACCTCTAGGTTTAGGCTAGGGCACCCCTAGGCTTAAGCTAGGGCACCCATAGGCTTAGGGTAGGGCACCCCTAGGCTTAGGCTAGGGCACCTGTACGCTTAGGCTAGGGCACCCCTAGGCTTATGCTAAGGCTAGGGCTCCCCTAGCCTAAGGCTAGGGCACCCCAAGGCTTAGGCTACGGCACCCCTAGGCTTAGGCTAGGGCACCCCTAGGCGTAGGCTAGCGCACCCCTAGGCTTAGACTAAGGCTAGGGCACCCCTAGCCTTAGGCTAGGGAAACCCTAGGCATAGGCTAAGGCTAGGGCTCCCCTAGCCTAAGGCTAGGGCACCCCTAGGCTTAGGCTAGGGCATCCCTAGGCTTAGGCTCGGGCAGCCTTAGGCTTAGGCTAAGGCTAGGTCTCGCCTAGCCTAAGGCTAGGGCACCCCTATTCTTAGGCTAGGTCACCCCTAGGCTTAGGCTAGGGCACACCTAGGCTTAGGCTAAGGCTAGGGCTCCCCTAGCCTATGGCTAGGGCACCCCTATGCTTAGGCTAGTGCACGCCTAGGCTTAGGCTGGGCAGCCCTAGGCTTAGGCTAAGGCTAGGGCTCGCCTAGCCTAAAGCTAGTGCACCCCTAGGCTTAGGCTAGGTACCCCTAGGCTTAGGCTAGGGCACCCTTGGCTTAGGCTAAGGCTTGGGCTCCCCTAGCCTAAGGCTAGGGCACCCCAAGGCTTAGGCTAGGGCACCCCTAGGCTTAGGCTAGGGAACCCCTATGCTTAGGCTCAGGCTAGGCCTCCCCTAGCCTAAGGCTAGGGCACCCCTAGGCTTAGGCTAGGGCAGCCCTAGGCTTAGGCTAAAGCTAGGTCTCGCCTAGCCCAAGGGTAGGGCACCCCTAGGCTTAGGCTAGGACACCCCTAGTCTTAGGCTAGGGCACCCCTAGGCTTAGGCTAGGGCACCCTTAGGAGTAGGCTTGGGCACCCCTAGACTTAGGCTATGGCAACCCTAGGCTTAGGCTAAGGCTAGGTTTCGCCTATCCTAAGGATAGGGCACCCCTAGGCTTAGGTTGGGCACCCCTAGTCTTATGCTATGGCACCCCTAGGCTTAGGGTAGGGCACCCCAAGGATGAGGCTAGGGAACCCCTAGGCTTAGGCTATGGCACCCCTAGGCTTAGGCGAGTGCACCCCTAGGCTTATGCTAGGGCACCCCTAGGCTTATTCTAGGGAACCCCTAGGCTTAGGCTTGGGCACCCCTAATCTTAGGCCGGGGCACCCCTAGGCTTAGGCTGGGGCACCCCTAGGCTTAGGCTAGGGTAGCCCTAGGTTTAGGCTAAGGCTAGGGCTCCCCTAGCCTAAGACTAGGGCACCCCTAGGCTTAGGCTAAGGCACCCCTAATCTTAGGCTAGGGCAACCCTAGGCTTAGGCTAACACTAGGGCTCCCCTAGCCTAAGGCTAGGGCACCCCTAGGCTCAGGCTAGGGCACCCCTAGGCTTAGGCTAGGGCACATAGCCAAAGGCTAAGGCACCCCTAGGCTTAGGCTAGGGCACCCCTAGGCTTAGGCTAAGGCTAGGGCTCCCCTATCCTATGGCTAGGGCACCCCTAGGCTTAGGCTAGTGCACCCCTAGGCTTAGGCTACGGCACCCCTAGCCTAAGACTAAGGCTATGGCTCCCCTAGCCTAAGGCTAGGGCACCCCTAGGCTCAGGCTAGGGCACCCCTAGGCTTAGGCTAGGGCACCCTTAGGCTTAGTCAATGGCACGCCAGGGCTTAGGCTAAGGCTACGGCTCCCCTAGCCTCAGGCGAGTGCACCCCTAGACTCAAGCTAGTGCACCCCTAGGCTTAGGCTAGGGCACCCCTAGGCTTAGGCTAAGGCTAGGGCTCCCCTAGGCTTTGGCTAGGGCACCCCTAGGCTTAGGCTAGGGGACCCCTAGGCTTAGGCTAGGGAAATCCTAGGCTTAGGGTAAGGCTAGGGCTCCCCTAGCCTAAGGCTAGGGAACCCCTAGGCTTAGGCTAGGGCACCCCTAGGCTTAGGCTATGGCACCCCTAGGCTTAGGCGAGGGCACTCCTAGGCTTATGCTAGGGCACCCCTAAGCTTATGCTAGGGCACCCCTAGGCTTAGGCTTGGGCACCCCTAAGCTTAGGCTGGGGCAGCCCTAGGCTTAGGATGGGAAACCCCTAGGTTAGGCTAGGGCACCCCTAGGCTTAGGCTAAGGCTAGGGCTCCCCTAGCCTAAGTCTAGGGCACCCCTAGGCTTAGGCTAAGGCACCCCTAGGCTTAGTCTAGGGCAGCCCTAGACTTAGGCTAGGGCCCCTAGCCTAAGGCTAGGGCACCTCTAGGTTTAGGCTAGGGCACCCCTAGGCTTAACCTAGGGCACCCATAGGCTTAGGGTAGGGCACCCCTAGGCTTAGGCTAGGGCACCTGTACGCTTAGGCTAGGGCACCCCTAGGCTTATGCTAAGGCTAGGGCTCCCCTAGCCTAAGGCTAGGGCACCCCAAGGCTTAGGCTACGGCACCCCTAGGCTTAGGCTAGGGCACCCCTAGGCGTAGGCTAGCGCACCCCTAGGCTTAGGCTAAGGCTAGGGCACCCCTAGGTTTAGGCAAAGGCACCCCTAGGCTTGGGCTAGGGCACCCCGAGGCTTAGGCTAGGGCACCCCTAGGCTTAGGCTAGGACACCCCTAGGCTTAGACTAAGACTACGGCTCCCCTAGCCTAAGGATAGGGCACCCCAAGGCTTAGGCTAGGGCAGCCCTAGGCTTAGGCTAAGGCTAGGTCTCGCCTAACCTAAGGCTAGGGCACCCGTAGGCTCAGGCTAGGGCATCCCTGGGCTTAGGCTAGGGCAGCCCTAGGCCTAGGCTAAGGCTAGGTCTCGCCTAGCCTAAGGCTAGGGCACCCCTAGGCTTAGGCGAGGGCACCCCTAGGCTCAGGTTAGGGCATCCCTGGGCTTAGGCTAGGGCAGCCCTAGGCTTAGGCTAAGGCTAGGTCTCGCCTAGCCTAAGGCTAGGCCACCCCTAGGCTTAGGCTAGGGCACCCCTAGGCTTAGGCTAAGGCTAGGGCTCCTCTAGCCTTAGGCTAGGGCACCCCTAGGCTTAGGTGAGGGCAGCCCTAGGCTTAGGCTAAGGCTAGGGCTCGCCTAGCTTAAGGCTAGGGCAGCTCTAGGCTTAGGCTTGGGCACCCCTAGGCTTAGGCTGGGGCACCCCTAGGCTTATGCTAAGGCTAGGGCTCCCCTAGGCTTAGGCTAGGGCAGCCCTAGGCTTAGGCTAAAGCTAGGTCTCGCCTAGCCCAAGGGTAGGGCACCCCTAGGCTTAGGCTAGGACACCCCTAGTCTTAGGCTAGGGCACCCCTAGGCTTAGGCTAGGGCACCCCTAGGAGTAGGCTAGGGCACCCCTAGACTTAGGCTATGGCAGCTCTAGGCTTAGGCTAAGGCTAGGTCTCGCCTATCCTAAGGATAGGGCACCCCTAGGCTTAGGTTGGGCACCCCTAGTCTTAGGCTAGGGCACCCCTAGGCTTAGGGTAGGGCACCCCAAGGATTAGGCTAGGGAACCGCTAGGCTTAGTCTATGGCACCCCTAGGCTTAGGCGAGTGCACCCCTAGGCTTATGCTAGGGCACCCCTAGATATATGCTAGGGCACCCCTAGGATTAGGCTTGGGCACCCCTAGGCTTAGGCTGTGCACCCCCTAGGCTTAGGCTAGGGCACCCCTAGGCTTAGGCTATGGCACCCCTAGGCTTAGTCTAAGGCTAGGGCACCCCTAGCCTTAGGCTAGGGCACCCCTATTCTTAGGATAGGGCACCCCTAGGCTTAGGCTAGGGCACACCTAGGCTTAGGCTAAGGCTAGGGCTCCCCTAGCCTATGGCTAGGGCACCCCTATGCTTAGGCTAGTGCACGCCTAGGCTTAGGCTGGGCAGCCCTAGGCTTAGGCTAAGGCTAGGGCTCGCCTAGCCTAAAGCTAGTGCACACCTAGGCTTAGGCTAGGTACCCCTAGGCTTAGGCTAGGGCACCCCTAGGCTTAGGCTAAGGCTTGGGCTCCCCTAGCCTAAGGCTAGGGCACCCCAATGCTTAGGCTAGGGCACCCCTAGGCTTAGGCTAGGGCAGGCCTAGGCTTAGGCTAAAGCTAGGTCTCGCCTAGCCCAAGGGTAGGGCACCCCTAGGCTTAGGCTAGGACACCCCTAGTCTTAGGCTAGGGCACCCCTAGGCTTAGGCTAGGGCACCCCTAGGAGTAGGCTAGGGCACCCCTAGACTTAGGCTATGGCAGCCCTAGGCTTAGGCTAAGGCTAGGTCTCGCCTATCCTAAGGATAGGGCACCCCTAGGCTTAGGTTGGGCACCCCTAGGCTTAGTCTAAGGCTAGGGCCCCCCGAGGCTTAGGCTAGGCACCCCTAGGCTTAGTCTAGGGCACCCCTAGGCTTAGGCTAGGGCACCCCTAGCCTTAGGCTAGGGCACCCCTAGGCTTAGCCTAAGGCTAGGGCTCGCCTAGCCTAAGCTAGGGCACCCCTAGGCTTAGGCTAGGACACCCCTATGCTTATGCTAAGGCTAGGGCTCCCCTAGCCTAAGGCTAGGGCACCCCTAGGCTTAGGCTAGGGCAGGCCTAGGCTTAGGCTAAGGCTAGGTCTCGCCTATCCTAAGGATAGGGCACCCCTAGGCTTAGGGTAGAGCATGCCTAGGCATAGGCTAGGGCACCCATAGACTTTTCTAAGGCAACGGCTCCCCTAGACTCAGGCTAGGGCACCCCTAGACTGAGGCTAGGGCACCACTAGGCTTAGGCTAGGGCACCCCTAGGCTTAGGCTTGGGCACCCCTAGACTTGGCTAAGGCAACCGCTTCCCTAGCCTCAGGCTAGGGCACCCCTAGACTGAGGCTAGGGCACCCCTAGGCTTAGGCTAGGGCAATCCTTGGCTTAGGCCAAGGCTAGGGCTCCCCTAGCCTCAGGCTAGGGCACTCCTAGGCTCAGGCTAGGACACCCCTTTGCTTAGGCTAAGTCTAGGTCTCGCCTAGCCTAAGGCTAGGGCACCCCTAGGCTTAGGCTAGGGCACCCCTAGGCTTAGGCTAGGGAACTCCTATGCTTAGGCTCAGGCTAGGCCTCCCCTAGCCTAAGGCTAGGGCACCCCTAGGCTTAGGCTAGGGCAGCCCTAGGCTTAGGCTAAAGCTAGGTCTCGCCTAGCCCAAGGGTAGGGCACCCCTAGGCTTAGGCTAGGACACCCCTAGTCTTAGGCTAGGGCACCCCTAGGCTTAGGCTAGGGCACCCCTAGGAGTAGGCTAGGGCACCCCTAGACTTAGGCTATGGCAGCCCTAGGCTTAGGCTAAGGCTAGGTCTCGCCTGTCCTAAGGATAGGGCACCCCTAGGCTTAGGTTGGGCACACCTAGTCTTAGGCTAGGGCACCCCTAGGCTTAGGGTAGGGCACCCCAAGGATTAGGCTAGGGAACCCCTAGGCTTAGGCTATGGCACCCCTAGGCTTAGGCGAGTGCACCCCTAGGCTTATGCTAGGGCACCCCTAGATATATGATACGGCACCCCTAGGATTAGGCTTGGGCACCCCTAGGCTTAGGCTGTGCACCCCTAGGCTTAGGCTAGGGCACCCCTAGGCTTAGGATATGGCACCCCTAGGCTTAGTCTAAGGCTAGGGCACCCCTTGGCTTAGGCTAGGGCACCCCTATTCTTAGGATAGGGCACCCCTAGGCTTATGCTAGGGCACACCTAGGCTTAGGCTAAGGCTAGGGCTCCCCTAGCCTATGGCTAGGGCACCCCTATGCTTAGGCTAGTGCACGCCTAGGCTTAGGCTGGGCAGCCCTAGGCTTAGGCTAAGGTTAGGGCTCGCCTAGCCTAAAGCTAGTGCACCCCTAGGCTTAGGCTAGGGCACCCCTAGGCTTAGGCTAAGGCTTGGGCTCCCCTATCCTAAGGCTAGGGCACCCCAATGCTTAGGCTAGGGCACCCCTAGACTTAGGCTAGGGAACCCCTATGCTTAGGCTCAGGCTAGGGCTCCCCTAGCCTAAGGCTAGGGCACCCCTAGGCTTAGGCTAGGGCAGCCCTAGGCTTAGGCTAAAGCTAGGTCTCGCCTAGCCCAAGGGTAGGGCACCCCTAGGCTTAGGCTAGGACACCCCTAGTCTTAGGCTAGGGCACCCCTAGGCTTAGGCTAGAGCACCCCTAGGAGTAGGCTAGGGCACCCCTAGACTTAGGCTATGGCAGCCCTAGGCTTAGGCTAAGGCTAGGTCTCGCCTATCCTAAGGATAGGGCACCCCTAGGCTTAGGTTGGGCACCCCTAGGCTTAGTCTAAGGCTAGGGCCCCCCGAGGCTTAGGCTAGGCACCCCTAGGCTTAGTCTAGGGCACCCCTAGGCTTAGGCTAGGGCACCCCTAGCCTTAGGCTAGGGCACCCCTAGGCTTAGGCTAAGACTTGGGCTCCCCTAGCCTAAGCTAGGGCACCCCTAGGCTTAGGCTAGGGCACCCCTAGGCTTAGGCTAGGACACCCCTATGCTTATGCTAAGGCTAGGGCTCCCCTAGCCTAAGGCTAGGGCACCCCTAGGCTTAGGCTAGGGCAGGCCTAGGCTTAGGCTAAGGCTAGGTCTCGCCTATCGTAAGGATAGGGCACCCCTAGGCTTAGGGTAGAGCATGCCTAGGCTTAGGCTAGGGCACCCATAGACTTTTCTAAGGCAACGGCTCCCCTAGACTCAGGCTAGGGCACCCCTAGACTGAGGCTAAGGCACCACTAGGCTTAGGCTAGGGCACCCCTAGGCTTAGGCTTGGGCACCCCTAGACTTGGCTAAGGCAACCGCTTCCCTAGCCTCAGGCTAGGGCACCCCTAGACTGAGGCTAGGGCACCCCTAGGCTTAGGCTAGGGCAATCCTTGGCTTAGGCCAAGGCTAGGGCTCCCCTAGCCTCAGGCTAGGGCACTCCTAGGCTCAGGCTAGGACACCCCTTTGCTTAGGCTAAGTCTAGGTCTCGCCTAGCCTAAGGCTAGGGCACCCCTAGGCTTAGGCTAGGGCACCCCTAGGCTTAGGTTTGGGCACCCCTAGGCTTAGGCTGGGGCAACCCTAGGCTTAGGCTAAGGCTAGGGCTCCCCTAGCCTAAGGCTAGGGCACCCTTAGGCTTAGGCTAGGGCATGCCTAGGCTTAGGCTAAGGCACACCTAGGCTTAGGCTACGGCTAGGGCTCCCCTAGCCTACGGCTAGGGCACCCCTAGGCTTAGGTTAGGGCACCCCTAGGCTTAGGCTAGGACACCCCTAGGCTTAGGCTAGGACACCCCTAGGCTTAGGCTAGGGCAGCCCTAGGCTTAGGCTAAGGCTAGGGCTCTCCTAGCCTTAGGCTAGGGCACCCCTAGGCTTAGGCTAGGGCATCCCTAGGCTTAGGCTTAGGCTAGGGCTCGCCTAGCTTAAGGCTAGGGCAGCCCTAGGCTTAGGCTTGGGCACCACCAGGCTTAGGCTGGGACACCCCTAGGCTTAGGCTAAGGCTAGGGCTCCCCTAACCTAAGCTAGGGCACCCCTAGGCTTAGGTTAGGGCACCCCTAGGCTTAGGCTAGGTGCACCCCTAGGCTTAGGCTAGGGCACCCCTAGGCTTAGGCTAGGGCACCCCTATGCTTAGGCTAGGGCACCCCTAGGCTTAGGCTAAGGCTTGGGCTCCCCTAGCCTAAGCTAGGGCACCCCAGGCATAGGCTAGGGCACCCCTAGGCTTAGGCTAGGGCACCCCTATGCTTAGGCTAAGGCTAGGGCTCCCCTAGCCTAAGGCTAGGGCACCCCTAGGCTTATGCTAGGGCAGCCCTAGGCTTAGGCTAAGGCTAGGTCTCGCCTAGCCTAAGGATAGGGCACACCTAGTCTTAGGCTAGGACACCCCTAGGCTTAGGCTAGGGCACTCCTAGACTTTTCTAAGGCAACGGCTCCCCTAGCCTCAGGCTAGGGCACCCCTAGACTGAGGTAGGGCACCCCTAGGCTTAGGCTAGGGCAATCCTTGGCTTAGGCTAAGGCTAGGACTCCACTAGCCTCAGGTTAGGGCACCCCTAGGCTCAGGCTAGGGCTCCCCTAGGCTTAGGCTAAGGCTAGTGCTCCCCTAGCATAAGGTTCTGGCACCCCTAGGCTTAAGCTCGGGCACCCTAAGCTTATGCTAAGGCTAGGGCTCGCCTAGCCTAAGGCTAGGGCACCCCTAGGCTTAGGCTGGGGCACCCCTAGGCTTAGGTTAGGGCACCCCTAGGCTTAGTCTGGGGCACCCCTAGGCTTAGGCTAGGGCACACCTAGGCTTAGGCTAGGGCACCCCTAGGCTTAGGCTAGGGCACACCTAGGCTTAGGCTAGGGCACCCCTAGGCTTAGTCTAGGGCACCCCTAGGCTTAGGCTAGGGCACCCCTAGGCTTAGTCTAAGGCTAGGGCACCCCTAGGCTTAGGCTACGGCACCCCTAGGCTTAGGCTTGGGCACCCCTATGCTTAGGCTGGGGAACCCCTAGGCTTAGGCTAAGGCTAGGGCTCCACTAGCCTAAGGCTAGGGCACCCCTAGGCTTAGGCTAGGGCACCCCTAGGCTTAGGCTAGGGCACCCCTAGGCTTAGGGTAGGGCACCCCTAAGCTTAGGCTAGGGCACCCCTAGGCTTAGGCTAAGACTGTGGCTCCCCTAGCCTTAGGCTAGGGCACCCCTAAGCTTAGGCTAGGGCAGCCCTAGGCTTAGGCTATGGCACGCCTAGGCTTAGGCTAGGGCACCCCTAGGATTAGGCTAGGGCAGCCCTAGGCTTAGGCTAGGGCACCCCAAGGCTTAGTCAAAGGCTAGGGCACCCCTAGGCTTAGTCTAAGGCTAGGGCACCCCTAGGCTTAGGCTAGGCACCCCTAGGCTTAGGCTAGGGCACCCCTAGCCTTGGGCTAGGGCACCCCTAGGCTTAGGCTAAGTCTTGGGCTCCCCTAGCCTAAGCTAGGGCACCCCTAGGCTTAGGCTAGCGCACCCCTAGGCTTAGGCTAGGGCACCCCTATGCTTAGGCTAAGGCTAGGGCTCCCCTAGCCTAAGGCTAGGGCACCCCAAGGCTTAGGCTAGGGCAGGCCTAGGCTTAGGCTAAGGCTAGGTCTCGCCTAGCCGAAGGATAGGGCACCCCTAGGCTTAGGGTAGAGCATCCCTAGGCTTAGGCTAGGGCACACCTAGACTTTTCTAAGGCAATGGCTCCCCTAGCCTCAGGGTAGGGCACCCCTAGACTGAGGCTAGGGCACCACTAGGCTTCGGATAGGGCAATCCTTTGCTTAGGCAAAGGCTAGGGCTCCCCTAGTCTCAGGCTAGGGCACCCCTAGGCTCAGGCTTGGGCACCCCTAGGCTTAGGCTAAGGCTAGGGCCCCCGTAGCCCTTGGCTATGGCACCCCTAGGCTAAAGCTAGGGCAGCCCTAAGCTTAGGCTAAGGCTAGGGCTTGCCTAGCCTAAGGCTAGGGCACCCCTAGGCTTAGGCTAGGGCACCCCTAGGATTAGGCTTGGGCACCCCTAGGCTTAGGCTGTGCACCCCTAGGCTTAGGCTAGGGCACCCCTAGGCTTAGGCTATGGCACCCCTAGGCTTAGTCTAAGGCTATGGCACCCCTAGGCTTAGGCTAGGGCACCACTATTCTTAGGCTAGGGCACCCCTAGGCTTAGGCTAGGTACCCCTAGGCTTAGGCTAGGCCACCCCTAGGCTTAGGCTAAGGCTTGGGCTCCCCTAGCCTAAGGCTAGGGCACCCACAAGGCTTAGGCTAGGGCACCCCTAGGCTTAGGCTAGGGAACCCCTATGCTTAGGCTCAGGCTGGGGCTCCCGTTGCCTAAGGCTAGGGCACCCCTAGGCTTAGGCTAGGGCAGCCCTAGGCTTAGGCTAAAGCTAGGTCTCGCCTAGCCCAAGGGTAGGGCACCCCTAGGCTTAGGCTAGGACACCCCTGGTCTTAGGCTAGGGCACCCCTAGGCTTAGGCTAGGGCACCCCTAGGAGTAGGCTAGGGCACCCCTAGACTTAGGCTATGGCAGCCCTAGGCTTAGGCTAAGGCTAGGTCTCGCCTATCCTAAGGATAGGGCACCCCTAGGCTTAGGTTGGGCACCCCTAGTCTTAGGCTAGGGCACCCCTAGGCTTAGGGTAGGGCACCCCAAGGATTAGGCTAGGGAACCCCTAGGCTTAGGCTATGGCACCTCTAGGCTTAGGCGAGTGCACCCCTAGGCTTATGCTAGGGCACCCCTAGGCTTATGCTAGGGCACCCCTAGGATTAGGATTGGGCACCCCTAGGATTAGGCTGTGCACCCCTAGGCTTAGGCTAGGGCACCCCTAGGCTTAGGCTAGGGCACATAGCCAAAGTCTAAGGCACCCCTAGGCTTAGGCTAGGGCACCCCTAGCCTTAGGCTAAGGCTAGGTCTCCCTTATCCTATAGCTAGGGCACCCCTAGGCTTAGGCTAGTGCACCCCTAGGCTTAGGCTAGGGCACCCCTAGCCTAAGACTAAGGCTATGGCTCCCCTAGCCTAAGGCTAGGGCACCCCTAGGATCAGGCTAGGGCACCCCTAGGCTTAGGCTAGGGCACCCTTAGGCTTAGGCAATGGCACGCCAGGGCTTAGGCTAAGGCTATGGCTCCCCTAGCCTCAGGCTAGTGCACCCCTAGACTCAAGCTAGTGCACCCCTAGGCTTAGGCTAGGGCACCCCTAGGCTTAGGCTAAGGCTAGGGCTCCCGTAGCCTAAGGCTAGGGCACCCCTAGGCTTAGGCTAGGGGACCCCTAGGCTTAGGCTAGGGAAACCCTAGGCTTAGGGTAAGGCTAGGGCTCCCCTAGCCTAAGGCTAGGGCACCCGTAGGCTTAGGCTAGGGCACCCCTAGGCTTAGGCTATGGCACGCCTAGGCTTAGGCGAGGGCACTCCTAGGCTTATGCTAGGGCACCCCTAAGCTTATGCTAGGGCACCCCTAGGCTTAGGCTTGGGCACCCCTAAGCTTAGGCTGGGGCAGCCCTAGGCTTAGGATGGGAAACCCCTAGGCTTAGGCTAGGGCACCCCTAGGCTTAGGCTAAGGCTAGGGCTCCCCTAGCCTAAGTCTAGTGCACCCCTAGGCTTAGGCTAAGGCACCCCTAGGCTTAGTCTAGGGCAGCCCTAGACTTAGGCTAGGGCCCCTAGCCTAAGGCTAGGGCACCTCTAGGTTTAGGCTAGGGCACCCCTAGGCTTAAGCTAGGGCACTCATAGGCTTAGGGTAGGGCACCCCTAGCCTCAGGCTAGGGCACTCCTAGGCTCAGGCTAGGACACCCCTTTGCTTAGGCTAAGTCTAGGTCTCGCCTAGCCTAAGGCTAGGGCACCCCTAGGCTTAGGCTAGGGCACCCCTAGGCTTAGGCTAGGGCAGCCCTAGGCTTAGGCTAGGGCACCCCTAGCCTAAGATTAGGGCACCCCTATTTTAGGCTGGGAACCCCTAGGCTTAGGCTAGGGCACCCCTAGGCTTAGGCTAAGGCTAGGGTTCGCCAAGCTTAAGGCTAGGGTACCCCTAGGCTTAGGCTAGGACAGACCTAGGCTTAGGCTAGGGCACCCCTAGGCTTAGGCTTGGCACCCCTAGGCTTAGGCTTGGGCAGCCATAGGCTTAGGCAAGGGCACCCCTAAGCTTAGGCTAAGGCTAGGCCTCACCTAGCCTAAGGCTAGGGCACCACTAGGCTTAGACTCGGGCACCCCTAGGCTTAGGCTAGGGAACCCCTAGCCTAAGATTAGGGCACCCCTATTTTAGGCTGGGAACCCCTAGGCTTAGGCTAGGGCACCCCTAGGCTTAGGCTAAGGCTAGGGTTCGCCAAGCTTAAGGCTAGGGTACCCCTAGGCTTAGGCTAGGACAGACCTAGGCTTAGGCTAGGGCACCCCTAGCCTTAGGCTTGGCACCCCTAGGCTTAGGCTTGGGCAGCCATAGGCTTAGGCAAGGGCACCCCTAAGCTTAGGCTAAGGCTAGGCCTCACCTAGCCTAAGGCTAGGGCACCACTAGGCTTAGACTCGGGCACCCCTAGGCTTAGGCTAGGGAACCCCTAGCCTAAGATTAGGGCACCCCTATTTTAGGCTGGGAACCCCTAGGCTTAGGCTAGGGCACCCCTAGGCTTAGGCTAAGGCTAGGGTTCGCCAAGCTTAAGGCTAGGGTTCCCCTAGGCTTAGGCTAGGACAGACCTAGGCTTAGGCTAGGGCACCACTAGGCTTAGGCTTGGCACCCCTAGGCTTAGGCTTGGGCAGCCATAGGCTTAGGCTGGGGCATCCCTAGGCTTAGGCTAAGGCTAGGGCTCACCTAGCCTAAGGCTAGAGCAACCCTAGGCTTAGACAAGGGCAAACCCAAGGCTTAGGCTAGGGCTCCCCTAGCCTAAGGCTAGGGCAACCCTAGGCTTAGGCTAGGGCACCCCTAGGCTTAGGCTAGGGCACCCCTAGACTTAGGCTATGGCACCACTAGGCTTAGGCTAAGTCTAGGGCTCTCCTAGCCTAAGGCTAGGGCACCCGTAGGCTTAGGCTAGGGCACCCCTAGGGTTAGGCTAGGGCAACCCTAGGCTTAGGCTAAGGCTAGGGCTCACCTAGCCTAAGGCTACGGCACCCCTAGGCTTAGAATAGGGCACCCCTAGGCTTAGGCTAGGGCACCCCTAGGCTTATGTTAGGGCACCCCTAGGCTTAGGCTAAGGCTAGGGCTCGCCTAGCCTAAGGCTAGGGCACCCCTAGGCTTAGGCTAGGACTGACCTAGGCTTAGGCTAGGGCACCCCTAGGCTTAGGCTTGGCACCCCTAGGCTTAGGCTTGGACACCCCTAGGCTTAGGCTAGGGCAGCCCTAAATTAGGCTAGGGCACCCCTAGGCTTAGGCCTGGGCACCCCTAGGCTTAGGCTAGGGCACCCCTAAGCTTAGGCTAGGGCACCCCTAGGCTTAGGCTAGGACACCCCTAGGCTTAGGCTAAGGCTAGTGCTCGCCTAGCCTAAGGCTAGGGCACCCCTAGGCTTAGGCTAGGACAGACCTAGGCTTAGGCTAGGGCACCCCTAGGCTTTGGCTAACGCACCCCTAGGCTTAGGATAAGGCTAGGGCTCACCTAGACTAAGGCTAGGGCACCCCTAGGCTTAGACTAGGGCACCCGTAGGCTTAGGCTAGGGAACCCCTAGCCTAAGGTTAGGGCACCCCTAGGCTTAGGCTAGCGCACCCCTAGGCTTAGGCCAGGGCACCCCTAGGCTTAGGCTAAGGCTAGGACTCGCCTAGCCTAAGGCTTGGGCACACCTAGGCTTAGGCTAGGACAGACCTAGGCTTAAGCTAGGGCACCCCTAGGCTTAGACTTGGCACCCCTAGGCTTAGGCTTGGGCACCCCTAGGCTTACGCTGGGCAGCCCTAGGCTTAGGCTAGGGCACCCCTAGGCTTAGGCTAGGGCACCCCTAGGCTTAGGCTAGGGCACCCCTAGGCTTAGGCTAGGGCAGCCCTAGTCTTAGGTTAGGGCTAGGGCTCGCCTAGCATAAGGCTAGGGCACCCCTAGGCTTAGGCTAGGGCACCACTAGGCTTAGGCTAGGGCACCCCTAGGCTTAGGCTTGGCACCCCTAGGCTTAGGCTTGGGCACCCCTAGGCTTACGCTAGGGCAGCCCTAGGCTTAGGCTAAGGCTAGGGCTCGTCTAGCCTAAGGCTAGGGCACCACTAGGCTTAGGCTAGGGCACCCCTAGGCTTAGGCTAGGGCACCCCTAGACTTAGGCTAGGGCACCCCTAGACTTAGGCTAGGGCACCCCTAGGCTTAGGCTAAGGCTACGGCTCCCGTAGCCTCAGGCTACCGCACCCCTAGACTCAGGCTATGGCACCCCTAGGCTTAGGCTAGGGCTATCCTAGGTTAGAGTAACGCTAGGGCTCCCCTATCCTCAGGCTAGGGCACCCGTAGGCTCAGGTTAGTGTACCCCTAGGCTTAGGCTAGGGCACCCCTAAGCTTAGGCTAGTGCACCCCTATGGTTAGGCTAAGGCACCCCTAGGCTTATGCTAGGGCACCCCTAAGCTTAAGCTTAGGCTAGGGCTCCCCTAGCCTAAGGCTAGCGTACCCCTAGGCTTAGACTAGGGCACCCGTAGGCTTAGGCTAGGGAACCCCTAGCCTAAGGCTAGGGCACCCCTAGGCTTAGGCTAGCGCACCCCTAGGCTTAGGCCAGGGCACCCCTAGGCTTAGGCTAAGGCTAGGACTCGCCTAGCCTAAGGCTTGGGAACACCTAGGCTTAGGCTAGGACAGACCTAGGCTTAAGCTAGGGCACCCCTAGGCTTAGACTTGGCACCCCTAGGCTTAGGCTTGGGCACCCCTAGGCTTAGGCTGGGCAGCCCTAGGCTTAAGCTAGGGCACCCCTAGGCTTAGGCTAGGGTACCCCTAGGCTTAGGCTAGGGCACCCCTAGGCTTAGGCTAGGGCAGCCCTAGCCTTAGGCTAGGGCTAGGGCTCGCCTAGCCTAAGGCTAGGGCACCCCTAGGCTTAGGCTAGGGCACCACTAGGCTTAGGCTAGGGCACCCCTAGGCTTAGGCTAGGGCAGCCCTAGGCTTAGGCTAAGGCTAGGGCTCATCTAGCCTAAGGCTAGGGCACCACTAGGCTTAGGCTAGGGCACCCCTAGGCTTAGGCTAGGGCACCCCTAGACTTAGGCTAGGGCACCCCTAGACTTAGGCTAGGGCACCCCTAGGCTTAGGCTAAGGCTACGGCTCCCGTAGCCTCAGGCTACGGCACCCCTAGACTCAGGCTATGGCACCCCTAGGCTTAGGCTAGGGCTATCCTAGGTTAGACTAACGCTAGGGCTCCCCTATCCTCAGGCTAGGGCACCCGTAGGCTCAGGTTACTGTACCCCTAGGCTTAGGCTAGGGCACCCCTAAGCTTAGGCTAGGGCACCCCTATGGTTAGGCTAAGGCACCCCTAGGCTTATGCTAGGGCACCCCTAAGCTTAAGCTTAGGCTAGGGCTCCCCTAGCCTAAGGCTAGGGTACCCCTAGGCTTAGGCTAGGGCACCCCTAGGCTTAGGCTGTGGCACCCCTAGGCTTAGGCTAGGGCACCCCTAGGCTTAGGCTAGGGCACCCCGAGGCTTCGGCTAGGGCACCACTAGGCTTAGGCTAAGGTTAGGGCTCCCCTAGCCTAAGGCTAGGGCACCCCTAGGCTCAGTCTAGGGCACCCCTAGGCTTAGGCTAGGGCACCCATTGGCTTAGGCTAAGTCTAGGGCTCCCCTCGACTAAGGCTAGGACACCCCTAGGCTTACGCTATGTCTAGGGCTCCCCTAGCCTAAGGCTAGGGCACCCCTGGGCTTAGGCTAGGGAACCCATAGGCTTAGGCTAGGGCACCCCTAGGCTTAGGCTAGGGCACCCCTAGGCTTAGGCTAGGGCACCCCTAGGCTTAGTCTAGGGCACCCCTAGGCTTAGGCTAGGGCACCCCTAGGCTTAGGTTAAGGCTACTGCTCCCCTAGCCTCAGGCTAGGGCACCCCTAGACTCACTATGGCACCCCTAGGCTTAGGCTAGGGCAGCCCTAGGCTTAGGCTAAGGCTAGGGCTCGCCTAGCCTAAGGCTAGGGCATCCCTAGGCTTAGGCTAGGACAGACCTAGGCTTAGGCTAGGGCACCCCTAGGCTTAAGCTTGGCACTCCTAGGCATAGGCTAGGGCAGCCATAGACTTAGGCTAAGGCTAGGGCTCCCCTAGCCTAAGGCCTGGGCACCCCTAGTCTTAGGATAGGGCACCCCTAGGGTTAGGCTAGGGCACCCCTAGGCTTAGGCTAGCACACCCCTAGGCTTAGGCTAAGGCTAGGGATTCCCTAGCCTAAGGCTAGGGCACCCCTAGGCTTAGGCTAGGGCACCCCTAGACTTTGACTAGGGCACCCCTAGGCTTAGGCTTGGCACCCCTAGGCTTAGGCTTGGGCACACCTAGGCTTAGGCTAGGGCAGCCCTAGGCTTAGGCTAAGGCTAGGGCTCGCCTAGCCTAAGGCTAGGGCACCCCAAGGCTTAGGCTAGGGCACCCCAAGACTTAGGCTAGAGCACCCCTAGGCTTAGGCTAAGGCTAGGGCTCACCTAGCCTAAGGCTAGGGCACCCCTAGGGTTAGACTAAGGCAGCCCTAGGCTTAGGTTAGGGTAAACCTAGGCTTAGGCTAGGGCACCCCTAGGCTTAGGCTAAGGCACCACTAGGCTTAGGCTAACGCTAGGGCTCACCTAGCCTAAGGCTAGGGCACCCCTAAGCTTAGGCTAGCGCACCCCTAGGCTTAGGCTAGGGCACCCCTAGGATTAGGCTAAGGCTAGGGCTCGCCCAGCCTAAGGCTTGGGCACCCCTAGGATTAGGCTAGGACAGAACTAGGCTTAAGCTAGGGCACCCCTAGGCTTAGGCTTGGCACCCCTAGGCTTAGGCTTGGGCACCCAGAGTCTTAGGCTAGGGCACCCCTAGGCTTAGGCTAGGTCACCCCTAGGCTTAGGCTAAGGCTAGGGCTCGACTAGCCTAAGGCTAGGGCACCCCTAGGCTTAGGCTAGGGCAACCCTAGTCTTAGGCTATGGCACCCCTAGGCTTAGGCTTGGGCACCCCTAGGCTTAGGCTAGGGCAACCCTAGGCTTAGGCAAAGGCTAGGGTTCGCCTAGCCTAAGGCTAGCGCACCCCTAGGCTTAGGCTAGGACAGACCTAGGCTTAGGCTAGGGCACCCCTAGGCTTAGGCTTGGGCACCCCTATTCTTAGGCTAGGGCAGCCCTAGGCTTAGGCTAAGGCTAGGGCTCGCCTAGCCTAAGGCTAAGGCACCCCTAGGCTTAGGTTAGGGCACCCCTAGGCTTAGGCTAGGGCAGCCCTAGGCTTAGGCTAGGGTACCCCTAGGCTTAGGCTAGGGCACCCCTAGACTTAGGCTAGAGCACCCCTAGGCTTAGGCTAAGGCTAGGGCTCACCTAGCCTAAGGCTAGGGCACCCTTAGGCTTAGACTAGGGCACCCCTAGGATTAGGCTAGTGAACCCCTAGCCTCAGGCTAGGGCACCCCTAGGTTTAGGCTAGGGCACCCCTGGGCTTAGGCTAAGGCTATGGCTCCCCTAGCCTAAGGCAATGGCACCCCTAGGCTTAGGCTAGGGCACCCCTAGGCTTAGGCTAGGGCACTCCTAGGCTTAGGCTAAGGCTAGGGCACTCCTAGGCTTAGGCTAAGGCTAGGGCACCCCTAGGCTTAGGCTAGGGCACCCCAAGGCTTAGGCTAGGGCACCCGTAGGCTTATTCTAAGGCTAGGGCTACCCCAGCCTAAGGCTAGGGCACCCCTAGGCTTAGGCTCGGGCACCCCTAGGATTAGGCTAAGGCTAGGCCTCCCCTAGCCTAAGGCTAGGGCACCCCTTGGCTTACGCTGGGGAACCCCTAGGCTTAGGAAAAGGGTAGGGCTCCCATAACCTAAGGCTAGGGCACCCCTAGGTTTAGGCTAGGGCACCCCTAGGCTTAGGCTAGGGAACTCTAGGCTTTAGCTAGGGCTCCCCTAGGCTTAGGATAAGGCTATGGCTCCCCTAGCCTCAGCATAGTGCACCCCTAGACTCAGGCTATGACACCCCCATTCTTAGGCTAGGGCAATCCGAGGCTAGACTAACGGTAGGGCTCCCCTATCCTCAGGCTAGGGCACCCGTAGGCTCAGGGTAGGGCACCCCTAAGCTTAGGCCAGGGCACCCCTAGGCTTAGGCCAGGGCATCCCTAGGATTAGGCTAGGTCACCCCTAGGGTTACGCTAAGGCTAGGGCTCCACTAGCCTAATGCTAGGGCACCCCTAGGCTTAGGCTAGGGCACCCATAGCTTAGGCTAAGGCTAAGGCTCCCCTAGCCTAAGGCTACAGCACCCCTAGGCTTAGGCTAGGTCACCCCTAGGCTTAGGCTAGGGCACCCCTAGGCTTAGGCTGAGGCTAGGGCTCCCCTAGCTTAAGGCTAGGGCACCCCAAGGCTTAGGCTTGGGCACCCCTAGGCTTAGACTATGGCACCCCTAGGCTAAGGCTAGGCACCCCTAGGCTTAGGCTAATGCTAGGGCACCCCTAGGCTTAGGCTTGGGCACCCGTAGGCTTAGGCTATTGCACCCCTAGGCTTAGGCTAGGGCACCCCTAGACTTAGGCTAGGACAACCCTAAGCTTAGGCTAAGGCTAGGGATCCCCTAGACTCAGGCTAGGGCACCCCTAGGCTGAAGCTAGCACGCCCCTAGGCTTAGGCTAGGGCACACCTAGGCTTAGGCTAGGGCACCCCTAGCCTTAAGCTAGCACACCCATAGGCTTACGCTAAGGCTAGGGCTCCCCTAGCCTAAGGCCAGGGCACACCTAGGCTTAGGCTAGGGCACCCCTAGGCTTAGGCTAGGACACCCCTAGGCTTAGGCTAGGGCACCCCTAGGCTTAAGCTAGGAAACCCCTTGGCTTACGCTAAGGCTAGGGATCTTCTAGCATAAGGCTAGGGCACACCTAGACTTAGGATAGGGCACCCCTAGGCTTAGGCTAGGACACCCCTAGGCTTAGGCTAAGGCTAGGGCTCCCGTAGCCTAAGGCTAGGGCACCCATATGCTTAGGTTAGGGCACCCCTAGGCTTAAGCTAGGGCAGCCCTAGGCTTAGGCTACGTCACCCCTAGGCTTAGGCTAGGGCACCCATAGCTTAGGCTAAGGCTAGGGCTCCCCTATCCTAAAGCTAGGGCACCCCTAGGCTTAGGCTAGGGCACCCATAGTTTAGGCTAAGGCTAGGGCTCCCCTATCCTAAGGCTAGGGCACCCCTAGGCTTAGGCTAGGGCACCCCTAGGTTTAGGCTATGGCACCCCTAGGCTTTGGATAAGCCTAGGGCTCCCCTAGTCTAATGCTTGGGCACCCCTAGGCTTAGGCTAGGGCACCACTAGGCTTATGCTAGGGCACCACTAGGCTTAGGTTAAGGCTAAGGCTCACCTAGTCTAAGGCTAGGGCACCCCTAGGCTTAGACTAGGGCACCCCTTGGCTTAGGCTAGGGCACTCATAGGCTTAAGCTATGGCACCCCTAGGCTTAAGTTTGGACACCCCAAGGCTTAGGCTAGGGCAGCCCTAGGCTTAGGCTAAGGCTAGGGCTCACCTAGCCTAAGGCTCGGGCACCCCTAGGCTTAGACTAGGGCACCCCTTGGCTTAGGCTAGGGCACCCGTAGGCTTAGGCTATGGCACCCCTAGGCTTAGACTAAGGCTAGGGCTCCCCTAGGCTTAGGCAAGGGCACCCCTAGGCTTAAGCTAGGGCACCCCTAGGCTTAGGCTAGGGCACCCCTAGGCTTAGGCTAAGGATAGGGCTCCCCTACCCTCAGGCTAGGTCACCCCTAGGCTCAGGCTAGGGCACCCCGAGGCTTAGGCTAGGGCAACCCTAGGCTTTGGCTAAGGCTAGGGCTCCCCTAGCGTCAGGCTAGGGCACCCCAAAGCTTAGGCTAGGGCACCCCTAGGCTTAGGCTTCGACACCCCTAGGCTTAGGCTAGGGCACCCCTAAGCTTAGGGTAAGGCTAGAGCTCCCTGAGCCTAAGGCTAGGGCACCCGTAGGCTTAGGCTTTGGCACCCCTAGGCTTAGGCAATGGCACCCCTAGGCTAAGGCTAGGGCACCCCTAGGCTTAGGCTTGGGCACCCCTAGGCTTATGCTATGTCACCCCTAGGCTAAGGCAAGGGCACCCCTAGGCTTAGGCTAGGGCACCCCTAGGCTTAATCTAGGGCACCCCTAGGCTTAGGCTAGGACAGCCCTAGGCTTAGGCTACGTCACCCCTAGGCTTAGGCTAGGGCACCCATAGCTTAGGCTAAGGCTAGGGCTCCCCTATCCTAAAGCTAGGGCACCCCTAGGCTTAGGCTAGGGCACCCATAGTTTAGGCTAAGGCTAGGGCTCCCCTATCCTAAGGCTAGGGCACCCCTAGGCTTAGGCTAGGGCACCCCTAGGTTTAGGCTATGGCACCCCTAGGCTTTGGATAAGCCTAGGGCTCCCCTAGTCTAATGCTTGGGCACCCCTAGGCTTAGGCTAGGGCACCACTAGGCTTATGCTAGGGCACCACTAGGCTTAGGTTAAGGCTAAGGCTCACCTAGTCTAAGGCTAGGGCACCCCTAGGCTTAGACTAGGGCACCCCTTGGATTAGGCTAGGGCACTCATAGGCTTAGGCTATGGCACACCTAGGCTTAAGTTTGGACACCCCAAGGCTTAGGCTAGGGCAGCCCTAGGCTTAGGCTAAGGCTAGGGCTCCCCTATCCTAAGGCTAGGGCACCCCTAGGCTTAGGCTAGGGCACCCCTAGGTTTAGGCTATGGCACCCCTAGGCTTTGGATAAGCCTAGGGCTCCCCTAGTCTAATGCTTGGGCACCCCTAGGCTTAGGCTAGGGCACCACTAGGCTTATGCTAGGGCACCACTAGGCTTAGGTTAAGGCTAAGGCTCACCTAGTCTAAGGCTAGGGCACCCCTAGGCTTAGACTAGGGCACCCCTTGGCTTAGGCTAGGGCACCCGTAGGCTTAGGCTATGGCACCCCTAGGCTTAGACTAAGGCTAGGGCTCCCCTAGGCTTAGGCAAGGGCACCCCTAGGCTTAAGCTAGGGCACCCCTAGGCTTAGGCTAGGGCACCCCTAGGCTTAGGCTAAGGATAGGGCTCCCCTACCCTCAGGCTAGGTCACCCCTAGGCTCAGGCTAGGGCACCCCGAGGCTTAGGCTAGGGCAACCCTAGGCTTTGGCTAAGGCTAGGGCTCCCCTAGCGTCAGGCTAGGGCACCCCAAGGCTTAGGCTAGGGCACCCCTAGGCTTACGCTAGGGCACCCCTATACTAAAGCTATGGCACCCCTAGGCTTAGGCTAAGGCACCCCTAAGCTTAGGCTAAGGATAGGGCTCCCCTAGCCTAAGGCTAGGGCACCTCTAGGCTTAGGCTAGGGCACCCCTAGGCTTAGGCTAGGGCACCCCTAGGCTTAAGCTAGGCTACCCCTAGGCTTAGGCTAAGGCTAGGGCTAACCTAGGCTTAGGATAGGGCACCCCTAGGCTTAGGCCAGGGAACCGCTAGACTAAGGCTAGGACTCCCCTAGGCTTAGGCTAGGGCACCCCTAGGCTTAGGCTAGGGCACCCCTACACTTAGACTAAGGCAACGCCTCCCCTAGCCTCAGGCAAGGGCACCCCTAGACTCAGGCTAGGGCACCCGTTAGCTTAGGCTAGGACAATCCTAGGCTTAGGCTAAGTCTAGGGCTCCCGTATCCTCAGCCTAGGGCACCCCTAGGCTTAGGCTAGGGCACCCCCAGGCTTAGGCTAGGGCTCCCCTAGTCTTAGGCTATGGCTGTGGCTCCCCTTGCCTCAGGCTAGTGCACTACTAGACTCAGGCTATGGCACCCCTAGACTTAGGCTAGGGCAATCCTAGGCTAGACTAACGTTAGGGCTCCCCTAGCCTCAGGTTAGGGCACCCGTAGGCTCAGGCTAGGGCACCCCGAGGCTCAGGCTAGGGCACCCCAAGGCTCAGGCTAGGGCACCCCTAGGCTTAGGCTAAGGCTAGGGCTCGCCTAGCCTCAGGCTAGGGCACCCCTAGGCTTAGGCTAGGGCACCACTAGGCTTAGGCTAGGGCACCCCTAAGCTTTGCCTAGGGCACCCCTAGGCTTATGCTAAGGCTAGGGCTAACCTAGCCTAAGGCTAGGGCAACCCTAGGCTTAGACAAGGGCAAACCCAAGGCTTAGACTAGGAAACCCCTAGCCTAAGACTAGGGCACCCCTAGGTTTAGGCTAGGGCACGCCTAGGCTTAGGCTAGGACAGACCTAGGCTTAGGCTAGGGCACCCCTAGGCTTAGGCTTGGCACCCCTACGCTTAAGCTTGGGCACCCCTAGGCTTAGGCAAGGGCAGCCCTAGGCTTAGGCTAGGGCACCCCTAGGCTTAGGCTAGGGCACCCCTAGGCTTAGGCTTGGAACCCCTAGGCTTAGGCTTGGGCACCCCTAGGCTTAGGCTAGGGCAGCCCTAGGCTTAGTCTAGAGCACCCCTAGGCTTAGGCCTGGGCACCACTAGGCTTAGGCTAGGGCACCCCTAAGCTTAGGCTAGGGCACCCCTAGGCTTAGGCTAGGGCACCCCTAGGCTTAGGCTAAGGCTAGGGCTCGCCTAGCCTAAGGCTAGGGCACCCCTAGGCTTAGGCTAGGACAGACTTAGGCTTAGGCTAGGGCACCACTAGGCTTAGGCTTGGCACCCCTATTCTTAGGCTTGGGCACCCCTAGGCTTAGGCAAGGGCAGCCCTAGGCTTAGGCTAGGGCACCCCTAGTCTTAGGCTAGGGCACCCTTAGGCTTAGGCTTGGCACCCCTAGGCTTAGGCTTGGGCACCCCTAGGCTTAAGCTAGGGCAGCCCTAGGCTTAGGCTGAGGCTAAGGCTCGCCTAGCCTAAGGCTAGGGCACCCCTAGGCTTAGGCTAGGGCACCCCTAGGCTTAGTCTAGGGCACCCGTAGGCTAAGGATAGGGCACACCTAGGCTTAGGCTAAGGCTAGGGCTCACCTAGCTTAAGGCTAGGGCACCCCTAGGCTTAGACTAGGGCACCCCTAGGCTTAGGCTAGGGACCCCCTAGGCTTAGGCTAGTGCACCCCTAGGCTTAGTTTAGGGCACCCCTAGGCTTAGGCTAGGGCACCCCTAGGCTTAGGCTAGAGCACCCCTAGGCTTAGGCTAAGGCTAGGGCTCACCTCGCCTAAGGCTAGGGCAGCCCTAGACTTAGACTAGAGCACCCCTAGGCTTAGGTTAGAGAACCCCTAGCCTAAGGCTAGGGCACCCCTAGGCTTAGGCTAGGGCACCCCTAGGCTTAGGCTAGTGCACCCCAAGGCTTAGGCTAAGGCTAGGGTTCGCCTATCCTAAGGCTAGGGCACCCCTAGGCTTAGGCTAGGACAGACATAGGCTTAGGCTAGGGCATCCCTAGGCTAAGGCTTGGCACCCCTAGGATTAGGCTTGGGCACCCCTAGGCTTAGGCTAGGGCAGCACTAGGCTTAGGCTAAGGCTAGGGCTCGCCTAGCATAAGGCTAGGGCAACCGTAGGCTTAGGCTAGGGCACCCCTAGGCTTAGGCTAGGGTACCCCTAGGCTTTGGCTAGGGCACCCCTAGGCTTAGGCTAAGGCTAGAGCTCCCCTAGCCTAAGGCTAGGGCACACGTAGACTTAGGCTAGGGCAGCTCTAGGCTTAGGCTAGGGCACCCCTAGGCTTAGGCTAGGGCACCCCTAGGCTTAGGCTAAGGCTAGAGCTCCCCTATCCTAAGGCTAGGGCACACGTAGGCTTAGGCTAGGGCACCCCTAGGCTTAGGCTAGGGCACCCCTAGGCTTAGGCTATGGCACCCCGAGGCTTAGGCTAGGGTACCCCTAGGCTTAGGCTAAGGCTAGAGCTCCCCTAGCCTAAGGCTAGGGCACACGTAGGCTTAGGCTAGGGCACCCCTAGGCTTAGGCTAGGGCACCCCTAGGCTTATGCTAGGGCACGCCTAGGCTTAGGCTAAGGCTAGGGCTCGCCTAACCTAAGGCTAGGGCACCCCTAGCCTTAGGCTAGGATAGACCTAGGCTTAGGCTAGGGCACCCCTAGGCTTAGGCTAGGGCACCCCTAGACTTAGGCTTGGGCACCCCTAGGCTTTGGCTAGGGCGGCCCTAGGCTTAGGCTAAGGCTAGGGCTCGCCTAGCCTAAGGCTAGGGCACACGTAGGCTTAGGCTAGAGCACCCCTAGGCTTAGGCTAGGGAAGCCCTAGGCTTAGGCTAGGCACCAATAAGCTTAGGCTAGGGCACCCCTAGGCTTAGGTTAGGGCACCCCTAGGCTTAGGCTAAGGCTAGTGATCCCCTAGCCTAAGGTTAGTGCACCCCGAGGCTTAGGCTATTGCACCCCTTGGCTTAGGCTAGGGCACCCCTAGGCTTAGGCATGGCACCCCTAGGCTTAGGCTTGGGCACCCCTAGGCTTAGGCTAGGGCAGCCCTAGGCTTAGGCTAGAGCACCCATAGGCTTAGGCTAGGGCACTTCTAGGCTTAGGATAGGGCACCCCTAGGATTAAGCTAAGGCTAGGGCTCACCTAGCCTAAGGCAAGGGCACCCCTAGGCATAGACTAGGGCACCCCTAGGCTTAGGTTAGGGAACCCCTAGCCTAAGGCTAGGGCACCCCTAGGCTTAGGCTAGGGTACCCCTAGGCTTAGGCTAGGGAACCCGTAGCCTAAGGCTATGGCACCCCTAGGCATAGGCTAGGGCACCCCTAGGCTTAGGCTAAGGCTAGGGCTCGCCTAGCCTAAGGCTAGGGCACCCCAAAGCTTAGGCTAGGACAGACCTAGGCTTAGGCTTGGGCACCCCTAGGTATAGGCTACGGTAGCCCTAGGCTTAGGCTAAGGTTAGGGCTCGCCTAGCCTAAGGATAGGGCACCCCTAGGCTTAGGTTAGGGCACCCCTAGGCTTAGGCTAGGGCAGCCCTAGGCTTACGCTAGGGCACCCCTAGGCTTAGGCTAGGGCATCCTTAGGCTTAGGTTAAGGCTTGGGATCCCCTAGACTAAGGCTAGGGCAGCCCTAGGCTTAGGCTTGGCACCCCTAGGCTTAGGCTTGGGTACCCCTAGGCTTAGGCTAGGGCAGCCCTAGGCTTAGGCTAAGGCTAGGGCTCGCCTAGCCTAAGGCTAGGGCACCCCTAGCCTTAGGCTAGGGCACCCCTAGGCTTAGGCTAGGGCAGCCCTAGGCTTAGGCTAGGGCACCCATAGGCTTAGGCTAGGGCACCCCTAGGCTTAGGCAAGGGCACCCCTAAGCTTAGGCTAAGGCTAGGCCTCACCTAGCCTAAGGCTAGGGCACCCCTAGGCTTAGACTAGGGCACCCCTAGGCTTAGGCTAGGGAACCCCTAGCCTAAGATTAGGGCACCCCTATTTTAGGCTGGGAACCCCTAGGCTTAGGCTAGGGCACCCCTTGGCTTAGGCTAAGGCAATGGTTCGCCAAGCCTAAGGCTAGGGTACCCCTAGGCTTAGGCTAGGACAGACCTAGGCTTAGGCTAGGGCACCCCTAGCCTTCGGCTTGGCACCCCTAGGCTTAGGCTTGGGCAGCCATAGGCTTAGGCTGGGGCATTCCTAGGCTTAGGCTTAGGCTAGGGCTCCCCTAGCCTAAGGCTAGGGCACCACTAGGTTTAGGCTAGGGCACCCCTAGGCTTAGGCTTAGGCTAGGGCTCCCCTAGCCTAAGGCTAGGGTAACCCTAGGCTTAGGCTAGGGCACCCCTAGGCTTAGGCTAGGGCACCCCTAGACTTAGGCTATGGCACCCCTAGGCTTAGGCTAAGGTTAGGGCTCCCCTAGCCTAAGGCTAGGGCACCCCTAGGCTCAGTATACGGCAACCCTAGGCTTAGGCTAGGGCACCCCTAGGCTTAGGCTAACGTTAGGGCTCCCCTAGACTAAGGCTAGGGCACCCCTATGCTCAGTCTAGGGCACCCCTAGGCTTAGGCTATGGCACCCCTAGGCTTAGGCTAAGTCTAGGGCTCTCCTAGCCTAAGGCTAGGGCACCCCTAGGCTTAGGCTAGGGCACCCCTAGGGTTAGGCTAGGGCAACCCTAGGCTTAGGCTAAGGCTAGGGCTCACCTAGCCTAAGGCTACGGCACCCCTAGGCTTAGAATAGGGCACCCCTAGGCTTAGGCTAAGGCACCCCTAGGCTTAGGTTAGGGCACCCCTAGGCTTAGGCTAGGGCACCCCTAGGCTTAGGCAAAGGCTAGGGCTCGCCTAGCCTAAGTCTAGGGCACCCCTAGGCTTAGGCTAGGACAGACCTAGGCTTAGGCTAGGGCACCCCTAGGCTTAGGCTTGGCACCCCTATGCTTAGGCTTGGGCACCCCTAGGCTTAGGCAAGGGCTGCCCTAGGCTTAGGCTAGGGCACCCTTAGGCTTAGGCTTGGCACCCCTAGGCTTAGGCTTGGGCACCCCTAGGCTTAAGCTAGGGCAGCCCTAGGCTTAGGCTGAGGCTAAGGCTCGCCTAGCCTAAGGCTAGGGCACCCCTAGGCTTAGGCTAGGGCACCCCTAAGCTTAGTCTAGGGCACCCGTAGGCTAAGGATAGGGCACACCTAGGCTTAGGCTAAGGCTAGGGCTCACCTAGCCTAAGGCTAGGGCACCCCTAGGCTTAGGCTAGGGAACCCCTAGGCTTAGGCTAGTGCACCCCTAGGCTTAGGTTAGGGCACCCCTAGGCTTACGCTAGGGCACCCCTATGCTTAGGCTAGGGCACCCCTAGGCTTAGGCTAGGGCACCCCTATATTTAGGCTAAGGCACCCCTAAGCTTATGCTAGGGCACCCCTAAGCTTAGGCTTATGCTAAGGATCCCCTAGCCTAAGGCTAGGGCACCCCTAGACTTAGGCTAGGGCACCCCTAGGCTTAGTCTAGGGCACCCCTAGGCTTAGGCTAGGGCACCCCTAGGCTTAGGCTAAGGCTAGGCCTCCCCTAGCCTAAGACTAGGGCACCCCTAGGCTCAGTCTAGGGCACCCCTAGGCTTAGGCTAGGGAAACCCTTAGGCTTAGGTTTGGCACCCCTAGGCTTAGGCTAGGGCAGCCCTAGGCTTAGGCTAAGGCTAGGGCTCGCCTAGCCTAAGGCTAGGGCAGCCCTAGGCTTAGGTGAGGGCACCCCTAGGCTTAGGCTAAGGCAGCCCTAGGCTTAGGCTACGGCACCCCTAGGCTTAGGCTAGGGCACCCCTAGGCTTTGGCTAAGGCACCCCTAGGCTTAGGCTAAGGCTAGGCTCACCTAGCCTAAGGCTAGGGCACCCCTAGGCTTAGATTAGGGCACCCGTAGTCTTAGGCTAGGGAACCCCTAGCCTAAGGCCAGGGCACCCCTAGGCTTAGGCTAGCGCACCCCTAGGCTTAGGCCAGGGCACCCCTAGGCTTAGGCTAAGGCTAGGATTCGCCTAGCTTAAGGCTTGGGCACACATAGGCTTAGGCTAGGACAGACCTAGGCTTAAGCTAGGGCTCCCCTAGGCTTAGACTTGGCACCCCTAGGCTTAGGCTTGGGCACCCCTAGGCTTAGGCTGGGCAGCCCTAGGCTTAGGCTAGGGCACCCCTAGGCTTAGGCTAGGGCACCCCTAGGCTTAGGCTAGGGCACCCCTAGGCTTAGGCTAGGGCACCCCTAGGCTTAGGCTAGGGCAGCCCTAGTCTTAGGCTAGGGCTAGGGCTCGCCTAGCCTAAGGCTTGGGCACCACTAGGCTTAGGCTAGGGCACCACTATGCTTAGGCTAGGGCACCCCTAGGCTTAGGCTTGGCACCCCTAGGCTTAGGCTTGGGCACCCATAGGCTTAGGCTAGGGCAGCCCTAGGCTTAGGCTAAGGCTAGGGCTCGCCTAGCCTAAGGCTAGGGCACCCCTAGGCTTAGGCTAGGGCACCCCTAAGCTTAGGCTAGGGCACCCCTAGACTTAGGCTAGGGCACCCCTAGACTTCGGCTAGGGCACCCCTATGCTTAGGCTAAGGCTACGGCTCCCGTAGCCTCAGGCTACGGCACCCCTAGACTCATGCTATGGCACCCCTAGGCTTAGGCTAGGGCTATCCTTGGTTAGACTAACGCTAGGGCTCCCCTATCCTCAGGCTAGGGCACCCGTAGGCTCAGGGTAGTGTACCCCTAGGCTTAGGCTAGGGCACCCCTAAGCTTAGGCTAGGGCACCCCTATGGTTAGGCTAAGGCACCCCTAGGCTTATGCTAGGGCACCCCTAAACTTAAGCTTAGGCTAGGGCTCCCCTAGCCTACGGCTAGCGCACCCCTAGGCTTAGGCTAGGGCACCCCTAGGCTTAGGCTGGGGCACCCCTAGGCTCAGTCTAGGGCACCCCTAGGCTTAGGCTAGGGCACCCATAGGCTTAGGCTAAGTCTAGGGCTCCCCTCGACTAAGGCTAGGACACCCCTAGGCTTATGATAAGTCTAGGGCTCCCCTAGCCTAAGGCTAGGGCGCCCCTAGGCTTAGGCTAGGGAACTCCTAGGCTTAGGCTAGGGCACCCCTAGGCTTAGGCTAGGGCACCCCTAGGCTTAGGCTAGGGCACCCCTAGGCTTAGGCTAGGGCACCCCTAGGCTTAGTCTAGGGCACCCCTAGGCTTAGGCTAGGGCACCCCTAGGCTTAGGTTAAGGCTACGGCTACCCTAGCCTCAGGCTAGGGCACCCCTAGACTCACTATGGCACCCCTAGGCTTAGGCTAGGGCAGCCCTAGGCTTAGGCTAAGGCTAGGGCTCGCCTAGCCTAAGGCTAGGGCACCCCTAGGCTTAGGCTAGGACAGACCTAGGCTTAGGCTAGGGCACCCCTAGGCTTAAGCTTGGCACTCCTAGGCTTAGGCTAGGGCAGCCATAGACTTAGGCTAACGCTAGGGCTCCCCTAGCCTAAGGCCTGGGCACCCCTAGTCTTAGGATAGGGCACCCCTAGGCTTAGGCTAGGGCACCCCTAGGCTTAGGCTAGCACACCCCTAGGCTTAGGCTAAGGCTAGGGATTCCCTAGCCTAAGGCTAGGGCACCCCTAGGCTTAGGCTAGGGCACCCCTAGACTTAGACTAGGGCACCCCTAGGCTTAGGCTTGGCACCCCTAGGCTTAGGCTTGGGCACACCTAGGCTTAGGCTAGGGCAGCCCTAGGCTTAGGCTAAGGCTAGGGCTCGCCTAGCCTAAGGCTAGGGCACCCCTAGGCTTAGGCTAGGGCACCCCTAGGCTTAGGCTATGGAACCCCTAGCCTAAGGCTAGGGCACCCCTAGGCTTAGGTTAGGGCATCCCTAGGCTTAGGCTGGGGTACCCTTAGGCTTAAGCTACGGCACCCGTAGGCTTAGGCTAAGGCTTGGGCTCCTTTAGCCTAAGGCTAGGGCACACCTAAGCTTAGGCTAGGGCAACCCTAGGCTCAGGCTAGGGCACCCCTAGGCGTAGACTAGGGTACCCCTAGCCATTGGAAAAGGTTAGGGGTCACCTAGCCTAAGGCTAGGGCACCCCTTGTCTTAGGCTAGGGCACCCCTAGGCTAAGGCTAGGGCACCCCTAAGTTTTAGCTAGGGCTCCCCTAGGGTTAGGCAAAGGCTACGGCTCCCCTAGCCTCAGGCTACTGCACCCCTTTACTCAGGCTATGACACCCCTAGGCTTAGGCTAGAGCAATACTAGGCTAGACTAACGCTAGGGCTCCCCTATCCTCAGGCTAGGGCACCCGTAGGCTCAGGCTAGGGCACCCCTAGGCTCAGGCTAGGGCACCCTAGGCTTAGGCTATGGCACCCCTAGGCTTAGGCTAAGGCTAGGGCTCCCCTAGCCTAAGGCTAGAGCACCCCTAGGCTTAGGCTAATGCACCCCTAGGCTTAGGCTAAGGCTAGGGCTCCCCTAGCCTAAGGCTAGAGCACCCCTAGGCTTAGGCTAGGGCAATCCTAGGCTAGACTAACGCTAGGACTCCCGTATCCTCAGGCTAGGGCTCCCCTAGCCTCAGGCTAGCTCACCCCTAGGCTTAGGCTAGGGCACCCCTAGGCTTAGGCTAAGGCTAGGGCTCCCCTAGCCTAAGGCTAGAGCACTCCTAGGCTTAGGCTAGGGCACACCTAGGCTTAGGTTAAGGCTAGGGATCCCCTAGCCTAAGGCTAGGGCCCCCCTAGGCTTAGGCCAGGGCACCCCTAGGCTTAGGCCAGGGCACCCCTAGGCTTAGGCTCCGGCACCACGAGGGTTAGGCTAAGGCTAGGGCTCCCCTAGCCTAAGGCTAGGGCACCCTAGGCTTAGGGTTGGGCACCCATAGGCTTAGGATAGGGAACCCCTAGGCTTAGGCTAAGGCTAGGGGACTCCTAGGCTTAGGCTACGGCACCCCTAGGCTTATGCTAGGGCACCCCTAGGCTTAGGCGAAGGCACCGCTAGGCTTAGGCTAGGGCACCCCTAGCCTTAGGCTAAGGCTAGGTCACCACTAGGCTTAGGATTAGGTACCACCAGGCTTAGGCTAGGGCAACAATAGGCTTAGGCTAGGGCACCCCTTCGCTTAGGCTGGGCACCCCTAGGCTGAGGCTAGGGCACCCCTAAGCTGAGGCTAGGGCACCCCTAGGCTTATTCTAAGGCTAGGGCTACCATAGCCTAAGGCTAGGGCACCCCAAGGCTTAGGCTAAGGCACCCCTAGGCTTACGCTAAGGTTAGGGCTCCCCCAACCTAAGGCTAGGGCACCTCTAGGCTTAGGCTAGGGCACCCCTAGGCTTTGGCAAGGGCAACCCTAGGCTTAGGCTAGGGCACACCTAGGCTTAGGCTAGGGCACCCCAAGGCTGAGGCTAGGGCACCCCTAAGCTGAGGCTAGGGCACCCCTAGGCTTAGGCTAAAGCTAGGGCTACCCTTGCCTAAGGCTAGGGCACCTCTAAGCTTAGGCTAGGGCACCCCAAGGCTTAGGCTAGGGCACCACTAGACTTAGGTTTAGGCTAGGGCACCCGTAGGCTTAGGCTAGGGCACCCCAAGGCTTAGGCTAAGGCACCCCTAGGCTTACCCTAAGGTTAGGGCTCCCCTTGCCTAAGGCTAGGGCACCTCTAGGCTTAGGCTAGGGCACAACTAGGCTTAGGCTAGGACAGCCCTAGGCTTAGGCAAAGACTAGGGCTCGCCTAGCCTAAGGCTAGCGCACCCCTAGGCTTAGGCTAGGACAGACCTAGGCTTAGGCTAGGGCACCCCTAGGCTTAGGCTTGGGCACCCCTATTCTTAGGCTAGGGCAGCCCTAGGCTTAGGCTAAGGCTAGGGCTCGCCTAGCCTAAGGCTAAGGCACCCCTAGGCTTAGGTTAGGGCACCCCTAAGCTTAGGCTAGGGCAGCCCTAGGCTTAGGCTAGGGTACCCCTAGGCTTAGGCTAGGGCACCCCAAGACTTAGGCTAGAGCACCCCTAGGCTTAGGCTAAGGCTAGGGCTCACCTAGCCTAAGGCTAGGGCACCCCTAGGCTTAGACTAGGGCACCCCTAGGATTAGGCTAGTGAACCCCTAACCTAAGGCTAGGGCACCCCTAGGTTTAGGCTAGGGCACCCCTGGGCTTAGGCTAAGGCTAGGGCTCCCCTAGCCTAAGGCAAGGGCACCCCTAGGCTTAGGCTAGGGCACCCCTAGGCTTAGGCTAGGGCACTCCTAGGCTTAGGCTAAGGCTAGGGCACCCGTAGGCTTAGGCTAGGGCACCAATAGGCTTAGGCTAGGGCACCCCTAGGCTTAGGCTAGGGCACCCGTAGGCTTATTCTAAGGCTAGGGCTACCCTACCTTAAGGCTAGGGCACCCCTAGGCTTAGGCTCGGGCACCCCTAGGATTAGGCTAAGGCTAGGCCTCCCCTAGCCTAAGGCTAGGGCACGCCTTGGCTTACGCTGGGGAACCACTAGGCTTAGGAAAAGGGTAGGGATCCCGTAGCCTAAGGCTAGGGCACCCATAGGTTTAGGCTAGGGCACCCCTAGGCTTAGGCTAGGGAACCCCTAGGCTTTAGCTAGGGCTCCCCTAGGCTTAGGATAAGGCTATGGCTCCCCTAGCCTCAGCATAGTGCACCCCTAGACTCAGGCTATGACACCCCCATTCTTAGGCTAGGGCAATCCTAGGCTAGACTAACGCTACGGCTCCCCTATCCTCAGGCTAGGGCACCCGTAGGCTCAGGCTATGGCACCCCTAAGCTTAGGCCAGGGCACCCCTAGGCTTAGGCCAGGGCATCCCTAGGCTTAGGCTAGGGCACCCCTAAACTTAGGCTAGGGCACCCCTAGGCTTAGGCTAGGGCACCCCTAGGCTCAGCCTATGGCACCCCTAGGCTTAAGCTAGGGCAATCCTAGTCTAGACTAAGGCTAGGGCTCCCCGCGCCTAAGGCTACGGCACCCCTAGGCTCAGGCTAGGGCACCCCTAGGCTTAGGCTAGGGCACCCCTAGGCTTAGGCTCGGGCACCCCTAGGATTAGGCTAAGGCTAGTGCTCCCCTAGCCTAAGGCTAGGGCACCCCTAGGCGTAGGCTAGGGCACCCATATGCTTAGGCTAGGGCAGCCCTCGGCTTAGGCTAAGGCTAGGGGACTCCTAGGCTTAGGCTAAGGCACCCCTAGGCTTAGGCTAGGGCACCCCTAGGCTTAGGCTAGGGCACCCCTAGGCTTAGGCTAAGGCTACGGCTCCCCTAGCCTCATTCTAGGGCACCCCTAGACTCAGGCTAGGGCACTCGTAGGCTCAGGCTAGGTTACCCCTAGGCTCAGGCTAGGGCAGCCCTAGGTTTAGGCTAGGGCACCCCTAGGTTTAGGCTAGGGCACCCCTAGGCTTAGGCTAAGGCACCACTAGGCTTAGGCTAGGGCACCCCTAGGCTTAGGCTAGGGCACCCCTAGGCTTAGGCTAAGGCTACGGCTCCCCTAGCCTCATTCTAGGGCACCCCTAGACTCAGGCTAGGGCACTCGTAGGCTCAGGCTAGGTTACCCCTAGGCTCAGGCTAGGGCAGCCCTAGGTTTAGGCTAGGGCACCCCTAGGTTTAGGCTAGGGCACCCCTAGGCTTAGGCTAAGGCTAAGGCTCCCCTAGTCTAAGGCTAGGGCACCCCTAGGATTAGGCCAGGGCACCCCTAGGCTTAGGCTATGGAACCCCTAGCCTAAGGCTAGGGCACCGCTAGGCTTAGGTTAGGGCATCCCTAGGCTTAGGCTGGGGTACCCTTAGGCTTAAGCTACGGCACCCGTAGGCTTAGGCTAAGGCTTGGGCTCCTTTAGCCTAAGGCTAGGGCACACCTAAGCTTAGGCTAGGGCAACCCTAGGCTCAGGCTAGGGCACCCCTAGGCGTAGACTAGGGTACCCCTAGCCATTGGAAAAGGTTAGGGGTCACCTAGCCTAAGGCTAGGGCACCCCTTGTCTTAGGCTAGGGCACCCCTAGGCTAAGGCTAGGGCACCCCTAAGTTTTAGCTAGGGCTCCCCTAGGGTTAGGCAAAGGCTACGGCTCCCCTAGCCTCAGGCTACTGCACCCCTTTACTCAGGCTATGACACCCCTAGGCTTAGGCTAGAGCAATACTAGGCTAGACTAACGCTAGGGCTCCCCTATCCTCAGGCTAGGGCACCCGTAGGCTCAGGCTAGGGCACCCCTAGGCTCAGGCTAGGGCACCCTAGGCTTAGGCTATGGCACCCCTAGGCTTAGGCTAAGGCTAGGGCTCCCCTAGCCTAAGGCTAGAGCACCCCTAGGCTTAGGCTAATGCACCCCTAGGCTTAGGCTAAGGCTAGGGCTCCCCTAGCCTAAGGCTAGAGCACCCCTAGGCTTAGGCTAGGGCAATCCTAGGCTAGACTAACGCTAGGACTCCCGTATCCTCAGGCTAGGGCTCCCCTAGCCTCAGGCTAGCTCACCCCTAAGCTTAGGCTAGGGCACCCCTAGGCTTAGGCTAAGGCTAGGGCTCCCCTAGCCTAAGGCTAGAGCACTCCTAGGCTTAGGCTAGGGCACACCTAGGCTTAGGTTAAGGCTAGGGATCCCCTAGCCTAAGGCTAGGGCCCCCCTAGGCTTAGGCCAGGGCACCCCTAGGCTTAGGCCAGGGCACCCCTAGGCTTAGGCTCCGGCACCACGAGGGTTAGGCTAAGGCTAGGGCTCCCCTAGCCTAAGGCTAGGGCACCCTAGGCTTAGGGTTGGGCACCCATAGGCTTAGGATAGGGAACCCCTAGGCTTAGGCTAAGGCTAGGGGACTCCTAGGCTTAGGCTACGGCACCCCTAGGCTTATGCTAGGGCACCCCTAGGCTTAGGCGAAGGCACCGCTAGGCTTAGGCTAGGGCACCCCTAGCCTTAGGCTAAGGCTAGGTCACCACTAGGCTTAGGATTAGGTACCACCAGGCTTAGGCTAGGGCAACAATAGGCTTAGGCTAGGGCACCCCTTCGCTTAGGCTGGGCACCCCTAGGCTGAGGCTAGGGCACCCCTAAGCTGAGGCTAGGGCACCCCTAGGCTTATTCTAAGGCTAGGGCTACCATAGCCTAAGGCTAGGGCACCCCAAGGCTTAGGCTAAGGCACCCCTAGGCTTACGCTAAGGTTAGGGCTCCCCCAACCTAAGGCTAGGGCACCTCTAGGCTTAGGCTAGGGCACCCCTAGGCTTTGGCAAGGGCAACCCTAGGCTTAGGCTAGGGCACACCTAGGCTTAGGCTAGGGCACCCCAAGGCTGAGGCTAGGGCACTCCTAAGCTGAGGCTAGGGCACCCCTAGGCTTAGGCTAAAGCTAGGGCTACCCTAGCCTAAGGCTAGGGCACCTCTAAGCTTAGGCTAGGGCACCCCAAGGCTTAGGCTAGGGCACCACTAGACTTAGGTTTAGGCTAGGGCACCCGTAGGCTTAGGCTAGGGCACCCCAAGGCTTAGGCTAAGGCACCCCTAGGCTTACCCTAAGGTTAGGGCTCCCCTTGCCTAAGGCTAGGGCACCTCTAGGCTTAGGCTAGGGCACAACTAGGCTGTGGCTAGGGCACCCCTAGGCTTAGGCTAGGGCACTCCTACGCTTAGGCTAGGGCAGCCCGAGGCTTGGGTTAGGGCACCCCTATCCATAGGCTAGGGCAGCCCTAGGCTTAGGCTAGGGCACCCCTAGGCTTAGGCTAGGGCACCCCTAGTCTTAGGCTAAGGTTAGGGCTCCCCTAGCCTAAGTCTAGGGCACCCATAGGCTTAGGCTTCAGCACCCCTATGCTTTGGCCTGGGCACCCCTAGGTTTAGCCTAAGGCTAGGGCTCCCCTAGCCTAAGGCTAGGGCACCCCTAGGCTTAGGCTAGGGCACTCCTAGGCTTAGGCTAGGGCAGCCCTACGCTTAGGCTAGGGCAGCCCTAGGCTTAGGCTAAGTCTATGGCTCCATTAGCCTAAGGCTAGGGCACCCATAGGCTTGGGCTAGGGCACCTTAAGGCTTAGGCTAGGGCACCCCTAGGATTAGGCTAAGGCTAGGGCTCCCCGAGCCTAAGGCTAGGGCACCCCTAGGCTTAGGCTAGGGCACTCCTAGGCTTAGGCTAGGGCACCCGTAGGCTTAGGCTAGGGCACCCCTAGGCTTAGGCTAAGGCTAGGGCTCCCATAGCCTAAGGCTAGGGCTCCCCTAGGCTTAGGTTAGGGCACCCTTAGGCTTAGGCTAGGGCACCCCTAGGCTTAGGCTAGTGCACCCCTATGCTTATGCTAAGGCTAGGGCTTCCCTAGCCTAAGGCTAGGGAACCCCTAGGCTTAGGCTAGGGCACCCCTAGGCTTAGGCTAGGGCACCCCTAGGCTTAGGCTAGGGCACCCCTAGGCTTAGGTATGGAACCCCTAGGCTTAGGTTAGGGCACCCCTATGCTTAGGCTAGGGCACCCCTAGGCTTAGGCTAGGGCACCCCTAGGTTTAGGCTAGGGCACCCTTAGGCTTAGGCTAAGGCAAGGGCTCCCCTAGCCTATGGCTAGGGCACCCCTAGGTTTAGGCTAGGGCACCCATAGGCTTAGGCAAAGGCACCCCTAGCCTTAGGCTAGGGCACCCCTATGCTTAAGCTAGGGCACCCGTGGCTTAGGCTAGGGCACCCGTGGCTTAGGCTAGGGCACCCCTAGGCTTAGACTAGGGCACCCCTAGGCTTAAGCTAGGGCACCCGTAGGCTTAGGCTAAGGCTAGGGCTCCCCTAGGCTTAGGCTAGGGCACCCCTAGGCTTTGGCTAGGGCACCCGTAGGCTTAGGCTAAGGCTAGGGCTCCCCTAGGCTTAGGCTAGGGCACCCCTAAGCTTTGGCTAGGGCACCCCTAGGCTTAGGATAGGGAACTTCTAAGCTTAGGCTAGGTCACCCCTAGGCTTTGGCTAGGGCAGTCTTAGGCTTAGGCTAGAGCACCCCTAGGCTTAAGCTAGGGCACCCCTAGGCATAGGCTAAGGCTAGGGAACCCCTAGCCTAAGGCTATGGCACTCCTAGGCTTAGGCTAGGCACCCGCAGGCTTGGGCTAGGGCACCCCTAGGTTTAGGCTAGGGCACCCATAGGCTTAGGCAAAGGCACCCCTAGCCTTAGGCTAGGGCACCCCTATGCTTAGGCTAGGGCACCCGTGGCTTAGGCTAGGGCACCCGTGGCTTAGGCTAGGGCACCCCTAGGCTTAGACTAGGGCACCCCTAGGCTTAAGCTAGGGCACCCGTAGGCTTAGGCTAAGGCTAGGGCTCCCCTAGGCTTAGGCTAGGGCACCCCTAGGCTTTGACTAGGGCACCCGTAGGCTTAGGCTAAGGCTAGGGCTCCCCTAGGCTTAGGCTAGGGCACCCCTAGGCTTTGGCTAGGGCACCCCTAGGCTTAGGATAGGGAACTTCTAAGCTTAGGCTAGGTCACCCCTAGGCTTTGGCTAGGGCAGTCTTAGGCTTAGGCTAGAGCACCCCTAGGCTTAAGCTAGGGCACCCCTAGGCATAGGCTAAGGCTAGGGAACCCCTAGCCTAAGGCTATGGCACTCCTAGGCTTAGGCTAGGCACCCGCAGGCTTGGGCTAGGGCACCCCTAGATTTAGGCAAGGGCACCCCTAGGCTTAGGCTAAGGCTAGGGCTCCTCCAGCCTAAGGCTAGGGCACCCCTAGTCTTAGGCTAGGGCACCCCAAGGCTTAGGCTAAGGCAACCCTCGGCTTACGCTAAGGTTACGGCTCCCCTAGCCTAAGGCTAGGGCACCTCTAGGCTTAGGCTCCGGCACCCCTAGGCTTAGGCTAGGGCACCCCTAGGCTTAGGCTAAGCCTAGGGCTCCCTTAGCCTAAGGCTAGGGCATCTCTAGGCTTAGGATAAGGCACCCCTAGGCTTTGGCAAGGGCACCCCTAGGTTTAGGCTAAGGCTAGGGCTCCCCTAGCCTATGGCTAGGGCACCCCTAGGCTTAGGCCAGGGCACTCCTAGGCTTAGGCTAGGGCAGCCCTAGGCTTAGGCTAGGGCCCCCTAGGCTTAGGCTAGGTTAGCCCTAGGCTTAGGCTAAGGCTTGGGCTCCCCTAGTCTAAGGCTAGGGCACCCTTAGGCTTAGGCTAGGGCACCCATAGGTTTAGGTTAAGGCTTGGGCTCCCCTAGTCTAAGGCTAGGGCACCCCTAGGCTTAGGTTAGGGCACCCTTAGGCTTAGGATAGGGCACCCCTAGGCTTAGGCTAGGGCACCCCTAGGCTTAGGCTAGGGCAACCCTAGGCTTAGGCTAAAGCACCCCTAGGCTTACGCTAAGGTTAGGGCTCGCCTAGCCTAAGGCTAGGGCACCTCTAGGCTTAGGCTAGGGCACCCCTAGGCTTTGGCTAGGGCACCCGTAGGCTTAGGGTAGGGCACCCCTAGACTTAGGCTAAGGCTAGGTCACCCCTAGGCTTAGGCTAAGGCACCATTAGGCTTAGGCTAAGGCACCACTAGGCTTAGGCTAGGGCCACCCTAAGCTGAGGCTAGGGCACCACTAGGCTTAGGCTAAAGCTAGGGTTCCCCTAGCCTAAGGCTAGGGCACCTCTAGGCTTAGGCTAGAGCACCCTAGGCTTAGGCTAAGGCTAGGGCTCCCCTAGGCTAAGGCTAGGGCACCCCAAGACTTAGGCTAGAGCACCCCTAGGCTTAGGCTAAGGCTAGGGCTCACCTAGCCTAAGGCTAGGGCACCCCTAGGCTTAGACTAGGGCACCCCTAGGATTAGGCTAGTGAACCCCTAACCTAAGGCTAGGGCACCCCTAGGTTTAGGCTAGGGCACCCCTGGGCTTAGGCTAAGGCTAGGGCTCCCCTAGCCTAAGGCAAGGGCACTCCTAGGCTTAGGCTAGGGCACCCCTAGGCTTAGGCTAGGGCACCCCTAGGCTTAGGCTAAGGCTAGGGCTCCCATAGCCTAAGGCTAGGGCTCCCCTAGGCTTAGGTTAGGGCACCCTTAGGCTTAGGCTAGGGCACCCCTAGGCTTAGGCTAGTGCACCCCTATGCTTATGCTAAGGCTAGGGCTTCCCTAGCCTAAGGCTAGGGAACCCCTAGGCTTAGGCTAGGGCACCCCTAGGCTTAGGCTAGGGCACCCCTAGGCTTAGGCTAGGGCACCCCTAGGCTTAGGTATGGAACCCCTAGGCTTAGGTTAGGGCACCCCTATGCTTAGGCTAGGGCACCCCTAGGCTTAGGCTAGGGCACCCCTAGGTTTAGGCTAGGGCACCCTTAGGCTTAGGCTAAGGCAAGGGCTCCCCTAGCCTATGGCTAGGGCACCCCTAGGTTTAGGCTAGGGCACCCATAGGCTTAGGCAAAGGCACCCCTAGCCTTAGGCTAGGGCACCCCTATGCTTAAGCTAGGGCACCCGTGGCTTAGGCTAGGGCACCCGTGGCTTAGGCTAGGGCACCCCTAGGCTTAGACTAGGGCACCCCTAGGCTTAAGCTAGGGCACCCGTAGGCTTAGGCTAAGGCTAGGGCTCCCCTAGGCTTAGGCTAGGGCACCCCTAGGCTTTGGCTAGGGCACCCGTAGGCTTAGGCTAAGGCTAGGGCTCCCCTAGGCTTAGGCTAGGGCACCCCTAAGCTTTGGCTAGGGCACCCCTAGGCTTAGGATAGGGAACTTCTAAGCTTAGGCTAGGTCACCCCTAGGCTTTGGCTAGGGCAGTCTTAGGCTTAGGCTAGAGCACCCCTAGGCTTAAGCTAGGGCACCCCTAGGCATAGGCTAAGGCTAGGGAACCCCTAGCCTAAGGCTATGGCACTCCTAGGCTTAGGCTAGGCACCCGCAGGCTTGGGCTAGGGCACCCCTAGGTTTAGGCTAGGGCACCCATAGGCTTAGGCAAAGGCACCCCTAGCCTTAGGCTAGGGCACCCCTATGCTTAGGCTAGGGCACCCGTGGCTTAGGCTAGGGCACCCGTGGCTTAGGCTAGGGCACCCCTAGGCTTAGACTAGGGCACCCCTAGGCTTAAGCTAGGGCACCCGTAGGCTTAGGCTAAGGCTAGGGCTCCCCTAGGCTTAGGCTAGGGCACCCCTAGGCTTTGACTAGGGCACCCGTAGGCTTAGGCTAAGGCTAGGGCTCCCCTAGGCTTAGGCTAGGGCACCCCTAGGCTTTGGCTAGGGCACCCCTAGGCTTAGGATAGGGAACTTCTAAGCTTAGGCTAGGTCACCCCTAGGCTTTGGCTAGGGCAGTCTTAGGCTTAGGCTAGAGCACCCCTAGGCTTAAGCTAGGGCACCCCTAGGCATAGGCTAAGGCTAGGGAACCCCTAGCCTAAGGCTATGGCACTCCTAGGCTTAGGCTAGGCACCCGCAGGCTTGGGCTAGGGCACCCCTAGATTTAGGCAAGGGCACCCCTAGGCTTAGGCTAAGGCTAGGGCTCCTCCAGCCTAAGGCTAGGGCACCCCTAGTCTTAGGCTAGGGCACCCCAAGGCTTAGGCTAAGGCAACCCTCGGCTTACGCTAAGGTTACGGCTCCCCTAGCCTAAGGCTAGGGCACCTCTAGGCTTAGGCTCCGGCACCCCTAGGCTTAGGCTAGGGCACCCCTAGGCTTAGGCTAAGCCTAGGGCTCCCTTAGCCTAAGGCTAGGGCATCTCTAGGCTTAGGATAAGGCACCCCTAGGCTTTGGCAAGGGCACCCCTAGGTTTAGGCTAAGGCTAGGGCTCCCCTAGCCTATGGCTAGGGCACCCCTAGGCTTAGGCCAGGGCACTCCTAGGCTTAGGCTAGGGCAGCCCTAGGCTTAGGCTAGGGCCCCCTAGGCTTAGGCTAGGTTAGCCCTAGGCTTAGGCTAAGGCTTGGGCTCCCCTAGTCTAAGGCTAGGGCACCCTTAGGCTTAGGCTAGGGCACCCATAGGTTTAGGTTAAGGCTTGGGCTCCCCTAGTCTAAGGCTAGGGCACCCCTAGGCTTAGGTTAGGGCACCCTTAGGCTTAGGATAGGGCACCCCTAGGCTTAGGCTAGGGCACCCCTAGGCTTAGGCTAGGGCAACCCTAGGCTTAGGCTAAAGCACCCCTAGGCTTACGCTAAGGTTAGGGCTCGCCTAGCCTAAGGCTAGGGCACCTCTAGGCTTAGGCTAGGGCACCCCTAGGCTTTGGCTAGGGCACCCGTAGGCTTAGGGTAGGGCACCCCTAGACTTAGGCTAAGGCTAGGTCACCCCTAGGCTTAGGCTAAGGCACCATTAGGCTTAGGCTAAGGCACCACTAGGCTTAGGCTAGGGCCACCCTAAGCTGAGGCTAGGGCACCACTAGGCTTAGGCTAAAGCTAGGGTTCCCCTAGCCTAAGGCTAGGGCACCTCTAGGCTTAGGCTAGAGCACCCTAGGCTTAGGCTAAGGCTAGGGCTCCCCTAGGCAAAGGCTAGGGCACCCCAAGACTTAGGCTAGAGCACCCCTAGGCTTAGGCTAAGGCTAGGGCTCACCTAGCCTAAGGCTAGGGCACCCCTAGGCTTAGACTAGGGCACCCCTAGGATTAGGCTAGTGAACCCCTAACCTAAGGCTAGGGCACCCCTAGGTTTAGGCTAGGGCACCCCTGGGCTTAGGCTAAGGCTAGGGCTCCCCTAGCCTAAGGCAAGGGCACTCCTAGGCTTAGGCTAGGGCACCCCTAGGCTTAGGCTAGTGCACCCCTATGCTTATGCTAAGGCTAGGGCTTCCCTAGCCTAAGGATAGGGCTCCCCTAGGCTTAGGTTAGGGCACCCCTAGGCTTAGGCTAGGGCACCCCTAGGCTTAGGCTAGGGCACCCCTAGGCTTAGGTATGGAACCCCTAGGCTTAGGTTAGGGCACCCCTATGCTTAGGCTAGGGCACCCCTAGGCTTAGGCTAGGGCACCCCTAGGTTTAGGCTAGGGCACCCTTAGGCTTAGGCTAAGGCAAGGGCTCCCCTAGCCTATGGCTAGGGCACCCCTAGGTTTAGGCTAGGGCACCCATAGGCTTAGGCAAAGGCACCCCTAGCCTTAGGCTAGGGCACCCCTATGCTTAAGCTAGGGCACCCGTGGCTTAGGCTAGGGCACCCGTGGCTTAGGCTAGGGCACCCCTAGGCTTAGACTAGGGCACCCCTAGGCTTAAGCTAGGGCACCCGTAGGCTTAGGCTAAGGCTAGGGCTCCCCTAGGCTTAGGCTAGGGCACCCCTAGGCTTTGGCTAGGGCACCCGTAGGCTTAGGCTAAGGCTAGGGCTCCCCTAGGCTTAGGCTAGGGCACCCCTAAGCTTTGGCTAGGGCACCCCTAGGCTTAGGATAGGGAACTTCTAAGCTTAGGCTAGGTCACCCCTAGGCTTTGGCTAGGGCAGTCTTAGGCTTAGGCTAGAGCACCCCTAGGCTTAAGCTAGGGCACCCCTAGGCATAGGCTAAGGCTAGGGAACCCCTAGCCTAAGGCTATGGCACTCCTAGGCTTAGGCTAGGCACCCGCAGGCTTGGGCTAGGGCACCCCTAGGTTTAGGCTAGGGCACCCATAGTCTTAGGCAAAGGCACCCCTAGCCTTAGGCTAGGGCACCCCTATGCTTAGGCTAGGGCACCCGTGGCTTAGGCTAGGGCACCCGTGGCTTAGGCTAGGGCACCCCTAGGCTTAGACTAGGGCACCCCTAGGCTTAAGCTAGGGCACCCGTAGGCTTAGGCTAAGGCTAGGGCTCCCCTAGGCTTAGGCTAGGGCACCCCTAGGCTTTGACTAGGGCACCCGTAGGCTTAGGCTAAGGCTAGGGCTCCCCTAGGCTTAGGCTAGGGCACCCCTAGGCTTTGGCTAGGGCACCCCTAGGCTTAGGATAGGGAACTTCTAAGCTTAGGCTAGGTCACCCCTAGGCTTTGGCTAGGGCAGTCTTAGGCTTAGGCTAGAGCACCCCTAGGCTTAAGCTAGGGCACCCCTAGGCATAGGCTAAGGCTAGGGAACCCCTAGCCTAAGGCTATGGCACTCCTAGGCTTAGGCTAGGCACCCGCAGGCTTGGGCTAGGGCACCCCTAGATTT
This sequence comes from Tenrec ecaudatus, assembly GCF_050624435.1. Classification (NCBI taxonomy): domain Eukaryota; kingdom Metazoa; phylum Chordata; class Mammalia; order Afrosoricida; family Tenrecidae; genus Tenrec; species Tenrec ecaudatus. Next base: position 245,459 of record NW_027458070.1, read on the forward strand.
AGGCAAGGGCACCCCTAGGCTTAGGCTAAGGCTAGGGCTCCTCCAGCCTAAGGCTAGGGCACCCCTAGTCTTAGGCTAGGGCACCCCAAGGCTTAGGCTAAGGCAACCCTCAGCTTACGCTAAGGTTACGGCTCCCCTAGCCTAAGGCTAGGGCACCTCTAGGCTTAGGCTCCGGCACCCCTAGGCTTAGGCTAGGGCACCCCTAGGCTTAGGCTAAGCCTAGGGCTCCCTTAGCCTAAGGCTAGGGCATCTCTAGGCTTAGGATAAGGCACCCCTAGGCTTTGGCAAGGGCACCCCTAGGTTTAGGCTAAGGCTAGGGCTCCCCTAGCCTATGGCTAGGGCACCCCTAGGCTTAGGCCAGGGCACTCCTAGGCTTAGGCTAGGGCAGCCCTAGGCTTAGGCTAGGGCCCCCTAGGCTTAGGCTAGGTTAGCCCTAGGCTTAGGCTAAGGCTTGGGCTCCCCTAGTCTAAGGCTAGGGCACCCTTAGGCTTAGGCTAGGGCACCCATAGGTTTAGGTTAAGGCTTGGGCTCCCCTAGTCTAAGGCTAGGGCACCCCTAGGCTTAGGTTAGGGCACCCTTAGGCTTAGGATAGGGCACCCCTAGGCTTAGGCTAGGGCACCCCTAGGCTTAGGCTAGGGCAACCCTAGGCTTAGGCTAAAGCACCCCTAGGCTTACGCTAAGGTTAGGGCTCGCCTAGCCTAAGGCTAGGGCACCTCTAGGCTTAGGCTAGGGCACCCCTAGGCTTTGGCTAGGGCACCCGTAGGCTTAGGGTAGGGCACCCCTAGACTTAGGCTAAGGCTAGGTCACCCCTAGGCTTAGGCTAAGGCACCATTAGGCTTAGGCTAAGGCACCACTAGGCTTAGGCTAGGGCCACCCTAAGCTGAGGCTAGGGCACCACTAGGCTTAGGCTAAGGCTAGGGTTCCCCTAGCCTAAGGCTAGGGCACCTCTAGGCTTAGGCTAGAGCACCCTAGGCTTAGGCTAAGGCTAGGGCTCCCCTAGGCTAAGGCTAGGGCACCCCAAGACTTAGGCTAGAGCACCCCTAGGCTTAGGCAAAGGCTAGGGCTCACCTAGCCTAAGGCTAGGGCACCCCTAGGCTTAGACTAGGGCACCCCTAGGATTAGGCTAGTGAACCCCTAACCTAAGGCTAGGGCACCCCTAGGTTTAGGCTAGGGCACCCCTGGGCTTAGGCTAAGGCTAGGGCTCCCCTAGCCTAAGGCAAGGGCACCCCTAGGCTTAGGCTAGGGCACCCCTAGGCTTAGGCTAGGGCACTCCTAGGCTTAGGCTAAGGCTAGGGCACCCGTAGGCTTAGGCTAAGGCTAGGGCTCCCCTAGCCTAAGGCTAGGGCACCCCTAGGCTTAGGCTAGGGCACCAATAGGCTTAGGCTAGGGCACCCCTAGGCTTAGGCTAGGGCACCCGTAGGCTTATTCTAAGGCTAGGGCTACCCTAGCCTAAGGCTAGGGCACCCCTAGGCTTAGGCTCGGGCACCCCTAGGATTAGGCTAAGGCTAGGCCTCCCCTAGCCTAAGGCTAGGGCACCCCTTGGCTTACGCTGGGGAACCACTAGGCTTAGGAAAAGGGTAGGGATCCCGTAGCCTAAGGCTAGGGCACCCATAGGTTTAGGCTAGGGCACCCCTAGGCTTAGGCTAGGGAACCCCTAGGCTTTAGCTAGGGCTCCCCTAGGCTTAGGATAAGGCTATGGCTCCCCTAGCCTCAGCATAGTGCACCCCTAGACTCAGGCTATGACACCCCCATTCTTAGGCTAGGGCAATCCTAGGCTAGACTAACGCTACGGCTCCCCTATCCTCAGGCTAGGGCACCCGTAGGCTCAGGCTAGGGCACCCCTAAGCTTAGGCCAGGGCACCCCTAGGCTTAGGCCAGGGCATCCCTAGGCTTAGGCTAGGGCACCCCTAAACTTAGGCTAGGGCACCCCTAGGCTTAGGCTAGGGCACCCCTAGGCTCAGCCTATGGCACCCCTAGGCTTAGGCTAGGGCAATCCTAGTCTAGACTAAGGCTAGGGCTCCCCGCGCCTAAGGCTACGGCACCCCTAGGCTCAGGCTAGGGCACCCCTAGGCTTAGGCTAGGGCACCCCTAGGCTTAGGCTCGGGCACCCCTAGGATTAGGCTAAGGCTAGTGCTCCCCTAGCCTAAGGCTAGGGCACCCCTAGGCGTAGGCTAGGGCACCCATATGCTTAGGCTAGGGCAGCCCTCGGCTTAGGCTAAGGCTAGGGGACTCCTAGGCTTAGGCTAAGGCACCCCTAGGCTTAGGCTAGGGCACCCCTAGGCTTAGGCTCGGGCACCCCTAGGCTTAGGCTAAGGCACCACTAGGCTTAGGCTAGGGCACCCCTAGGCTTAGGCTAGGGCACCCCTAGGCTTAGGCTAAGGCTACGGCTCCCCTAGCCTCATTCTAGGGCACCCCTAGACTCAGGCTAGGGCACTCGTAGGCTCAGGCTAGGTTACCCCTAGGCTCAGGCTAGGGCAGCCCTAGGTTTAGGCTAGGGCACCCCTAGGTTTAGGCTAGGGCACCCCTAGGCTTAGGCTAAGGCTAAGGCTCCCCTAGTCTAAGGCTAGGGCACCCCTAGGATTAGGCCAGGGCACCCCTAGGCTTAGGCTATGGAACCCCTAGCCTAAGGCTAGGGCACCCCTAGGCTTAGGTTAGGGCATCCCTAGGCTTAGGCTGGGGTACCCTTAGGCTTAAGCTACGGCACCCGTAGGCTTAGGCTAAGGCTTGGTCTCCTTTAGCCTAAGGCTAGGGCACACCTAAGCTTAGGCTAGGGCAACCCTAGGCTCAGGCTAGGGCACCCCTAGGCGTAGACTAGGGTACCCCTAGCCATTGGAAAAGGTTAGGGGTCACCTAGCCTAAGGCTAGGGCACCCCTTGTCTTAGGCTAGGGCACCCCTAGGCTAAGGCTAGGGCACCCCTAAGTTTTAGCTAGGGCTCCCCTAGGGTTAGGCAAAGGCTACGGCTCCCCTAGCCTCAGGCTACTGCACCCCTTTACTCAGGCTATGACACCCCTAGGCTTAGGCTAGAGCAATACTAGGCTAGACTAACGCTAGGGCTCCCCTATCCTCAGGCTAGGGCACCTGTAGGCTCAGGCTAGGGCACCCCTAGGCTCAGGCTAGGGCACCCTAGGCTTAGGCTATGGCACCCCTAGGCTTAGGCTAAGGCTAGGGGTCCCCTAGCCTAAGGCTAGAGCACCCCTTGGCTTAGGCTAATGCACCCCTAGGCTTAGGCTAAGGCTAGGGCTCCCCTAGCCTAAGGCTAGAGCACCCCTAGGTTTAGGCTAGGGCAATCCTAGGCTAGACTAACGCTAGGACTCCCGTATCCTCAGGCTAGGGCTCCCCTAGCCTCAGGCTAGCTCACCCCTAGGCTTAGGCTAGGGCACCCCTAGGCTTAGGCTAAGGCTAGGGCTCCCCTAGCCTAAGGCTAGAGCACTCCTAGGCTTAGGCTAGGGCACACCTAGGCTTAGGTTAAGGCTAGGGATCCCCTAGCCTAAGGCTAGGGCCCCCCTAGGCTTAGGCCAGGGCACCCCTAGGCTTAGGCCAGGGCACCCCTAGGCTTAGGCTCCGGCACCACGAGGGTTAGGCTAAGGCTAGGGCTCCCCTAGCCTAAGGCTAGGGCACCCTAGGCTTAGGGTTGGGCACCCATAGGCTTAGGATAGGGAACCCCTAGGCTTAGGCTAAGGCTAGGGGACTCCTAGGCTTAGGCTACGGCACCCCTAGGCTTATGCTAGGGCACCCCTAGGCTTAGGCGAAGGCACCGCTAGGCTTAGGCTAGGGCACCCCTAGCCTTAGGCTAAGGCTAGGTCACCACTAGGCTTAGGATTAGGTACCACCAGGCTTAGGCTAGGGCAACAATAGGCTTAGGCTAGGGCACCCCTTCGCTTAGGCTGGGCACCCCTAGGCTGAGGCTAGGGCACCCCTAAGCTGAGGCTAGGGCACCCCTAGGCTTATTCTAAGGCTAGGGCTACCATAGCCTAAGGCTAGGGCACCCCAAGGCTTAGGCTAAGGCACCCCTAGGCTTACGCTAAGGTTAGGGCTCCCCCAACCTAAGGCTAGGGCACCTCTAGGCTTAGGCTAGGGCACCCCTAGGCTTTGGCAAGGGCAACCCTAGGCTTAGGCTAGGGCACACCTAGGCTTAGGCTAGGGCACCCCAAGGCTGAGGCTAGGGCACCCCTAAGCTGAGCCTAGGGCACCCCTAGGCTTAGGCTAAAGCTAGGGCTACCCTAGCCTAAGGCTAGGGCACCTCTAAGCTTAGGCTAGGGCACCCCAAGGCTTAGGCTAGGGCACCACTAGACTTAGGTTTAGGCTTGGGCACCCGTAGGCTTAGGCTAGGGCACCCCAAGGCTTAGGCTAAGGCACCCCTAGGCTTACCCTAAGGTTAGGGCTCCCCTTGCCTAAGGCTAGGGCACCTCTAGGCTTAGGCTAGGGCACAACTAGGCTTTGGCTAGGGCACCCCTAGGCTTAGGCTAGGGAACTCCTACGCTTAGGCTAGGGCAGCCCGAGGCTTGGGTTAGGGCACCCCTATCCTTAGGCTAGGGCAGCCCTAGGCTTAGGCTAGGGCACCCCTAGGCTTAGGCTAGGGCACCCCTAGTCTTAGGCTAAGGTTAGGGCTCCCCTAGCCTAAGTCTAGGGCACCCCTAGGCTTAGGCTTCAGCACCCCTATGCTTTGTCCTGGGCACCCCTAGGTTTAGCCTAAGGCTAGGGCTCCCCTAGCCTAAGGCTAGGGCACCCCTAGGCTTAGGCTAGGGCACTCCTAGGCTTAGGCTAGGGCAGCCCTACGCTTAGGCTAGGGCAGCCCTAGGCTTAGGCTAAGTCTATGGCTCCATTAGCCTAAGGCTAGGGCACCCATAGGCTTGGGCTAGGGCACCTTAAGGCTTAGGCTAGGGCACCCCTAGGATTAGGCTAAGGCTAGGGCTCCCCGAGCCTAAGGCTAGGGCACCCCTAGGCTTAGGCTAGGGCACTCCTAGGCTTAGGCTAGGGCACCCGTAGGCTTAGGCTAGGGCACCCCTAGGCTTAGGCTAAGGCTAGGGCTCCCATAGCCTAAGGCTAGGGCTCCCCTAGGCTTAGGTTAGGGCACCCTTAGGCTTAGGCTAGGGCACCCCTAGGCTTAGGCTAGTGCACCCCTATGCTTAGGCTAAGGCTAGTGCTTCCCTAGCCTAAGGCTAGGGAACCCCTAGGCTTAGGCTAGGGCACCCCTAGGCTTAGGCTAGGGCACCCCTAGGCTTAGGCTAGGGCACCCCTAGGCTTAGGTATGGAACCCCTAGGCTTAGGTTAGGGCACCCCTATGCTTAGGCTACGGCACCCCTAGGCTTAGGCTAGGGCACCCCTAGGTTTAGGCTAGGGCACCCTTAGGCTTAGGCTAAGGCAAGGGCTCCCCTAGCCTATGGCTAGGGCACCCCTAGGTTTAGGCTAGGGCACCCATAGGCTTAGGCAAAGGCACCCCTAGCCTTAGGCTAGGGCACCCCTATGCTTAAGCTAGGGCACCCGTGGCTTAGGCTAGGGCACCCGTGGCTTAGGCTAGGGCACCCCTAGGCTTAGACTAGGGCACCCCTAGGCTTAAGCTAGGGAACCCGTAGGCTTAGGCTAAGGCTAGGGCTCCCCTAGGCTTAGGCTAGGGCACCCCTAGGCTTTGGCTAGGGCACCCGTAGGCTTAGGCTAAGGCTAGTGCTCCCCTAGCCTAAGGCTAGGGCACCCCTAGGCGTAGGCTAGGGCACCCATATGCTTAGGCTAGGGCAGCCCTCGGCTTAGGCTAAGGCTAGGGGACTCCTAGGCTTAGGCTAAGGCACCCCTAGGCTTAGGCTAGGGCACCCCTAGGCTTAGCCTCGGGCACCCCTAGGCTTAGGCTAAGGCACCACTAGGCTTAGGCTAGGGCACCCCTAGGCTTAGGCTAGGGCACCCCTAGACTCAGGCTAGGGCACTCGTAGGCTCAGGCTAGGTTACCCCTAGGCTCAGGCTAGGGCAGCCCTAGGTTTAGGCTAGGGCACCCCTAGGTTTAGGCTAGGGCACCCCTAGGCTTAGGCTAAGGCTAAGGCTCCCCTAGTCTAAGGCTAGGGCACCCCTAGGATTAGGCCAGGGCACCCCTAGGCTTAGGCTATGGAACCCCTAGCCTAAGGCTAGGGCACCCCTAGGCTTAGGTTAGGGCATCCCTAGGCTTAGGCTGGGGTACCCTTAGGCTTAAGCTACGGCACCCGTAGGCTTAGGCTAAGGCTTGGGCTCCTTTAGCCTAAGGCTAGGGCACACCTAAGCTTAGGCTAGGGCAACCCTAGGCTCAGGCTAGGGCACCCCTAGGCGTAGACTAGGGTACCCCTAGCCATTGGAAAAGGTTAGGGGTCACCTAGCCTAAGTCTAGGGCACCCCTTGTCTTAGGCTAGGGCACCCCTAGGCTAAGGCTAGGGCACCCCTAAGTTTTAGCTAGGGCTCCCCTAGGGTTAGGCAAAGGCTATGGCTCCCCTAGCCTCAGGCTACTGCACCCCTTTACTCAGGCTATGACACCCCTAGGCTTAGGCTAGAGCAATACTAGGCTAGACTAACGCTAGGGCTCCCCTATCCTCAGGCTAGGGCACCCGTAGGCTCAGGCTAGGGCACCCCTAGGCTCAGGCTAGGGCACCCTAGGCTTAGGCTATGGCACCCCTAGGCTTAGGCTAAGGCTAGGGCTCCCCTAGCCTAAGGCTAGAGCACCCCTAGGCTTAGGCTAATGCACCCCTAGGCTTAGGCTAAGGCTAGGGCTCCCCTAGCCTAAGGCTAGAGCACCCCTAGGCTTAGGCTAGGGCAATCCTAGGCTAGACTAACGCTAGGACTCCCGTATCCTCAGGCTAGGGCTCCCCTAGCCTCAGGCTAGCTCACCCCTAGGCTTAGGCTAGGGCACCCCTAGGCTTAGGCTAAGGCTAGGGCTCCCCTAGCCTAAGGCTAGAGCACTCCTAGGCTTAGGCTAGGGCACACCTAGGCTTAGGTTAAGGCTAGGGATCCCCTAGCCTAAGGCTAGGGCCCCCCTAGGCTTAGGCCAGGGCACCCCTAGGCTTAGGCCAGGGCACCCCTAGGCTTAGGCTCCGGCACCACGAGGGTTAGGCTAAGGCTAGGGCTCCCCTAGCCTAAGGCTAGGGCACCCTAGGCTTAGGGTTGGGCACCCATAGGCTTAGGATAGGGAACCCCTAGGCTTAGGCTAAGGCTAGGGGACTCCTAGGCTTAGGCTACGGCACCCCTAGGCTTATGCTAGGGCACCCCTAGGCTTAGGCGAAGGCACCGCTAGGCTTAGGCTAGGGCACCCCTAGCCTTAGGCTAAGGCTAGGTCACCACTAGGCTTAGGATTAGGTACCACCAGGCTTAGGCTAGGGCAACAATAGGCTTAGGCTAGGGCACCCCTTCGCTTAGGCTGGGCACCCCTAGGCTGAGGCTAGGGCACCCCTAAGCTGAGGCTAGGGCACCCCTAGGCTTATTCTAAGGCTAGGGCTACCATAGCCTAAGGCTAGGGCACCCCAAGGCTTAGGCTAAGGCACCCCTAGGCTTACGCTAAGGTTAGGGCTCCCCCAACCTAAGGCTAGGGCACCTCTAGGCTTAGGCTAGGGCACCCCTAGGCTTTGGCAAGGGCAACCCTAGGCTTAGGCTAGGGCACACCTAGGCTTAGGCTAGGGCACCCCAAGGCTGAGGCTAGGGCACCCCTAAGCTGAGGCTAGGGCACCCCTAGGCTTAGGCTAAAGCTAGGGCTACCCTAGCCTAAGGCTAGGGCACCTCTAAGCTTAGGCTAGGGCACCCCAAGGCTTAGGCTAGGGCACCACTAGACTTAGGTTTAGGCTAGGGCACCCGTAGGCTTAGGCTAGGGCACCCCAAGGCTTAGGCTAAGGCACCCCTAGGCTTACCCTAAGGTTAGGGCTCCCCTTGCCTAAGGCTAGGGCACCTCTAGGCTTAGGCTAGGGCACAACTAGGCTTAGGCTAGGACAGCCCTAGGCTTAGGCAAAGACTAGGGCTCGCCTAGCCTAAGGCTAGCGCACCCCTAGGCTTAGGCTAGGACAGACCTAGGCTTAGGCTAGGGCACCCCTAGGCTTAGGCTTGGGCACCCCTATTCTTAGGCTAGGGCAGCCCTAGGCTTAGGCTAAGGCTAGGGCTCGCCTAGCCTAAGGCTAAGGCACCCCTAGGCTTAGGTTAGGGCACCCCTAGGCTTAGGCTAGGGCAGCCCTAGGCTTAGGCTAGGGTACCCCTAGGCTTAGGCTAGGGCACCCCAAGACTTAGGCTAGAGCACCCCTAGGCTTAGGCTAAGGCTAGGGCTCACCTAGCCTAAGGCTAGGGCACCCCTAGGCTTAGACTAGGGCACCCCTAGGATTAGGCTAGTGAACCCCTAACCTAAGGCTAGGGCACCCCTAGGTTTAGGCTAGGGCACCCCTGGGCTTAGGCTAAGGCTAGGGCTCCCCTAGCCTAAGGCAAGGGCACCCCTAGGCTTAGGCTAGGGCACCCCTAGGCTTAGGCTAGGGCACTCCTAGGCTTAGGCTAAGGCTAGGGCACCCGTAGGCTTAGGCTAAGGCTAGGGCTCCCCTAGCCTAAGGCTAGGGCACCCCTAGGCTTAGGCTAGGGCACCAATAGGCTTAGGCTAGGGCACCCCTAGGCTTAGGCTAGGGCACCCGTAGGCTTATTCTAAGGCTAGGGCTACCCTAGCCTAAGGCTAGGGCACCCCTAGGCTTAGGCTCGGGCACCCCTAGGATTAGGCTAAGGCTAGGCCTCCCCTAGCCTAAGGCTAGGGCACCCCTTGGCTTACGCTGGGGAACCACTAGGCTTAGGAAAAGGGTAGGGATCCCGTAGCCTAAGGCTAGGGCACACATAGGTTTAGGCTAGGGCACCCCTAGGCTTAGGCTAGGGAACCCCTAGGCTTTACCTAGGGCTCCCCTAGGCTTAGGATAAGGCTATGGCTCCCCTAGCCTCAGCATAGTGCACCCCTAGACTCAGGCTATGACACCCCCATTCTTAGGCTAGGGCAATCCTAGGCTAGACTAACGCTACGGATCCCCTATCCTCAGGCTAGGGCACCCGTAGGCTCAGGCTAGGGCACCCCTAAGCTTAGGCCAGGGCACCCCTAGGCTTAGGCCAGGGCATCCCTAGGCTTAGGCTAGGGCACCCCTAAACTTAGGCTAGGGCACCCCTAGGCTTAGGCTAGGGCACCCCTAGGCTCAGCCTATGGCACCCCTAGGCTTAGGCTAGGGCAATCCTAGTCTAGACTAAGGCTAGGGCTCCCCGCGCCTAAGGCTACGGCACCCCTAGGCTCAGGCTAGGGCACCCCTAGGCTTAGGCTAGGGCACCCCTAGGCTTAGGCTCGGGCACCCCTAGGATTAGGCTAAGGTTAGTGCTCCCCTAGCCTAAGGCTAGGGCACCCCTAGGCGTAGGCTAGGGCACCCATATGCTTAGGCTAGGGCAGCCCTCGGCTTAGGCTAAGGCTAGGGGACTCCTAGGCTTAGGCTAAGGCACCCCTAGGCTTAGGCTAGGGCACCCCTAGGCTTAGGCTCGGGCACCCCTAGGCTTAGGCTAAGGCACCACTAGGCTTAGGCTAGGGAACCCCTAGGCTTAGGCTAGGGCACCCCTAGGCTTAGGCTAAGGCTACGGCTCCCCTAGCCTCATTCTAGGGCACCCCTAGACTCAGGCTAGGGCACTCGTAGGCTCAGGCTAGGTTACCCCTAGGCTCAGGCTAGGGCAGCCCTAGGTTTAGGCTAGGGCACCCCTAGGTTTAGGCTAGGGCACCCCTAGGCTTAGGCTAAGGCTAAGGCTCCCCTAGTCTAAGGCTAGGGCACCCCTAGGATTAGGCCCGGGCACCCCTAGGCTTAGGCTATGGAACCCCTAGCCTAAGGCTAGGGCACCCCTAGGCTTAGGTTAGGGCATCCCTAGGCTTAGGCTGGGGTACCCTTAGGCTTAAGCTACGGCACCCGTAGGCTTAGGCTAAGGCTTGGGCTCCTTTAGCCTAAGGCTAGGGCACACCTAAGCTTAGGCTAGGGCAACCCTAGGCTCAGGCTAGGGCACCCCTAGGCGTAGACTAGGGTACCCCTAGCCATTGGAAAAGGTTAGGGGTCACCTAGCCTAAGGCTAGGGCACCCCTTGTCTTAGGCTAGGGCACCCCTAGGCTAAGGCTAGGGCACCCCTAAGTTTTAGCTAGGGCTCCCCTAGGGTTAGGCAAAGGCTACGGCTCCCCTAGCCTCAGGCTACTGCACCCCTTTACTCAGGCTATGACACCCCTAGGCTTAGGCTAGAGCAATACTAGGCTAGACTAACGCTAGGGCTCCCCTATCCTCAGGCTAGGGCACCCGTAGGCTCAGGCTAGGGCACCCCTAGGCTCAGGCTAGGGCACCCTAGGCTTAGGCTATGGCACCCCTAGGCTTAGGCTAAGGCTAGGGCTCCCCTAGCCTAAGACTAGAGCACCCCTAGGCTTAGGCTAATGCACCCCTAGGCTTAGGCTAAGGCTAGGGCTCCCCTAGCCTAAGGCTAGAGCACCCCTAGGCTTAGGCTAGGGCAATCCTAGGCTAGACTAACGCTAGGACTCCCGTATCCTCAGGCTAGGGCTCCCCTAGCCTCAGGCTAGCTCACCCCTAGGCTTAGGCTAGGGCACCCCTAGGCTTAGGCTAAGGCTAGGGCTCCCCTAGCCTAAGGCTAGAGCACTCCTAGGCTTAGGCTAGGGCACACCTAGGCTTAGGTTAAGGCTAGGGATCCCCTAGCCTAAGGCTAGGGCCCCCCTAGGCTTAGGCCAGGGCACCCCTAGGCTTAGGCCAGGGCACCCCTAGGCTTAGGCTCCGGCACCACGAGGGTTAGGCTAAGGCTAGGGCTCCCCTAGCCTAAGGCTAGGGCACCCTAGGCTTAGGGTTGGGCACCCATAGGCTTAGGATAGGGAACCCCTAGGCTTAGGCTAAGGCTAAGGGACTCCTAGGCTTAGGCTACGGCACCCCTAGGCTTATGCTAGGGCACCCCTAGGCTTAGGCGAAGGCACCGCTAGGCTTAGGCTAGGGCACCCCTAGCCTTAGGCTAAGGCTAGGTCACCACTAGGCTTAGGATTAGGTACCACCAGGCTTAGGCTAGGGCAACAATAGGCTTAGGCTAGGGCACCCCTTCGCTTAGGCTGGGCACCCCTAGGCTGAGGCTAGGGCACCCCTAAGCTGAGGCTAGGGCACCCCTAGGCTTATTCTAAGGCTAGGGCTACCATAGCCTAAGGCTAGGGCACCCCTAGGCTTACGCTAAGGTTAGGGCTCCCCCAACCTAAGGCTAGGGCACCTCTAGGCTTAGGCTAGGGCACCCCTAGGCTTTGGCAAGGGCAACCCTAGGCTTAGGCTAGGGCACACCTAGGCTTAGGCTAGGGCACCCCAAGGCTGAGGCTAGGGCACCCCTAAGCTGAGGCTAGGGCACCCCTAGGCTTAGGCTAAAGCTAGGGCTACCCTAGCCTAAGGCTAGGGCACCTCTAAGCTTAGGCTAGGGCACCCCAAGGCTTAGGCTAGGGCACCACTAGACTTAGGTTTAGGCTAGGGCACCCGTAGGCTTAGGCTAGGGCACCCCAAGGCTTAGGCTAAGGCACCCCTAGGCTTACCCTAAGGTTAGGGCTCCCCTTGCCTAAGGCTAGGGCACCTCTAGGCTTAGGCTAGGGCACAACTAGGCTTTGGCTAGGGCACCCCTAGGCTTAGGCTAGGGCACTCCTACGCTTAGGCTAGGGCAGCCCGAGGCTTGGGTTAGGGCACCCCTATCCTTAGGCGAGGGCAGCCCTAGGCTTAGGCTAGGGCACCCCTAGACTTAGGCTAGGGCACCCCTAGGCTTAGGCTAGGGCACCCCTAGTCTTAGGCTAAGGTTAGGGCTCCCCTAGCCTAAGTCTAGGGCACCCCTAGGCTTAGGCTTCAGCACCCCTATGCTTTGGCCTGGGCACCCCTAGGTTTAGCCTAAGGCTAGGGCTCCCCTAGGCTTATGCTAGGGCACCCCTAGGCTTAGGCGAAGGCACCGCTAGGCTTAGGCTAGGGCACCCCTAGCCTTAGGCTAAGGCTAGGTCACCACTAGGCTTAGGATTAGGTACCACCAGGCTTAGGCTAGGGCAACAATAGGCTTAGGCTAGGGCACCCCTTCGCTTAGGCTAAGGCTAGGGCTCCCCTAGCCTAAGGCTAGAGCACTCCTAGGCTTAGGCTAGGGCACACCTAGGCTTAGGTTAAGGCTAGGGATCCCCTAGCCTAAGGCTAGGGCCCCCTAGGCTTAGGCCAGGGCACCCCTAGGCTTAGGCCAGGGCACCCCTAGGCTTAGGCTCCGGCACCACGAGGGTTAGGCTAAGGCTAGGGCTCCCCTAGCCTAAGGCTAGGGCACCCTAGGCTTAGGGTTGGGCACCCATAGGCTTAGGATAGGGAACCCCTAGGCTTAGGCTAAGGCTAAGGGACTCCTAGGCTTAGGCTACGGCACCCCTAGGCTTATGCTAGGGCACCCCTAGGCTTAGGCGAAGGCACCGCTAGGCTTAGGCTAGGGCACCCCCTAGCCTTAGGCTAAGGCTAGGTCACCACTAGGCTTAGAATTAGGTACCACCAGGCTTAGGCTAGGGCAACAATAGGCTTAGGCTAGGGCACCCCTTCGCTTAGGCTGGGCACCCCTAGGCTGAGGCTAGGGCACCCCTAAGCTGAGGCTAGGGCACCCCTAGGCTTATTCTAAGGCTAGGGCTACCATAGCCTAAGGCTAGGGCACCCCTAGGCTTACGCTAAGGTTAGGGCTCCCCCAACCTAAGGCTAGGGCACCTCTAGGCTTAGGCTAGGGCACCCCTAGGCTTTGGCAAGGGCAACCCTAGGCTTAGGCTAGGGCACACCTAGGCTTAGGCTAGGGCACCCCAAGGCTGAGGCTAGGGCACCCCTAAGCTGAGGCTAGGGCACCCCTAGGCTTAGGCTAAAGCTAGGGCTACCCTAGCCTAAGGCTAGGGCACCTCTAAGCTTAGGCTAGGGCACCCCAAGGCTTAGGCTAGGGCACCACTAGACTTAGGTTTAGGCTAGGGCACCCGTAGGCTTAGGCTAGGGCACCCCAAGGCTTAGGCTAAGGCACCCCTAGGCTTACCCTAAGGTTAGGGCTCCCCTTGCCTAAGGCTAGGGCACCTCTAGGCTTAGGCTAGGGCACAACTAGGCTTTGGCTAGGGCACCCCTAGGCTTAGGCTAGGGCACTCCTACGCTTAGGCTAGGGCAGCCCGAGGCTTGGGTTAGGGCACCCCTATCCTTAGGCGAGGGCAGCCCTAGGCTTAGGCTAGGGCACCCCTAGACTTAGGCTAGGGCACCCCTAGGCTTAGGCTAGGGCACCCCTAGTCTTAGGCTAAGGTTAGGGCTCCCCTAGCCTAAGTCTAGGGCACCCCTAGGCTTAGGCTTCAGCACCCCTATGCTTTGGCCTGGGCACCCCTAGGTTTAGCCTAAGGCTAGGGCTCCCCTAGCCTAAGGCTAGGGCACCCCTAGGCTTAGGCTAGGGCACTCCTAGGCTTAGGCTAGGGCAGCCCTACGCTTAGGCTAGGGCAGCCCTAGGCTTAGGCTAAGTCTATGGCTCCATTAGCCTAAGGCTAGGGCACCCATAGGCTTGGGCTAGGGCACCTTAAGGCTTAGGCTAGGGCACCCCTAGGATTAGGCTAAGGCTAGGGCTCCCCGAGCCTAAGGCTAGGGCACCCCTAGGCTTAGGCTAGGGCACTCCTAGGCTTAGGCTAGGGCACCCGTAGGCTTAGGCTAGGGCACCCCTAGGCTTAGGCTAAGGCTATGGCTCCCATAGCCTAAGGCTAGGGCTCCCCTAGGCTTAGGTTAGGGCACCCTTAGGCTTAGGCTAGGGCACCCCTAGGCTTAGGCTAGTGCACCCCTATGCTTAGGCTAAGGCTAGGGCTTCCCTAGCCTAAGGCTAGGGAACCCCTAGGCTTAGGCTAGGGCACCCCTAGGCTTAGGCTAGGGCACCCCTAGGCTTAGGCTAGGGCACCCCTAGGCTTAGGTATGGAACCCCTAGGCTTAGGTTAGGGCACCCCTATGCTTAGGCTAGGGCACCCCTAGGCTTAGGCTAGGGCACCCCTAGGTTTAGGCTAGGGCACCCTTAGGCTTAGGCTAAGGCAAGGGCTCCCTAGCCTATGGCTAGGGCACCCCTAGGTTTAGGCTAGGGCACCCATAGGCTTAGGCAAAGGCACCCCTAGCCTTAGGCTAGGGCACCCCTATGCTTAAGCTAGAGCACCCGTGGCTTAGGCTAGGGCACCGTGGCTTAGGCTAGGGCACCCCTAGGCTTAGACTAGGGCACCCCTAGGCTTAAGCTAGGGCACCCGTAGGCTTAGGCTAAGGCTAAGGGACTCCTAGGCTTAGGCTACGGCACCCCTAGGCTTATGCTAGGGCACCCCTAGGCTTAGGCGAAGGCACCGCTAGGCTTAGGCTAGGGCACCCCTAGCCTTAGGCTAAGGCTAGGTCACCACTAGGCTTAGGATTAGGTACCACCAGGCTTAGGCTAGGGCAACAATAGGCTTAGGCTAGGGCACCCCTTCGCTTAGGCTGGGCACCCCTAGGCTGAGGCTAGGGCACCCCTAAGCTGAGGCTAGGGCACCCCTAGGCTTATTCTAAGGCTAGGGCTACCATAGCCTAAGGCTAGGGCACCCAAGGCTTAGGCTAAGGCACCCCTAGGCTTACGCTAAGGTTAGGGCTCCCCCAACCTAAGGCTAGGGCACCTCTAGGCTTAGGCTAGGGCACCCCTAGGCTTTGGCAAGGGCAACCCTAGGCTTAGGCTAGGGCACACCTAGGCTTAGGCTAGGGCACCCCAAGGCTGAGGCTAGGGCACCCCTAAGCTGAGGCTAGGGCACCCTAGGCTTAGGCTAAAGCTAGGGCTACCCTAGCCTAAGGCTAGGGCACCTCTAAGCTTAGGCTAGGGCACCCCAAGGCTTAGGCTAGGGCACCACTAGACTTAGGTTTAGGCTAGGGCACCCGTAGGCTTAGGCTAGGGCACCCCAAGGCTTAGGCTAAGGCACCCCTAGGCTTACCCTAAGGTTAGGGCTCCCCTTGCCTAAGGCTAGGGCACCTCTAGGCTTAGGCTAGGGCACAACTAGGCTTTGGCTAGGGCACCCCTAGGCTTAGGCTAGGCACTCCTACGCTTAGGCTAGGGCAGCCCGAGGCTTGGGTTAGGGCACCCCTATCCTTAGGCGAGGGCAGCCCTAGGCTTAGGCTAGGGCACCCCTAGGCTTAGGCTAGGGCACCCCTAGGCTTAGGCTAGGGCACCCCTAGTCTTAGGCTAAGGTTAGGGCTCCCCTAGCCTAAGTCTAGGGCACCCCTAGGCTTAGGCTTCAGCACCCCTATGCTTTGGCCTGGGCACCCCTAGGTTTAGCCTAAGGCTAGGGCTCCCCTAGCCTAAGGCTAGGGCACCCCCTAGGCTTAGGCTAGGGCACTCCTAGGCTTAGGCTAGGGCAGCCCTACGCTTAGGCTAGGGCAGCCCTAGGCTTAGGCTAAGTCTATGGCTCCATTAGCCTAAGGCTAGGGCACCCATAGGCTTGGGCTAGGGCACCTTAAGGCTTAGGCTAGGGCACCCCTAGGATTAGGCTAAGGCTAGGGCTCCCCGAGCCTAAGGCTAGGGCACCCCTAGGCTTAGGCTAGGGCACTCCTAGGCTTAGGCTAGGGCACCCGTAGGCTTAGGCTAGGGCACCCCTAGGCTTAGGCTAAGGCTATGGCTCCCATAGCCTAAGGCTAGGGCTCCCCTAGGCTTAGGTTAGGGCACCCTTAGGCTTAGGCTAGGGCACCCCTAGGCTTAGGCTAGTGCACCCCTATGCTTAGGCTAAGGCTAGGGCTTCCCTAGCCTAAGGCTAGGGAACCCCTAGGCTTAGGCTAGGGCACCCCTAGGCTTAGGCTAGGGCACCCCTAGGCTTAGGCTAGGGCACCCCTAGGCTTAGGTATGGAACCCCTAGGCTTAGGTTAGGGCACCCCTATGCTTAGGCTAGGGCACCCCTAGGCTTAGGCTAGGGCACCCCTAGGTTTAGGCTAGGGCACCCTTAGGCTTAGGCTAAGGCAAGGGCTCCCCTAGCCTATGGCTAGGGCACCCCTAGGTTTAGGCTAGGGCACCCATAGGCTTAGGCAAAGGCACCCCTAGCCTTAGGCTAGGGCACCCCTATGCTTAAGCTAGAGCACCCGTGGCTTAGGCTAGGGCACCCGTGGCTTAGGCTAGGGCACCCCTAGGCTTAGACTAGGGCACCCCTAGGCTTAAGCTAGGGCACCCGTAGGCTTAGGCTAAGGCTAGGGCTCCCCTAGGCTTAGGCTAGGGCACCCCTAGGCTTTGGCTAGGGCACCCGTACGCTTAGGCTAAGGCTAGGGCTCCCCTAGGCTTAGGCTAGGGCACCCCTAAGCTTTGGCTAGGGCACCCCTAGGCTTAGGATAGGGAACTTCTAAGCTTAGGCTAGGTCACCCCTAGGCTTTGGCTAGGGCAGTCTTAGGCTTAGGCTAGAGCACCCCTAGGCTTAAGCTAGGGCACCCCTAGGCATAGGCTAAGGCTAGGGAACCCCTAGCCTAAGGCTATGGCACTCCTAGGCTTAGGCTAGGCACCCGCAGGCTTGGGCTAGGGCACCCCTAGGTTTAGGCTAGGGCACCCATAGGCTTAGGCAAAGGCACCCCTAGCCTTAGGCTAGGGCACCCCTATGCTTAGGCTAGGGCACCCGTGGCTTAGGCTAGGGCACCCGTGGCTTAGGCTAGGGCACCCCTAGGCTTAGACTAGGGCACCCCTAGGCTTAAGCTAGGGCACCCGTAGGCTTAGGCTAAGGCTAGGGCTCCCCTAGGCTTAGGCTAGGGCACCCCTAGGCTTTGACTAGGGCACCCGTAGGCTTAGGCTAAGGCTAGGGCTCCCCTAGGCTTAGGCTAGGGCACCCCTAGGCTTTGGCTAGGGCACCCCTAGGCTTAGGATAGGGAACTTCTAAGCTTAGGCTAGGTCACCCCTAGGTTTTGGCTAGGGCAGTCTTAGGCTTAGGCTAGAGAACCCCTAGGCTTAAGCTAGGGCACCCCTAGGCATAGGCTAAGGCTAGGGAACCCCTAGCCTAAGGCTATGGCACTCCTAGGCTTAGGCTAGGCACCCGCAGGCTTGGGCTAGGGCACCCCTAGATTTAGGCAAGGACACCCCTAGGCTTAGGCTAAGGCTAGGGCTCCTCCAGCCTAAGGCTAGGGCACCCCTAGTCTTAGGCTAGGGCACCCCAAGGCTTAGGCTAAGGCAACCCTCGGCTTACGCTAAGGTTACGGCTCCCCTAGCCTAAGGCTAGGGCACCTCTAGGCTTAGGCTCGGGCACCCCTAGGCTTAGGCTAGGGCACCCCTAGGCTTAGGCTAAGCCTAGGGCTCCCTTAGCCTAAGGCTAGGGCATCTCTAGGCTTAGGATAAGGCACCCCTAGGCTTTGGCAAGGGCACCCCTAGGTTTAGGCTAAGGCTAGGGCTCCCCTAGCCTATGGCTAGGGCACCACTAGGCTTAGGCCAGGGCACTCCTAGGCTTAGGCTAGGGCAGCCCTAGGCTTAGGCTAGGGCCCTCTAGGCTTAGGCTAGGTTAGCCCTAGGCTTAGGCTAAGGCTTGGGCTCCCCTAGTCTAAGGCTAGGGCACCCTTAGGCTTAGGCTAGGGCACCCATAGGTTTAGGTTAAGGCTTGGGCTCCCTAGTCTAAGGCTAGGGCACCCCTAGGCTTAGGTTAGGGCACCCTTAGGCTTAGGATAGGGCACCCCTAGGCTTAGGCTAGGGCACCCCTAGGCTTAGGCTAGGGCAAACCTAGGCTTAGGCTAAAGCACCCCTAGGCTTACGCTAAGGTTAGGGCTCGCCTAGCCTAAGGCTAGGGCACCTCTAGGCTTAGGCTAGGGCACCCCTAGGCTTTGGCTACGGCACCCGTAGGCTTAGGGTAGGGCACCCCTAGACTTAGGCTAAGGCTAGGTCACCCCTAGGCTTAGGCTAAGGCACCATTAGGCTTAGGCTAGGGCACCACTAGGCTTAGGCTAGGGCCACCCTAAGCTGAGGCTAGGGCACCACTAGGCTTAGGCTAAGGCTAGGGTTCCCCTAGCCTAAGGCTAGGGCACCTCTAGGCTTAGGCTAGAGCACCCTAGGCTTAGGCTAAGGCTAGGGCTCTCCTAGGCTAAGGCTAGGGCACCCCTAGGCTTAGGCTAGGGCACCCCTAGGATTAGCCTAGGGCACCCCTAGGCTTAGGCTAAGGCTAGGGATCCCCTAGCCAAAGGCTACGGCACCCCTAAGCTCAGGCAAGTGCACCCCTAGGCTTAGGCTAGGGCACCCCTAGGCTAAGGCTAAGGCTAGGCTCCCCTAGCCTAAGGCTAGAGCACCCCTAGGCTTAGGCTAGGGCAACCCTAGGCTTAGGCTAGGGCACCCCTACGCTTAGGCTAAGGCTAGGGCTCCCCTAGCCTAAGGCTAAGGCACCCCTACGCTTAGGCAAAAGCATCCCTAGGCTTAGGCTAGGGCACCTGTACACTTAGTCTAAGGCAACGGCTCCCCTAGCCTCAGGCAAGGGCACCCCTAGACTCAGGCTACGGCACCCGTTAGCCTGGGCTAGGGCAATCCTAGGCTTAGGCAAAGTCTAGGGCTCCCCTATCCTCAGGCTAGGGCACCGCTAGGCTCAGGCTAGGGCTCCCCTAGGCTTAGGCTAGGGCACCCCTAGGCTTAGGCTAAGGCTAGGGCTCCCCTAGCCTAAGGCTAGAGCACCCCTAGGTTTAGGCTAGGACACCCCTAAGCTTAGGCTAGGGCACCCCTAGGCTTAGGCTAAGGCTAGGCTCCCCTAGCCTAAGGCTAGAGCACCCCTAGGCTTAGGCTAGGGCACCCCTAGGCTTAGGCTAGGGCACCCCTAGGCTTAGGCTAAGGCTAGGGCTCCCCTAGCCTAAGGCTAGGGCACCCCTAGGCTTAGGCAAAAGCATCCCTAGGCTTAGGCTAGGGCACCCCTAGGCATAGGCTAGGTCACCCGTAGCTTAGTCTAGGGCACCCCTAGCCTAAGGCTAGGGTACCCCTAGGCTTAAGCTAGGGCACCCGTAGGCTTAGCCTAAGGCTAGGGCTCCCCTAGCCTAAGGCTAGGGCACCCCTAGGCTTAGGCTAGTGCACCCCTAGGTTTAGGCAATGGCACCCCTAGGCTTAGGCTAAGGCAAGGGCTCCCCTAGCCTATGACTAGGGCACCCCTAGGCTTAGGTTTTGGCACCCCTAGGCTTAGGCAAAGGCACCCCTAGGCTTAGGCTAGGGCACCCCTAGGCTTTGGCTAGGGCACCCCTAGGCTTAGGCTAAGGCTAGGGATCCCCTAGCCTAAGGCTAGGGCACCGCTAGGCTTAGGCTAGGGCACCCCTAGGCTTTGGCTAGGGCACCCCTAGGCTTAGGATAGGGAACTTCTAAGCTAAGGCTAGGTCACCCCTAGGCTTAGGCTAGGGCACCCCTAGGCTTAGGATAGGGAACTTCTAAGCTTAGGCTAGGGCACCCCTAGGTTTAGGCTAGGGCACCCCTAGGCTTAGGCTAAGGCTAGGCTCCCCTAGCCTAAGGCTAGAGCACCCCTAGGCTTAGGCTAGGGCAACCCTAGGCTTAGGCTAGGGCACCCCTACGCTTAGGCTAAGGCTAGGGCTCCCCTAGCCTAAGGCTAGGGCACCCCTACGCTTAGGCAAAAGCATCCCTAGGCTTAGGCTAGGGCACCTGTACACTTAGTCTAAGGCAACGGCTCCCCTAGCCTCAGGCAAGGGCACCCCTAGACTCAGGCTACGGCACCCGTTAGCCTGGGCTAGGGCAATCCTAGGCTTAGGCAAAGTCTAGGGATCCCCTATCCTCAGGCTAGGGCACCCCTAGGCTCAGGCTAGGGCTCCCCTAGGCTTAGGCTAGGGCACCCCTAGGCTTAGGCTAAGGCTAGGGCTCCCCTAGCCTAAGGCTAGAGCACCCCTAGGCTTAGGCTAGGACACCCCTAAGCTTAGGCTAGGGCACCCCTAGGCTTAGGCTAAGGCTAGGCTCCCCTAGCCTAAGGCTAGAGCACCCCTAGGCTTAGGCTAGGGCACCCCTAGGCTTAGGCTAGGGCACCCCTAAGCTTAGGCTAAGGCTAGGGCTCCCCTAGCCTAAGGCTAGGGCACCCCTAGGCTTAGGCAAAAGCATCCCTAGGCTTAGGCTAGGGCACCCCTAGGCATAGGCTAGGTCACCCGTAGCTTAGTCTAGGGCACCCCTAGCCTAAGGCTAGGGTACCCCTAGGCTTAAGCTAGGGCACCCGTAGGCTTAGCCTAAGGCTAGGGCTCCCCTAGCCTAAGGCTAGGGCACCCCTAGGCTTAGGCTAGTGCACCCCTAGGTTTAGGCAATGGCACCCCTAGGCTTAGGCTAAGGCAAGGGCTCCCTTAGCCTATGACTAGGGCACCCCTAGGCTTAGGTTTTGGCACCCCTAGGCTTAGGCAAAGGCACCCCTAGGCTTAGGCTAGGGCACCCCTAGGCTTTGGCTAGGGCACCCCTAGGCTTAGGCTAAGGCTAGGGCTCCCCTAGCCTAAGGCTAGGGCACCGCTAGGCTTAGGCTAGGGCACCCCTAGGCTTTGGCTAGGGCACCCCTAGGCTTAGGATAGGGAACTTCTAAGCTAAGGCTAGGTCACCCCTAGGCTTAGGCTAGGGCACCCCTAGGCTTAGGATAGGGAACTTCTAAGCTTAGGCTAGGGCACCCTCAGGCTTAGGCTAGGGTACCCCTATGCTTAGGCTAAGGCTAGGGCTCCCCTAGCCTAAGGCTAGGGCACCGCTAGGCTTAGGCTAGGGCACCCCTAGGCTTTGGCTAGGGCACCCCTAGGATTAGGATAGGGAACTTCTAAGCTAAGGCTAGGTCACCCCTAGGCTTAGGCTAGGGCACCCCTAGGCTTAGGCTAGGGCACCCCTAGGCTTAGGCTAAGGCTAGGTCTCCCCTAGCCTAAGGCTAGGGCAACCCTAGGCTTAGGCGAGGGCACCCCTAATCTTAGGCTAGGGTACCCCTAGGCTTAAGCTAGGGCACCCCTAGGCTTAGGCTAAGGCTAGGGATCCCCTAGCCTAAGGCTACGGCACTCCTAGGCTTAGGCTAGGGCACCCCTAGGCTTAGGTTTAGGCTAGGGCACACCTACGCTTAGGCTAGGGCACCCTTATGCTTAAGCTAGGGCACCCCAAGGCTTAGGCTAGGGCACCCCTAGGCTTAGGCTAAGGCTAGGGCTCTCCTAGCCTAAGGCTAGGGAACCCCTAGACTTAGGCTAGGGCACCCCTAGGCTTAGGCCAGGTCAGCCCTAGGCTTAGGCTAACTCTAGGGCTCCCCTAGCCTAAGGCTAGGGCACCCATAAGCTTGGGCTAGGGCACACCTAGGCGTAGGCTAGGGCACCCCTAGGCTTAGGCTAGGGCACCCCTAGGCTTAGGCTAGGGCACCCCTAGACTTAGGCTAAGGCAACGGCTCCCCTAGCCTCAGGCTAGGGCACCCCTAAGCTTAGACTAGGGCACCCCTAGGCTTAGGCTAAGGCTAGGGCTCCCCTAGCCTAAGGCAACGGCACCCCTAGGCTCAGGCTAGGGCACCCCAAGGCTTAGGCTAGGGAACCCCTAGGCGTAGGAAAAGGCTAGGGCTCCCCTAACCTAAGGCTAGGGCACCGCTAGGCTTAGGTTAGGGCACCCCTAGGCTTAGGCTAGGGCACCCCTAGGCTTAAGCTAGGGCTCCCCTAGGCTTAGGCTAAGGCTACGTCACCCATAGCCTCAGGCTAGTACACCCCTAGACGCAGGCTCTGGCACCCCTAAGTTTAGGCTAGGGCACCCCTAGGCTTAGGCTAGGTCACCCCTAGGCTTAGGCTAAGGGAAGGGCTCCCCTAGCCTAAGGTTAGAGCACCCCTAGGCTTAGGCTAGGGCACCCCTAGGCTTAGGCTAGGCCACCCCAAGGCTTAGGCTAGGGCACCCCTAGGCTTAGGCTAGGGAACCCCTAGACTAAGGCTAGGGCACCCCTAGGCTTAGGCAAGGGCACCTCTAGGCTTAGGCTTGGGCACCCCTACATTTGGGCTAAGGCAACGGCTCCCCTAGCCTCAGGCAAGGGAACCCCTTGTCAGGCTAGGGCACCCGTTAGTTTAGGCTACGGCAATCCTAGGCTTAGGGTAAGTCTAGGGCTCCCCTATCCTCAGGCTAGGGCACCCCTAGGCTCAGGCTAGGGCTCCATTAGCCTAAGGCTTGGGCACCCCTAGGCTTAGGCTAGGGCACCCCTAAGCTTAGGCTAGGGCTCCCCTAGGCTTAGGCTAAGGCTGCGGCTCCCCTTGCCTCAGACTAGTGCACCCCTAGACTCAGGCTATGGCACCTCTATGCTTAGGCTAGCAATCCTAGGCTAGACTAACGTTAGGGCTCCTCTAGCGTGAGGCTATGGCACCCGTAGGCTCAGGCTAGGGCACCCTAGGCTTAGGCTAGGGCACCCCTAGGCTTAGGCTAAGGCTAGGCTCCCCTAGCCTAAGGCTAGAGAACCCCTAGGCTTAGGCTAGGGCACCCGTAGGTTTAGGTTAAGGCTTGGGCTCCCTAGTCTAAGGCTAGGGCACCCCTAGGCTTAGGTTAGGGCACCCTTAGGCTTAGGATAGGGCACCCCTAGGCTTAGGCTAGGGCACCCCTAGGCTTAGGCTAGGGCAAACCTAGGCTTAGGCTAAAGCACCCCTAGGCTTACGCTAAGGTTAGGGCTCGCCTAGCCTAAGGCTAGGGCACCTCTAGGCTTAGGCTAGGGCACCCCTAGGCTTTGGCTACGGCACCCGTAGGCTTAGGGTAGGGCACCCCTAGACTTAGGCTAAGGCTAGGTCACCCCTAGGCTTAGGCTAAGGCACCATTAGGCTTAGGCTAGGGCACCACTAGGCTTAGGCTAGGGCCACCCTAAGCTGAGGCTAGGGCACCACTAGGCTTAGGCTAAGGCTAGGGTTCCCCTAGCCTAAGGCTAGGGCACCTCTAGGCTTAGGCTAGAGCACCCTAGGCTTAGGCTAAGGCTAGGGCTCCCCTAGGCTAAGGCTAGGGCACCCCTAGGCTTAGGCTAGGGCACCCCTAGGATTAGCCTAGGGCACCCCTAGGCTTAGGCTAAGGCTAGGGATCCCCTAGCCAAAGGCTACGGCACCCCTAAGCTCAGGCAAGTGCACCCCTAGGCTTAGGCTAGGGCACCCCTAGGCTAAGGCTAAGGCTAGGCTCCCCTAGCCTAAGGCTAGAGCACCCCTAGGCTTAGGCTAGGGCAACCCTAGGCTTAGGCTAGGGCACCCCTACGCTTAGGCTAAGGCTAGGGCTCCCCTAGCCTAAGGCTAAGGCACCCCTACGCTTAGGCAAAAGCATCCCTAGGCTTAGGCTAGGGCACCTGTACACTTAGTCTAAGGCAACGGCTCCCCTAGCCTCAGGCAAGGGCACCCCTAGACTCAGGCTACGGCACCCGTTAGCCTGGGCTAGGGCAATCCTAGGCTTAGGCAAAGTCTAGGGCTCCCCTATCCTCAGGCTAGGGCACCCCTAGGCTCAGGCTAGGGCTCCCCTAGGCTTAGGCTAGGGCACCCCTAGGCTTAGGCTAAGGCTAGGGCTCCCCTAGCCTAAGGCTAGAGCACCCCTAGGTTTAGGCTAGGACACCCTTAAGCTTAGGCTAGGGCACCCCTAGGCTTAGGCTAAGGCTAGGCTCCCCTAGCCTAAGGCTAGAGCACCCCTAGGCTTAGGCTAGGGCACCCCTAGGCTTAGGCTAGGGCACCCCTAGGCTTAGGCTAAGGCTAGGGCTCCCCTAGCCTAAGGCTAGGGCACCCCTAGGCTTAGGCAAAAGCATCCCTAGGCTTAGGCTAGGGCACCCCTAGGCATAGGCTAGGTCACCCGTAGCTTAGTCTAGGGCACCCCTAGCCTAAGGCTAGGGTACCCCTAGGCTTAAGCTAGGGCACCCGTAGGCTTAGCCTAAGGCTAGGGCTCCCCTAGCCTAAGGCTAGGGCACCCCTAGGCTTAGGCTAGTGCACCCCTAGGTTTAGGCAATGGCACCCCTAGGCTTAGGCTAAGGCAAGGGCTCCCCTAGCCTATGACTAGGGCACCCCTAGGCTTAGGTTTTGGCACCCCTAGGCTTAGGCAAAGGCACCCCTAGGCTTAGGCTAGGGCACCCCTAGGCTTTGGCTAGGGCACCCCTAGGCTTAGGCTAAGGCTAGGGATCCCCTAGCCTAAGGCTAGGGCACCGCTAGGCTTAGGCTAGGGCACCCCTAGGCTTTGGCTAGGGCACCCCTAGGCTTAGGATAGGGAACTTCTAAGCTAAGGCTAGGTCACCCCTAGGCTTAGGCTAGGGCACCCCTAGGCTTAGGATAGGGAACTTCTAAGCTTAGGCTAGGGCACCCCTAGGTTTAGGCTAGGGCACCCCTAGGCTTAGGCTAAGGCTAGGCTCCCCTAGCCTAAGGCTAGAGCACCCCTAGGCTTAGGCTAGGGCAACCCTAGGCTTAGGCTAGGGCACCCCTACGCTTAGGCTAAGGCTAGGGCTCCCCTAGCCTAAGGCTAGGGCACCCCTACGCTTAGGCAAAAGCATCCCTAGGCTTAGGCTAGGGCACCTGTACACTTAGTCTAAGGCAACGGCTCCCCTAGCCTCAGGCAAGGGCACCCCTAGACTCAGGCTACGGCACCCGTTAGCCTGGGCTAGGGCAATCCTAGGCTTAGGCAAAGTCTAGGGATCCCCTATCCTCAGGCTAGGGCACCCCTAGGCTCAGGCTAGGGCTCCCCTAGGCTTAGGCTAGGGCACCCCTAGGCTTAGGCTAAGGCTAGGGCTCCCCTAGCCTAAGGCTAGAGCACCCCTAGGCTTAGGCTAGGACACCCCTAAGCTTAGGCTAGGGCACCCCTAGGCTTAGGCTAAGGCTAGGCTCCCCTAGCCTAAGGCTAGAGCACCCCTAGGCTTAGGCTAGGGCACCCCTAGGCTTAGGCTAGGGCACCCCTAAGCTTAGGCTAAGGCTAGGGCTCCCCTAGCCTAAGGCTAGGGCACCCCTAGGCTTAGGCAAAAGCATCCCTAGGCTTAGGCTAGGGCACCCCTAGGCATAGGCTAGGTCACCCGTAGCTTAGTCTAGGGCACCCCTAGCCTAAGGCTAGGGTACCCCTAGGCTTAAGCTAGGGCACCCGTAGGCTTAGCCTAAGGCTAGGGCTCCCCTAGCCTAAGGCTAGGGCACCCCTAGGCTTAGGCTAGTGCACCCCTAGGTTTAGGCAATGGCACCCCTAGGCTTAGGCTAAGGCAAGGGCTCCCTTAGCCTATGACTAGGGCACCCCTAGGCTTAGGTTTTGGCACCCCTAGGCTTAGGCAAAGGCACCCCTAGGCTTAGGCTAGGGCACCCCTAGGCTTTGGCTAGGGCACCCCTAGGCTTAGGCTAAGGCTAGGGCTCCCCTAGCCTAAGGCTAGGGCACCGCTAGGCTTAGGCTAGGGCACCCCTAGGCTTTGGCTAGGGCACCCCTAGGCTTAGGATAGGGAACTTCTAAGCTAAGGCTAGGTCACCCCTAGGCTTAGGCTAGGGCACCCCTAGGCTTAGGATAGGGAACTTCTAAGCTTAGGCTAGGGCACCCTCAGGCTTAGGCTAGGGTACCCCTATGCTTAGGCTAAGGCTAGGGCTCCCCTAGCCTAAGGCTAGGGCACCGCTAGGCTTAGGCTAGGGCACCCCTAGGCTTTGGCTAGGGCACCCCTAGGATTAGGATAGGGAACTTCTAAGCTAAGGCTAGGTCACCCCTAGGCTTAGGCTAGGGCACCCCTAGGCTTAGGCTAGGGCACCCCTAGGCTTAGGCTAAGGCTAGGTCTCCCCTAGCCTAAGGCTAGGGCAACCCTAGGCTTAGGCGAGGGCACCCCTAATCTTAGGCTAGGGTACCCCTAGGCTTAAGCTAGGGCACCCCTAGGCTTAGGCTAAGGCTAGGGATCCCCTAGCCTAAGGCTACGGCACTCCTAGGCTTAGGCTAGGGCACCCCTAGGCTTAGGTTTAGGCTAGGGCACACCTACGCTTAGGCTAGGGCACCCTTATGCTTAAGCTAGGGCACCCCAAGGCTTAGGCTAGGGCACCCCTAGGCTTAGGCTAAGGCTAGGGCTCTCCTAGCCTAAGGCTAGGGAACCCCTAGACTTAGGCTAGGGCACCCCTAGGCTTAGGCCAGGTCAGCCCTAGGCTTAGGCTAACTCTAGGGCTCCCCTAGCCTAAGGCTAGGGCACCCATAAGCTTGGGCTAGGGCACACCTAGGCGTAGGCTAGGGCACCCCTAGGCTTAGGCTAGGGCACCCCTAGGCTTAGGCTAGGGCACCCCTAGACTTAGGCTAAGGCAACGGCTCCCCTAGCCTCAGGTTAGGGCACCCCTAAGCTTAGACTAGGGCACCCCTAGGCTTAGGCTAAGGCTAGGGCTCCCCTAGCCTAAGGCAACGGCACCCCTAGGCTCAGGCTAGGGCACCCCAAGGCTTAGGCTAGGGAACCCCTAGGCGTAGGAAAAGGCTAGGGCTCCCCTAACCTAAGGCTAGGGCACCGCTAGGCTTAGGTTAGGGCACCCCTAGGCTTAGGCTAGGGTACCCCTAGGCTTAAGCTAGGGCTCCCCTAGGCTTAGGCTAAGGCTACTTCACCCATAGCCTCAGGCTAGTGCACCCCTAGACGCAGGCTCTGGCACCCCTAAGTTTAGGCTAGGGCACCCCTAGGCTTAGGCTAGGTCACCCCTAGGCTTAGGCTAAGGGAAGGGCTCCCCTAGCCTAAGGTTAGAGCACCCCTAGGCTTAGGCTAGGGCACCCCTAGGCTTAGGCTAGGCCACCCCAAGGCTTAGGCTAGGGCACCCCTAGGCTTAGGCTAGGGAACCCCTAGACTAAGGCTAGGGCACCCCTAGGCTTAGGCAAGGGCACCTCTAGGCTTAGGCTTGGGCACCCCTACATTTGGGCTAAGGCAACGGCTCCCCTAGCCTCAGGCAAGGGAACCCCTTGTCAGGCTAGGGCACCCGTTAGTTTAGGCTACGGCAATCCTAGGCTTAGGGTAAGTCTAGGGCTCCCCTATCCTCAGGCTAGGGCACCCCTAGGCTCAGGCTAGGGCTCCATTAGCCTAAGGCTTGGGCACCCCTAGGCTTAGGCTAGGGCACCCCTAAGCTTAGGCTAGGGCTCCCCTAGGCTTAGGCTAAGGCTGCGGCTCCCCTTGCCTCAGACTAGTGCACCCCTAGACTCAGGCTATGGCACCTCTATGCTTAGGCTAGCAATCCTAGGCTAGACTAACGTTAGGGCTCCTCTAGCGTGAGGCTATGGCACCCGTAGGCTCAGGCTAGGGCACCCTAGGCTTAGGCTAGGGCACCCCTAGGCTTAGGCTAAGGCTAGGCTCCCCTAGCCTAAGGCTAGAGAACCCCTAGGCTTAGGCTAGGGCACCCGTAGGTTTAGGCTAGGGCACCCCTAGGCTTAGGCTAAGGCTAGGGCTCCCCTAGCCTAAGGCTAGGGCACCCCTAGGCTTAGGCTAGGGAACACGTAGGCTTAGGCTAGGGCACCCCTAGGCTTAGGCTAAGGCAAGGGCTCCCTTAGCCTATGGCTAGGGCACCCCTAGGATTAGGCTAGGGCACACCTAGGCTTAGGCAAAGGCACCCCTAGGCTTAGGGTAGGGAACCCCTAGGCTTAGGCAAGGGCACCTCTAGGCTTGGGCTAGGGCACCCCTAGGCTTAGGCTAGGACATCCCTAGGCTTAAGCTAAGGTTAGGGATCCCCTAGCCTAAGGCCAGGGCACCCTAGGCTCAAGCTAGGGCACCCCTAGGCTTAGGCTAGGGCACCCCTACACTTAGGCTAAGGCAACGGCTCCCCTAGCCTCAGGCAAGGGCACCCCTAGACTCAGGGTAGGGCACCCGTTAGCTTAGGCTAGGGCAATCCTAGGCTTAGGCTAAGTCTAGGGCTCCCCTATCCTCAGGTTAGGGCACCCCTATGCTCCGGCTAGGGCTCTCCTAGGCTTAGGCTAGGGCACCCCTACGCTTAGGCTAAGGCTAGGGCTCCCCTAGTCTCGGGCTAGGGCACCCATAGGCTTAGGCTAGGGCACCCCTAGGCTTAGGCTAAGGCTAGGCTCCTCTAGCCTAATGCTAGAGCACCCCTAGGCTTAGGCTAGGATACCCCTAGGCTTAGGCTAAGGCTAGAGCTCCGCTATCATCAGGCTAGGGCACCCCGAGGCTTAGGCTAGGGCACCCCTAGGTTTAGGCTAAGGCTAGGCTCCCATAGCCTAAGGCTAGAGCACCCCTAGGCTTAGGCTAGGGCACCCCAAGGCTTAGGCTAGGGCACCCCTAGGCTTAGGCTAAGGCTAGGGCTCCCCTAGCCTAAGGTTGGGCACCCCTAGCCTAAGGCTAGGGCACCACTAGGCTTAGGCTAGGGCACTCCTAGGTTTAGGCTAGGGCACCCCTAGGCTTAGTCTAAGGCAAGGGCTCCCCTAGCCTATGGCTACGGCACCCCTAGGCTGAGGCTAGGGCACCCCTAGGCTTAGGAAAAGGCACCCCTAGGCTTAGGCTAGGGCACCCCTAGGCTTAGACTAGGTCACCCGTGGCTTAGGCTAGGGCACCCCTAGGCTTAGACTAGGGCACCCTAGGCTTAAGCTAGGGCACCCGTAGGCTTAGTCTAAGGCTAGGGCTCCCCTAGCCTAAGGCTAGGGCACCCCTAGGCTTAGGCTAGGGCACTCCTAGGCTTAGGCTAGGGCAGCCCTATGCTTAGGCTAGGGCACCTCTAGGCTTCGGCTAGGTTAGCCCAAGGCATAGGCTAAGGCTTGGGCTCCCCTAGTCTAAGGCTAGGGCACCCTTAGGCTTAGGCTAGGGCACCCCTAGGCTTAGGCCAAGGCTTGGGCTCCCCTAGTCTAAGGCTAGGGCACCCCTAGGCTTAGGTTAGGGCACCCTTAGGCTTAGGCTAGGACACACCTAGGCTTAGGCTACGTCACCCCTAAGCTTAGGCTAGTGCAACCCTAGGCTTAGGCTAAGGCACTCCTAGGCTTTCGCTAAGGATAGGGCTCCCATAGCCTTAGGCTAGGGCACCTCTAGGCTTAGGCTAGGGCAACCCTAGGCTTTGGCTAAGGCACCCCTAGGCTTAGGCTAAGGCTAGGGCTCTCCTAGCCTAAGGCTAGGGCACCCCTAGGCTTAGGCTAGGGCACCCGTAGGCTAAGGCTAGGGCACCCCTAGGCTTAGGCTAAGGCTAGATCACCACTAGGCTTAGGCTAAGGCACCACTAGGCTTGGGCTAGGGCACCACTAGGCTTAGGCTAGGGCACCCCTAGGCTTAGGCTAGGGCACCCCAAGGCTGAGGCTAGGGCACCACTAAGCTGAGGCTAGGGCACCCCTAGGCTTAGGCTAAGGCTAGGGTTCCCCTAGCCTAAGGCTAGGGCACCCCTAGGCTTAGGCTAGGGCTCCCCTAGGCTTAAGCTAGGGCACCCCTAGGCTTAGGCTAAGGCTAGGGCTCCCCTAGCCTAAGGCTAGGGCACCCCTAGGCTTAGGCTAAGGCTAGGGTTCCCCTAGCCTAAGGCTAGGGCACCCCTAGTCTTAGGCTAGGGCACCCCTAGGATTAGCCTAGGGCACCCTAGGCTTAGGCTAAGGCTAGGGCTCCCCTAGCGTAAGGCTAGCGCACCCCTAGGCTTAGGCTAGGACACCCCTAGGCTTAGGCTAGGGCACCCCTAGGCTTAGGCTAAGGCTAGGCTCCCCTAGCCTAAGGCTAGAGCACCCCTAGGCATAGCCTGGGCACCCGTAGGCTTAGGCTAGGACACACCTAGGCTTAGGCTACGTCACCCCTAAGCTTAGGCTAGTGCACCCCTAGGCTTAGGCTAAGGCTAGGGCTCTCCTAGCCTAAGGCTAGGGCACCCCTAGGCTTAGGCTAGGGCACCCGTAGGCTAAGGCTAGGGCACCCCTAGGCTTAGGCTAAGGCTAGGTCACCCCTAGGCTTAGGCTAAGGCACCACTAGGCTTGGGCTAGGGCACCACTAGGCTTAGGCTAGTGCACCCCTAGGCTTAGGCTAGGGCACCCCAAGGCTGAGGCTAGGGCACCGCTAAGCTGAGGCTAGGGCACCCCTAGGCTTAGGCTAAGGCTAGGGTTCCCCTAGCCTAAGTTTAGGGCACCCTTAGGCTTAGGCTAGGGCTCCCCTAGGCTCAAGCTAGGGCACCCCTAGCCTTAGGCTAGGGCACCCCTACACTTAGGCTAAGGCAACGGCTCCCCTAGCCTCAGGCAAGGGCACCCCTAGACTCAGGCTAGGGCACCCCTAAGCTTAGGCTTCGGCAATCCTAGGCTTAGGCTAAGGCTAGGGCTCCCCTAGGCTCAGGCTAGGGCACCCCTAGGCTTAGACTAGGGCACCCCTAGGCTTAGGCTAGGGCACCCGTGGCTTAGGCTAGGGCACCCCTAGGCTTAGACTAGGGCACCCCTAGGCTTAAGCTAGGGCACCCCTAGGCTTAGGCTAGGGCACCCCTAGGCTTAGGATATGGAACTTCTAAACTTAGGCTAGGGCACCCATATGCTTAGGCAAGGGCACCCCTAAACTTAGGCTAAGGCTAGGGCTCCCCTAGCCTAAGGCTAGGGCACCCCTAGGCTTAGGCTAGAGCACCCCTAGGCTTTGTCTAGGGCACCCCTAGGCTTAGGATAGGGAACTTCTAAGCTTAGGCTTGGTCACCCCTAGGCTTTGGCTAGGGCAGCCCTAGGCTTAGGCTAGAGCACCCCTAGGCTTAAGCTAGGGCACCCCTAGGCTTAGGCTAAGACTAGGGCTCCCCTAGCCTAAGGCTACGGCACCCCTAGGCTTCGGCTAGGGCACACCTAGGCTTAGGCTAGGGCACCCCTAGTCTTAGGCTAAGGCAAGGGCTCCCTTAGCCTAAGGCCAGGGCACCCTAGGCTCAAGCTAGGGCACCCCTAGGATTAGGCTAGGGCACACCTAGATTTAGGCAAAGGCACCCCTAGGCTTAGGCTAGGGCATCCCTAGGCTTAAGCTAAGGTTAGGGATCCCCTAGCCTAAGGCCAGGGCACCCTAGGCTCAAGCTAGGGCACCCCTAGCCTTAGGCTAGGGCACCCCTACACTTAGGCTAAGGCAACGGCTCCCCTAGCCTCAGGTAAGGGCACCCCTAGACTCAGGGTAGGGCACCCGTTAGCTTAGGCTAGGGCAATCCTAGGCTTAGGCTAACTCTAGGGCTCCCCTATCCTCAGGTTAGGGCACCCCTATGCTCCGGCTAGGGCTCTCCTAGGCTTAGGCTAGGGCACCCCTACGCTTAGGCTAAGGCTAGGTCTCCCCTAGCCTCAGGCTAGGGCACCCATAGGCTTAGGCTAGGGCACCCCTAGGCTTAGGCTAAGGCTAGGCTCCTCTAGCCTAATGCTAGAGCACCCCTAGGCTTAGGCTAGGACACCCCTAGGCTTAGGCTAAGGCTAGGGCTCCGCTATCATCAGGCTAGGGCACCCCGAGGCTTAGGCTAGGGCACCCCTAGGCTTAGGCTAAGGCTAGGCTCCCATAGCCTAAGACAAGAGCACACCTAGGCTTAGGCTAGGGCACCCCAGGCTTAGGCTAGGGCACCCCTAGGCTTAGGCTAAGGCTAGGGCTCCCCTAGCCTAAGGCTAGGGCACCCCTAGGCTAAGGCTAGGGCACTCCTATGTTTAGGCTAGGGCAGCCAAAGGCTTAGTCTAAGGCAAGGGCTCCCCTAGCCTATGGCTACGGCACCTCTAGGCTTAGGCTAGGGCAACCCTAGGCTTTGGCTAAGGCACCCCTAGGCTTAGGCTAAGGCTAGGGCTCTCCTAGCCTAAGGCTAGGGCACCCCTAGGCTTAGGCTAGGGCACCCGTAGGCTAAGGCTAGGGCACCCCTAGGCTTAGGCTAAGGCTAGGTCACCCCTAGGCTTAGGCTAAGGCACCACTAGGCTTGGGCTAGGGCACCACTAGGCTTAGGCTAGGGCACCCCTAGGCTTAGGCTAGGGCACCCCAAGGCTGAGGCTAGGGCACCGCTAAGCTGAGGCTAGGGCACCCCTAGGCTTAGGCTAAGGCTAGGGTTCCCCTAGCCTAAGTTTAGGGCACCCTTAGGCTTAGGCTAGGGCTCCCCTAGGCTCAAGCTAGGGCACCCCTAGGCTTAGGCTAGGGCACCCCTACACTTAGGCTAAGGCAACGGCTCCCCTAGCCTCAGGCAAGGGCACCCCTAGACTCAGGCTAGGGCACCCCTAAGCTTAGGCTTCGGCAATCCTAGGCTTAGGCTAAGGCTAGGGCTCCCCTAGGCTCAGGCTAGGGCACCCCTAGGCTTAGACTAGGGCACCCCTAGGCTTAGGCTAGGGCACCCGTGGCTTAGGCTAGGGCACCCCTAGGCTTAGACTAGGGCACCCCTAGGCTTAAGCTAGGGCACCCCTAGGCTTAGGCTAGGGCACCCCTAGGCTTTGGCTAGGGCACCCCTAGGCTTAGGATATGGAACTTCTAAACTTAGGCTAGGGCACCCATATGCTTAGGCTAGGGCACCCCTAAACTTAGGCTAAGGCTAGGGCTCCCCTAGCCTAAGGCTAGGGCACCCCTAGGCTTAGGCTAGAGCACCCCTAGGCTTTGTCTAGGGCACCCCTAGGCTTAGGATAGGGAACTTCTAAGCTTAGGCTTGGTCACCCCTAGGCTTTGGCTAGGGCAGCCCTAGGCTTAGGCTAGAGCACCCCTAGGCTTAAGCTAGGGCACCCCTAGGCTTAGGCTAAGACTAGGGCTCCCCTAGCCTAAGGCTACGGCACCCCTAGGCTTCGGCTAGGGCACACCTAGGCTTAGGCTAGGGCACCCCTAGTCTTAGGCTAAGGCAAGGGCTCCCTTAGCCTAAGGCCAGGGCACCCTAGGCTCAAGCTAGGGCACCCCTAGGATTAGGCTAGGGCACACCTAGATTTAGGCAAAGGCACCCCTAGGCTTAGGCTATGGCATCCCTAGGCTTAAGCTAAGGTTAGGGATCCCCTAGCCTAAGGCCAGGGCACCCTAGGCTCAAGCTAGGGCACCCCTAGGCTTAGGCTAGGGCACCCCTACACTTAGGCTAAGGCAACGGCTCCCCTAGCCTCAGGTAAGGGCACCCCTAGACTCAGGGTAGGGCACCCGTTAGCTTAGGCTAGGGCAATCCTAGGCTTAGGCTAACTCTAGGGCTCCCCTATCCTCAGGTTAGGGCACCCCTATGCTCCGGCTAGGGCTCTCCTAGGCTTAGGCTAGGGCACCCCTACGCTTAGGCTAAGGCTAGGGCTCCCCTAGCCTCAGGCTAGGGCACCCATAGGCTTAGGCTAGGGCACCCCTAGGCTTAGGCTAAGGCTAGGCTCCTCTAGCCTAATGCTAGAGCACCCCTAGGCTTAGGCTAGGACACCCCTAGGCTTAGGCTAAGGCTAGGGCTCCGCTATCATCAGGCTAGGGCACCCCGAGGCTTAGGCTAGGGCACCCCTAGGCTTAGGCTAAGGCTAGGCTCCCATAGCCTAAGACAAGAGCACACCTAGGCTTAGGCTAGGGCACCCCAAGGCTTAGGCTAGGGCAACCCTAGGCTTAGGCTAAGGCTAGGGCTCCCCTAGCCTAAGGCTAGGGCACCAATAGGCTAAGGCTAGGGCACTCCTATGTTTAGGCTAGGGCAGCCAAAGGCTTAGTCTAAGGCAAGGGCTCCCCTAGCCTATGGCTACGGCACCCCTAGGCTGAGGCTAGGGCACCCCTAGGCTTAGGCAAAGGCACCCCTAGGCTTAGGCTAGGGCACCCCTAGGCTTAGACTAGGTCACCCGTGGCTTAGGCTAGGGCACCCCTAGGCTTAGGCTAGGGCACTCCTAGGCTTGGGCTAGGGCAGCCCTATGCTTAGGCTAGGGCACCTCTAGGCTTCGGCTAGGTTAGCCCAAGGCATAGGCTAAGGCTTGGGCTCCCCTAGTCTAAGGCTAGGGCACCCTTAGGCTTAGGCTAGGGCACCCCTAGGCTTAGGGCAAGGCTTGGGCTCCCCTAATCTAAGGCTAGGACACCCCTAGGCTTAGGTTAGGGCACCCTTAGGCTTAGGCTAGGACACACCTAGGCTTTGGCTAAGGCACCCCTAGGCTTAGGCTAAGGCTAGGGCTCTCCTAGCCTAAGGCTAGGGCACCCCAAGGCTTAGGCTAGGGCACCCGTAGGCTAAGGCTAGGGCACCCCTAGGCTTAGGCTAAGGCTAGGTCACCCCTAGGCTTAGGCTAAGGCACCACTAGGCTTGGGCTAGGGCACCACTAGGCTTAGGCTAGGGCACCCCTAGGCTTAGGCTAGGGCACCCCAAGGCTGAGGCTAGGGCACCGCTAAGCTGAGGCTAGGGCACCCCTAGGCTTAGGCTAAGGCTAGGGTTCCCCTAGCCTAAGGCTAGGGCACCCCTAGGCTTAGGCTAGGGCTCCCCTAGGCTTAAGCTAGGGCACCCCTAGGCTTAGGCTAAGGCTAGGGATCCCCTAGCCTAAGCCTAGGGCACCCCTAGTCTTAGGCTAGGGCACCCCTAGGATTAGCCTAGGGCACCCTAGGCTTAGGCTAAGGCTAGGGCTCCCCTAGCGTAAGGCTAGCGCACCCCTAGGCTTAGGCTAGGGCACCCCTAGGCTTAGGCTAGGGCACCCCTAGGCTTAGGCTAAGGCTAGGCTCCCCTAGCGTAAGGCTAGAGCACCCCTAGGCATAGCCTAGGGCACCCGTAGGCTTAGGCTAGGGCACCCCTAGGCTTAGGCTAAGGCTAGGGCTCCCCTAGCCTAAGGCTAGGGCACCCCTAGGCTTAGGCTAGGGCACACCTAGGCTTAGGCTAGGGCACCCCTAGGCTTAGGCTAAGGCAAGGGCTCCCTTAGCCTATGGCTAGGGCACCCCTAGGATTAGGCTAGGGCACACCTAGGCTTAGGCAAAGGCACCCCTAGGCTCAGGGTAGGGAACCCCTAGGCTTAGGCAAGGGATCCCCTAGCCTAAGGCTAGGGCACCCTAGGCTCAAGCTAGGGCACCCCTAGGCTTAGGCTAGGGCACCCCTAGGCTTAGGCTAAGGCAACGGCTCCCCTAGCTTCAGGCTGGGGCACCCCTAGACTCAGGCTACGGCACCCCTAGGCTCAGGATATGGCACGCCTAGGCTTAGGCTAAGGCTAGGGCACCCCTAGGCTTAGGCTACGGCACCCCTAGGCTTAGGCTAGGGCACCCCTAGGCTTAGGCTAGGGCACCCCTAGGCTTAGGCTAAGGCAACGACTCCCCTAGCCTCAGGCTAGGGCACCCCTAGACTCAGGCTAGGCCACCCCTAAGCTTAGGCTTCGGCAATCCTAGGCATAGGCTAAGGCTAGGGCTCCCCTAGGCTCAGGCTAGGGCACCCCTAGGCTTAGACTAGGGCACCCCTAGGCTTAGGCTAGGGCACCCGTGGCTTAGGCTAGGGCACCCCTAGGCTTAGACTAGGGCACCCCTAGGCTTAAGCTAGGGCACCCCTAGGCTTAGGCTAGGGCACTCCTAGGCTTTGGCTAGGGCACCCCTAGGCTTAGGATATGGAACTTCTAAACTTAGGCTAGGGCACCCATATGCTTAGGCTAGGGCACCCCTAAGCTTAGGCTAAGGCTAGGGCTCGCCTAGCCTAAGGCTAGGGCACCCCTAGGCTTAGGCTAAAGCACCCCTAGGCTTTGGCTAGGGCACCCCTAGGCTTAGGATAGGGAACTTCTAAGCTTAGTCTAGGTCACCCCTAGGCTTTGGCTAGCGCAGCCCTAGGCTTAGGCTAGAGCACCCCTAGGCTTAACTAGGGCACCCCTAGGCTTAGGCTAAGACTAGGGCTCCCCTAGCCTAAGGCTACGGCACCCCTAGGCTTAGGCTAGGGCACACATAGGCTTAGGCTAGGGCACCTCTAGGCTTAGGCTAAGGCAAGGGCTCCCTTAGCCTATGGCTAGGGCACCCCTAGGATTAGGCTAGGGCACACCTAGATTTAGGCAAAGGCACCCCTAGGCTTAGGGTAGGGAACCCCTAGGCTTAGGCAAGGGATCCCCTAGCCTAAGGCTAGGGCACCCTAGGCTCAAGATAGGGCACTCCTAGGCTTAGGCTAGGGCACCCCTATGCTTAGGCTAGGGCACCCCTAGGTTTAGGCTAGGGCGCTCTAGGCTTAGGCTAAGGCTAGGGCTCCCCTAGCCTAAGGCTAGGGCACCCCTAGGCTTAGGCTAGGGCACACCTAGGCTTAGGCTAGGGCACCCCTAGGCTTAGGCTAAGGCAAGAGCTCCCTTAGCCTATGGCTAGGGCACCCCTAGGATTAGGCTAGGGCACACCTAGGCTTAGGCTAGGGCACCCCTAGGCTTAGGCTAAGGTAAGGGCTCCCTTAGCCTATGGCTAGGGCACCCCTAGGATTAGGCTAGGTCACACCTAGGCTTAGGCAAAGGCACCCCTAGGCTTAGTGAAGGGAACCCCTAGGCTTAGGCATGGGATCCCCTAGCCTAAGGCTAGGGCACCCTAGGCTCAAGCTAGGGCACCCCTAGGCTTAGGCTAGGGCACCCCGATGCTTAGGCTAGGGCACCACTAGGTTTAGGTTAGGGCGCCCCTAGGCTTAGGCTAAGGCTAGGGCGCCCCTAACCTAAGGCTAGGGTACCCCAAGGCTTAGGCTAGAGCACCCCTAGGCTTAGGCTAGGGCACACCTAGGCTTAGACTAGGGCACCCCTAGGCTTAGGCTAAGGCAACGGCTCCCCTAGCATCAGGCTGGGGCACCCCTAGACTCAGGCTAGGGCACCCCTAGGCTCAGGATATGGCACGCCTAGGCTTAGGCTAGGGCACCCCTAGACTTAGGCTAGGGCACCCCTAGGCTTAGGTTAGGGCACCCCTAGGCTTAGGCTACGGCACCCCTAGGCTTAGGCTAGGGCACCCCTAGGCTTAGGCTAGGGCACCCCTAGGCTTAGGCTAAGGCAACGACTCCCCTAGCCTCAGGCTAGGGCACACGTAGACTCAGGCAAGGGCACCCCTAAGCTTAGGCTTCGGCAATCCTAGGCTTAGGCTAAGGCTAGGGCTCCCCTAGGCTCAGGCTAGGGCACCCCTAGGCTTAGACTAGGGCACCCCTAGGCTTAGGCTAGGGCACCCGTGGCTTAGGCTAGGGCACCCCTAGGCTTAGACTAGGGCACCCCTAGGCTTAAGCTAGGGCACCCCTAGGCTTAGGCTAGGGCACCCCTAGGCTTTGGCTAGGGCACCCCTAGGCTTAGGATATGGAACTTCTAAACTTAGGCTAGGGCACCCATAGGCTTAGGCTAGGGCACCCCTAAGCCTAGGCTAAGGCTAGGGCTCCCCTAGCCTAAGGCTAGGGCACCCCTAGGCTTAGGCTAGGGCACCCCTAGGCTTTGGCTAGGGCACCCCTAGGCTTAGGATAGGGAACTTCTAAGCTTAGGCTAGGTCACCCCTAGGCTTTGGCTAGGGCAGCCCTAGGCTTAGGCTAGAGCACCGCTAGGCTTAAGCTAGGGCACCCCTAGGCTTAGGCTAAGACTAGGGCTCCCCTAGCCTAAGGCTAGGGCACCCCTAGGCTTAGGCTAGGGCACACCTAGTCTTAGGCTAGGGCACCCCTAGGCTTAGGCTAAGGCAAGGGCTCCCTTAGCCTATGGCTAGGGCACCCCTAGGATTAGGCTAGGGCACACCTAGGCTTAGGCAAAGGCACCCCTAGGCTTATGGTAGGGAACCCCTAGGCTTAGGCAAGGGATCCCCTAGCCTAAGGCTAGGGCACCCTAGGCTCAAGATAGGGCACCCCTAGGCTTAGGCTAGGGCACCCCTATGCTTAGGCTAGGGCACCCCTAGGTTTAGTCTAGGGCGCCCCTAGGCTTAGGCTAAGGCTAGGGCTCCCCTAGCCTAAGGCTAGGGCACCCCTAGGCTTAGGCTAGGGCACACCTAGGCTTAGGCTAGGGCACCCCTAGGCTTAGGCTAAGGCAAGGGCTCCCTTAGCCTATGGCTAGGGCACACCTAGGATTAGGCTAGGGCACACCTAGGCTTAGGCTAGGGCACCCCTAGGCTTAGGCTAAGGCAAGGGCTCCCTTAGCCTATGGCTAGGGCACCCCTAGGATTAGGCTAGGGCACACCTAGGCTTAAGCTAGGGCACCCCTAGGCTTAGGCTAGGGCACCCCTAGGCTTTGGCTAGGGCACCCCTAGGCTTAGGATAGGGAACTTCTAAGCTTAGGCTAGGTCACCCCTAGGCTTTGGCTAGGGCAGCCCTAGGCTTAGGCTAGAGCACCCCTAGGCTTAAGCTAGGCCACCCGTAGGCTTAGGCTAGGGCACCCCTAGATTTAGGCTAGGGCACCCTTAGGCTTAGGTTAGGCTAGGGCTCCCCTAGCCTAAGGCTAGGGCACCCCTAGGCTCAAGATAGGGCACTCCTAGGCTTAGGCTAGGGCACCCCTATGCTTAGGCTAGGGCACCCCTAGGTTTAGGCTAGGGCGCTCTAGGCTTAGGCTAAGGCTAGGGCTCCCCTAGCCTAAGGCTAGGGCACCCCTAGGCTTAGGCTAGGGCACACCTAGGCTTAGGCTAGGGCACCCCTAGGCTTAGGCTAAGGCAAGAGCTCCCTTAGCCTATGGCTAGGGCACCCCTAGGATTAGGCTAGGGCACACCTAGGCTTAGGCTAGGGCACCCCTAGGCTTAGGCTAAGGTAAGGGCTCCCTTAGCCTATGGCTAGGGCACCCCTAGGATTAGGCTAGGGCACACCTAGGCTTAGGCAAAGGCACCCCTAGGCTTAGTGAAGGGAACCCCTAGGCTTAGGCATGGGATCCCCTAGCCTAAGGCTAGGGCACCCTAGGCTCAAGCTAGGGCACCCCTAGGCTTAGGCTAGGGCACCCCGATGCTTAGGCTAGGGCACCACTAGGTTTAGGTTAGGGCGCCCCTAGGCTTAGGCTAAGGCTAGGGCGCCCCTAACCTAAGGCTAGGGTACCCCAAGGCTTAGGCTAGAGCACCCCTAGGCTTAGGCTAGGGCACACCTAGGCTTAGACTAGGGCACCCCTAGGCTTAGGCTAAGGCAACGGCTCCCCTAGCATCAGGCTGGGGCACCCCTAGACTCAGGCTAGGGCACCCCTAGGCTCAGGATATGGCACGCCTAGGCTTAGGCTAGGGCACCCCTAGACTTAGGCTAGGGCACCCCTAGGCTTAGGTTAGGGCACCCCTAGGCTTAGGCTACGGCACCCCTAGGCTTAGGCTAGGGCACCCCTAGGCTTAGGCTAGGGCACCCCTAGGCTTAGGCTAAGGCAACGACTCCCCTAGCCTCAGGCTAGAGCACACGTAGACTCAGGCAAGGGCACCCCTAAGCTTAGGCTTCGGCAATCCTAGGCTTAGGCTAAGGCTAGGGCTCCCCTAGGCTCAGGCTAGGGCACCCCTAGGCTTAGACTAGGGCACCCCTAGGCTTAGGCTAGGGCACCCGTGGCTTAGGCTAGGGCACCCCTAGGCTTAGACTAGGGCACCCCTAGGCTTAAGCTAGGGCACCCCTAGGCTTAGGCTAGGGCACCCCTAGGCTTTGGCTAGGGCACCCCTAGGCTTAGGATATGGAACTTCTAAACTTAGGCTAGGGCACCCATAGGCTTAGGCTAGGGCACCCCTAAGCCTAGGCTAAGGCTAGGGCTCCCCTAGCCTAAGGCTAGGGCACCCCTAGGCTTAGGCTAGGGCACCCCTAGGCTTTGGCTAGGGCACCCCTAGGCTTAGGATAGGGAACTTCTAAGCTTAGGCTAGGTCACCCCTAGGCTTTGGCTAGGGCAGCCCTAGGCTTAGGCTAGAGCACCGCTAGGCTTAAGCTAGGGCACCCCTAGGCTTAGGCTAAGACTAGGGCTCCCCTAGCCTAAGGCTAGGGCACCCCTAGGCTTAGGCTAGGGCACACCTAGTCTTAGGCTAGGGCACCCCTAGTCTTAGGCTAAGGCAAGGGCTCCCTTAGCCTATGGCTAGGGCACCCCTAGGATTAGGCTAGGACACACCTAGGCTTAGGCAAAGGCACCCCTAGGCTTATGGTAGGGAACCCCTAGGCTTAGGCAAGGGATCCCCTAGCCTAAGGCTAGGGCACCCTAGGCTCAAGATAGGGCACCCCTAGGCTTAGGCTAGGGCACCCCTATGCTTAGGCTAGGGCACCCCTAGGTTTAGTCTAGGGCGCCCCTAGGCTTAGGCTAAGGCTAGGGCTCCCCTAGCCTAAGGCTAGGGCACCCCTAGGCTTAGGCTAGGGCACACCTAGGCTTAGGCTAGGGCACCCCTAGGCTTAGGCTAAGGCAAGGGCTCCCTTAGCCTATGGCTAGGGCACACCTAGGATTAGGCTAGGGCACACCTAGGCTTAGGCTAGGGCACCCCTAGGCTTAGGCTAAGGCAAGGGCTCCCTTAGCCTATGGCTAGGGCACCCCTAGGATTAGGCTAGGGCACACCTAGGCTTAAGCTAGGGCACCCCTAGGCTTAGGCTAGGGCACCCCTAGGCTTTGGCTAGGGCACCCCTAGGCTTAGGATAGGGAACTTCTAAGCTTAGGCTAGGTCACCCCTAGGCTTTGGCTAGGGCAGCCCTAGGCTTAGGCTAGAGCACCCCTAGGCTTAAGCTAGGCCACCCGTAGGCTTAGGCTAGGGCACCCCAGATTTAGGCTAGGGCACCCTTAGGCTTAGGTTAGGCTAGGGCTCCCCTAGCCTAAGGCTAGGGCACCCCTAGGCTTAGGCTAGGGCACCCCAAGGCTTAGGCTAAGGCAACCTTAGGCTTACGCTAGGGTTAGGGCTCCCCTAGCCTAAGGCTAGGGCACCTCTAGGCTTACTCTAGGGCACCCCTAGACTATGCCTAGGGCACCCCTAGGCTTAGGCTAAGGCTAGGGCTCTCCTAGCCTAAGGCTAGGGCACCCCTAGGCTTAGGCTAGGGCACCCCTAAGCTTAGGCTAGAGCACCCCTAGGCTTAGGCTAAGGCTAGGGCACCCCTAGGCTTAGGCTAAGGCACCACTAGGCTTAGGCTAGGGCACCCCTAGGCTTAGGGTAGGGCACCCCTAGGCTTAGGCTCGGGCACCCCAAGGCTGAGGCTAAGGCACCCATAAGCTGAGGTTAGGGCACCCCTAGGCTTAGGCTAAGGCTAGGTCTCCCCTAGCCTAAGGCTAGGGCACACCTAGGCTTAGGCTAGGGCACCCCTCGGCTTACGCTTAGATTAGGGCTCCCCTAGCCTAAGGCTAGGGCACCTCTAGGCTTAGTCTAGGGCACCCCTAGGGTTTTGCTAGGGCACCCATAGGCTTAGGCTAAGGCTAGGGCTCTCCTAGCCTAAGGCTAGGGCACCTCCAGGCTTAGGCTAGGGCACTCCTAGGCTTAGGATAGGGCAGCCCTAGGCTAGGCTAGGGCACCCCTAGGCTTAGGCTAGGGCAGCCCTACGCTTAGGCTAGGGCACCCCTAGGCTTAGGCTAAGGCTAGGGCTCCCCTAGCCTAAGGCTAGGACATCCCTAGGCTTAGGCTAGGGCACCCCTAGGCTTAGGCTAGGGCACCCCTAGGCTTAGGCTAGGGCACCCGTAGGCTTATGCTAGAGCACCCCTAGGCTTAGGCAAAAGCTAGGGCTCCCCTAACCTAAGGCTAAGACATCCCTAGGCTTAGTCTAGGGCACCCCTAAGCTTAGGCTAGGGCACCCCTAAGCTTAGGTATGGAACCCCTAGGCTTAGGTTAGGGCACACCTACGCTTAGGCTAGGGCACCCCTAGACGTAGGCTAGGGCACCCCTACCCTTAGGCTGGGGCACACCTAAGCTTAGGCTAAGGCTAGGGCTCCCCTAGCCTAAGGTTAGGGCAACCCTAGGCTTAGGCTAGGCACCCCTAGACTTAGGCTAGGGCACCCCTAAGCTTAGGGTAGGGCACCCCTAGGCTTAGGCTAGGGCACCCCTAGGCTTAGGCTAGTGCACCCCTAGGCTTAGGCTAAGGCTAGGGCTCCTCTAGGCTAACGCTAGGGCATCCCTAGGTTTGGGCTAGGGCACCACTAGGCTTAGGCTAGGGCACCCCTAGGTTTAGGCTAGGGCACCCCTAGGCTTCGGTTAAGGGGAGGAATCCCCTAGCGTAAGGATAAGGCACCCCTAGGCTTAGGCTAAGGCTAGGGCTCCCCTAGCCTAAGGCTAGGGCACCCCTAAGCTTAGGCTAGGGCAACCCTAGGTTTAGGCTAGGGCGCCCCTAGGCTTAGGCTAAGGCTAGGGCTCCCCTGGCCTAAGGCTAGGGTACCCCTAGGCTTAGGCTATGGCAACCCTAGGCTTAGGTTAGGGCACTCCTAGGCTTAGACTAGGGCACCCCCAGGCTTAGGCTAAGGCTAGGGCTCCCCTAGCCTAAGGTTAGGGCAACCCTAGGCTTAGGCTAGGCACCCCTACACTTAGGGTAGGGCACCCCTAGGCTTAGGGTAGGGCAACACTAGGCTTAGGCTAGGGCACCCCTAGGCTTAGGCTAAGGCAAGGGCTCATCTAGCCTAACGCTAGGGCATCCCTAGGCTTGGGCTAGGGCACCACGAGGCTTAGGCTAGGGCACCCCTAGGTTTAGGCTAGGGCACCCCTAGGTGTCGGCTAAGGCGAGGACTCTCCTCGCCTAAGGATAGGGCGCCCCTAGTCTTAGGCTAAGGTTAGGGCTCCCCTGGCCTAAGGCTAGGGTACCCCTAGGCTTAGGCTAGGGCACCCCTAGGCTTAGGCTAGGGCACCCCTAGACTTAGGCTAAGGCAACGGCTCACCTAGCCTCAAGCTAGGGAACCCCTAGACTCAGGCTAGGGCACCCCTAAGCTTAGGCTTCGGAAATCCTAGGCTTAGGCTAAGGCTAGGGCTCCCCTAGGCTCAGGCTAGGGCACCCCTAAGCTTAGACTAGGGCACCACTAGGCTTAGGCTAGGGCACTCGTGGCTTAGGCTAGGGCACCCCTAGGCTTAAGCTAGGGCACCCCTAGGCTTAGGCTAGTGCACCCTTAGGCTTTGGCTAGGGCACCCCTAGGCTTAGGATAGGGCACCCCTAAGCTTAGGCCAAGGCTAGGGCTCCCCTTGCCTAAGGCTAGGGCACCCCTAGGCTTGGGCTAGGGCACCCCTAGGTTTTTGGCTAGGGCACCCCTAGGCTTAGGATAGGGAACTTCTAAGCTTAGGCTAGGTCACCCCTTGGCTTTGGCTAGGGCAGCCCTAGGCTTAGGCTAGAGCACCCCTAGGCTTAAGTTAGGGCACCCCTAGGCTTAGGCTAAGGCTAGGGATCCCATAGCCTAAGGCTAGGGGACTCCTAGGCTTAGGCTAGGGCACCCATAGGCTTAGGCTAGGGCACCCCTAGATTTAGGCTAGGGCACCCCTAGGCTTAGGTTAAGACTAGGGCTCCCATAGCCTAAGGCTTGGGCACCTCTAGGCATAGGTTAGGGCACCCCTAGGCTTAGGCTAGAGCACCCCTTGGCTTAGGCTAAGGCACCACTAGGCTTAGGCTAGGGCACCCCTAGGCTTAGGCTAGGGCACCCCTAGGCTTAGGCTAGGGCACCCCAAGGCTGAGGCTAAGGCACCCATAAGCTGAGGTTAGGGAACCCCTAGGCTTAGGCTAAGGCTAGGTCTCTCCTAGCCTAAGGCTAGGGCACATCTCGGCTAAGGCTAGGGCACCCCTCGGCTTACGCTAAGATTAGGGCTCCCCTAGCCTAAGGCTAGGGCACCTCTAGGCTTAGTCTAGGGCACCCCTAGGCTTTGGCTAGGGCACCCCTAGGCTTAGGCTAAGGCTAGGGCTCTCCTAGCCTAAGGTTAGGGCACCTCTAGCCTTAGGCTAGGGCACTCCT
Organism: Tenrec ecaudatus; assembly: GCF_050624435.1. Classification (NCBI taxonomy): domain Eukaryota; kingdom Metazoa; phylum Chordata; class Mammalia; order Afrosoricida; family Tenrecidae; genus Tenrec; species Tenrec ecaudatus. Next base: position 288,885 of record NW_027458070.1, read on the forward strand.
AGGCTTAGGATAGGGCAGCCCTAGGCTTAGGCTAGGGCACCCCTAGGCTTAGGCTAGGGCAGCCCTACGCTTAGGCTAGGTCACCCCTAGGCTTAGGCGAAGGCTAGGGCTCCGCTAGCCTAAGGCTAGGACATCCCTAGGCTTAGGCTAGGGCACCCCTAGGCTTAGGCTAGGGCACCCCTAGGCTTAGGCTAGGGCACCCATAGGCTTAGGCTAGAGCACCCCTAGGCTTAGGCTAAGGCTAGGGCTCCCCTAGCCTAAGGCTAGGACATCCCTAGGCTTAGTCTAGGGCACCCGTAGGCTTAGGCTAGGGCACCCCTAGGCTTAGGTATGGAACCACTAGGCTTAGGTTAGGGCACCCCTATGCTTAGGCTAGGGCACCCCTAGATGTAGGCTAGGTCACCCCTACGCTTAGGCTGGGGCACACCTAGGCTTAGGCTAAGGCTAGGGTTCCCCTAGCCTAAGGTTAGGGCAACCCTAGGCTTAGGTTAGGCACCCCTAGACTTAGGCTAGGGCACTCCTAGGCTTAGGATAGGGCAGCCCTAGGCTTAGGCTAGGGCACCCCTAGGCTTAGGCTAGGGCAACCCTAGGCTTCAGCTAAGGGGAGGACTCCCCTAGCCTAAGGATAGGGCACCCCTAGCTTAGGCTAAGGCTAGGGCTCCCCTAGCCTAAGGATAGGGCACCCCTAAGCTTAGGCTAGGGCAACCCTAAGTTTAGGCTAGGGCGCCCCTAGGCTTAGGCTAAGGTTAGGGCTCCCCTGGCGTAAGGCTTGGGTACCGCTAGTCTTAAGCTAGGGCACCCCTAGGCTTAGGCTAGGGCACCCCTAGGCTTAGACTAGGGCACCCCTAGGCTTAGGCTAAGGCTAGGGGTCCCCTAGGCTCAGGATAGGGCACCCCTAGGCTTAGGTTAGGGCACCCCTAGACTTAGGCTAAGGCAACGGCGCCCCTTGCCTCAGGCTAGGGCACCCCTAGACTCAGGCTAAGGCACCCCTAAGCTTAGGCTAAGGCTAGGCCTCCCCTAGCCTAAGGCTACGGCACCCCTAGGCTCAGGCTAGGGCACCCCAAGGCTTAGGCTAGGGCACCCCTAGGTTTAGGAAAAGGCTAGGACTCCCCTAGCCTAAGGCTAGGGTACCCCTAGGCTTAGGCTAGGGCACCCCTAGGCTTAAGCTAGGGCTCCCGTAGGCTTAGGCTAAGGCTACGGCTCCCCTAGCCTCAGGTTAGTGCACCCCTAGACTCAGGCTAGGGCACCCCTAATCTTAGGCTAGGGCACCCCTAGGTTTAGGCTAGGGCGCCCCTAGGCTTAGGCTTAGGCTCGGGCTCCCCTGGCCTAAGGCTAGGGCACCCCTAGGCTTAGGCTAGGGCACCCCTAGGCTTAGGCTAGGGCACCCCTATGTTTAGGCTAGGGCGCCCCTAAGCTTAGGCTAAGGCTAGGGCACCCCTAGGCTTAGGCTAGGGAACCTCTAGCCTAAGGTTAGGGCACCCCTAGGCTTAGGCTAGGGCACCCCTAGGCTTAGGCTAGGGCACACCTATACTTAGGCTAAGACAACGGCTCCCCTAGCCTTAGGCTAGGGCACCCCTAGACTCAGGCTAGGGCACCCCTAAGCTTAGGCTAAGGCTAGGGCTCCCCTAGCCTCAGGCTAGTGCACCCCTAGGCTTAGGCTAGGGCACCCCTAGGCTTAGGCTAAATCTAGGCTCCCCTAGCCTAAGGCTAGAGCACCCCTAGGCTTAGGCTGGGGCACCCCTAGGCTTAGGCTAAATCTAGGCTCCCCTAGCCTAAGGCTAGAGCACCCCTAGGCTTAGGCTAGGGCACCCCTGGGCTTAGGCTAAGGCACCCCTAGGCTTAGGAAAAGGCTAGGGCTCCCCTAGCCTAAGGCTAGGGCACCTCTAGGCTTAGGCTAGGGCACCCCTAGGCTTAGGCTAGGGCACCCCAAGGCTTAAGTTAGGGCAACCGTAGGCTTAGGCTAAGGCTAGGGCTCCCTTAGCCTAAGGCTAGGGCATCCCTAGGCTTAGGCTAGGGCACCCCTAGGCTTAGGCTAGGGCACCCCTAGTCTTAGGCTAGGGCACCCCTAGGCTTAGGCTAGGGCACCCCTAAGCTTACGCTAACGCTAGGGCTTCCCTAGCCTTAGGCTACGGCACCCGTAGGCTCAGGCTAGGGCACCCCTAGGCTCAGGATAGGGCATGCCTAGGCTTAGGCTAAGGTTAGGGCTCCCATAGACTAAGGTTGGGCACCCCTAGGATTAGACTAGGGCACCCCTAGGCTAAGGCTTGGGAACCCCTAGCCTAAGGCTAGGGCACCCCTAGGCTTAGGCTAGGGCACCACTATGCTTAGGCTAGGGCATCCCTAGACTTAGGCTAAGGCAACGGCTCCCCTAGCCTCAGGCTAAGGCACCCCTAGACTCAGTCTAGGGCACCCCTAAGCTTAGGCTAAGGCTAGGGCTCCCCTAGCCTAAGGCTACGGCACCCCTAGGCTTCGGTTAAGGGGAGGACTCCCCTAGCGTAAGGATAGGGCACCCCTAGGCTTAGGCTAAGGCTAGGGCTCCCCTAGCCTAAGGCTAGGGCACCCCTAAGCTTAGGCTAGGGCAACCCTAGGTTTAGGCTAGGGCGCCCCTAGGCTTAGGCTAAGGCTAGGGCTCCCCTGGCCTAAGGCTAGGGTACCCCTAGGCTTAGGCTATGGCAACCCTAGGCTTAGGTTAGGGCACTCCTAGGCTTAGACTAGGGCACCCCCAGGCTTAGGCTAAGGCTAGGGCTCCCCTAGCCTAAGGTTAGGGCAACCCTAGGCTTAGGCTAGGCACCCCTACACTTAGGCTAGGGCACCCCTAGGCTTAGGGTAGGGCAACACTAGGCTTAGGCTAGGGCACCCCTAGGCTTAGGCTAAGGCAAGGGCTCATCTAGCCTAACGCTAGGGCATCCCTAGGCTTGGGCTAGGGCACCACGAGGCTTAGGCTAGGGCACCCCTAGGTTTAGGCTAGGGCACCCCTAGGTGTCGGCTAAGGCGAGGACTCTCCTCGCCTAAGGATAGGGCGCCCCTAGTCTTAGGCTAAGGTTAGGGCTCCCCTGGCCTAAGGCTAGGGTACCCCTAGGCTTAGGCTAGGGCACCCCTAGGCTTAGGCTAGGGCACCCCTAGACTTAGGCTAAGGCAACGGCTCACCTAGCCTCAAGCTAGGGAACCCCTAGACTCAGGCTAGGGCACCCCTAAGCTTAGGCTTCGGAAATCCTAGGCTTAGGCTAAGGCTAGGGCTCCCCTAGGCTCAGGCTAGGGCACCCCTAAGCTTAGACTAGGGCACCCCTAGGCTTAGGCTAGGGCACTCGTGGCTTAGGCTAGGGCACCCCTAGGCTTAAGCTAGGGCACCCCTAGGCTTAGGCTAGTGCACCCTTAGGCTTTGGCTAGGGCACCCCTAGGCTTAGGATAGGGCACCCCTAAGCTTAGGCCAAGGCTAGGGCTCCCCTTGCCTAAGGCTAGGGCACCCCTAGGCTTGGGCTAGGGCACCCCTAGGTTTTTGGCTAGGGCACCCCTAGGCTTAGGATAGGGAACTTCTAAGCTTAGGCTAGGTCACCCCTTGGCTTTGGCTAGGGCAGCCCTAGGCTTAGGCTAGAGCACCCCTAGGCTTAAGTTAGGGCACCCCTAGGCTTAGGCTAAGGCTAGGGATCCCATAGCCTAAGGCTAGGGGACTCCTAGGCTTAGGCTAGGGCACCCGTAGGCTTAGGCTAGGGCACCCCTAGATTTAGGCTAGGGCACCCCTAGGCTTAGGTTAAGACTAGGGCTCCCATAGCCTAAGGCTTGGGCACCTCTAGGCATAGGTTAGGGCACCCCTAGGCTTAGGCTAGAGCACCCCTTGGCTTAGGCTAAGGCACCACTAGGCTTAGGCTAGGGCACCCCTAGGCTTAGGCTAGGGCACCCCTAGGCTTAGGCTAGGGCACCCCAAGGCTGAGGCTAAGGCACCCATAAGCTGAGGTTAGGGAACCCCTAGGCTTAGGCTAAGGCTAGGTCTCTCCTAGCCTAAGGCTAGGGCACATCTCGGCTAAGGCTAGGGCACCCCTCGGCTTACGCTAAGATTAGGGGTCCCCTAGCCTAAGGCTAGGGCACCTCTAGGCTTAGTCTAGGGCACCCCTAGGCTTTGGCTAGGGCACCCCTAGGCTTAGGCTAAGGCTAGGGCTCTCCTAGCCTAAGGTTAGGGCACCTCTAGCCTTAGGCTAGGGCACTCCTAGGCTTAGGATAGGGCAGCCCTAGGCTTAGGCTAGGGCACCCCTAGGCTTAGGCTAGGGCAGCCCTACGCTTAGGCTAGGTCACCCCTAGGCTTAGGCTAAGGCTAGGGCTCCGCTAGCCTAAGGCTAGGACATCCCTAGGCTTAGGCTAGGGCACCCCTAGGCTTAGGCTAGGGCACCCCTAGGCTTAGGCTAGGGCACCCATAGGCTTAGGCTAGAGCACACCTAGGCTTAGGCTAAGGCTAGGGCTCCCCTAGCCTAAGGCTAGGACATCCCTAGGCTTAGTCTAGGGCACCCGTAGGCTTAGGCTAGGGCACCCCTAGGCTTAGGTATGGAACCACTAGGCTTAGGTTAGGGCACCCCTATGCTTAGGCTAGGGCACCCCTAGATGTAGGCTAGGTCACCCCTACGCTTAGGCTGGGGCACACCTAGGCTTAGGCTAAGGCTAGGGTTCCCCTAGCCTAAGGTTAGGGCAACCCTAGGCTTAGGTTAGGCACCCCTAGACTTAGGCTAGGGCACTCCTAGGCTTAGGATAGGGCAGCCCTAGGCTTAGGCTAGAGCACCCCTAGGCTTAGGCTAGGGCAACCCTAGGCTTCAGCTAAGGGGAGGACTCCCCTAGCCTAAGGATAGGGCACCCCTAGCTTAGGCTAAGGCTAGGGCTCCCCTAGCCTAAGGATAGGGCACCCCTAAGCTTAGGCTAGGGCAACCCTAAGTTTAGGCTAGGGCGCCCCTAGGCTTAGGCTAAGGTTAGGGCTCCCCTGGCCTAAGGCTTGGGTACCGCTAGTCTTAAGCTAGGGCACCCCTAGGCTTAGGCTAGGGCACCCCTAGGCTTAGACTAGGGCACCCCTAGGCTTAGGCTAAGGCTAGGGGTCCCCTAGGCTCAGGATAGGGCACCCCTAGGCTTAGGTAAGGGCACCCCTAGACTTAGGCTAAGGCAACGGCGCCCCTTGCCTCAGGCTAGGGCACCCCTAGACTCAGGCTAAGGCACCCCTAAGCTTAGGCTAAGGCTAGGCCTCCCCTAGCCTAAGGCTACGGCACCCCTAGGCTCAGGCTAGGGCACCCCAAGGCTTAGGCTAGGGCACCCCTAGGTTTAGGAAAAGGCTAGGGCTCCCCTAGCCTCAGGTTAGTGCACCCCTAGACTCAGGCTAGGGCACCCCTAATCTTAGGCTAGGGCACCCCTAGGTTTAGGCTAGGGCGCCCCTAGGCTTAGGCTCGGGCTCCCCTGGCCTAAGGCTAGGGCACCCCTAGGCTTAGGCTAGGGCACCCCTAGGCTTAGGCTAGGGCACCCCTATGTTTAGGCTAGGGCGCCCCTAAGCTTAGGCTAAGGCTAGGGCACCCCTAGGCTTAGGCTAGGGAACCTCTAGCCTAAGGTTAGGGCACCCCTAGGCTTAGGCTAGGGCACCCCTAGGCTTAGGCTAGGGCACACCTATACTTAGGCTAAGACAACGGCTCCCCTAGCCTTAGGCTAGGGCACCCCTAGACTCAGGCTAGGGCACCCCTAACCTTAGGCTAAGGCTAGGGCTCCCCTAGCCTCAGGCTAGTGCACCCCTAGGCTTAGGCTAGGGCACCCCTAGGCTTAGGCTAAATCTAGGCTCCCCTAGCCTAAGGCTAGAGCACCCCTAGGCTTAGGCTGGGGCACCCCTAGGCTTAGGCTAAATCTAGGCTCCCCTAGCCTAAGGCTAGAGCACCCCTAGGCTTAGGCTAGGGCACCCCTGGGCTTAGGCTAAGGCACCCCTAGGCTTAGGAAAAGGCTAGGGCTCCCCTAGCCTAAGGCTAGGGCACCTCTAGGCTTAGGCTAGGGCACCCCTAGGCTTAGGCTAGGGCACCCCAAGGCTTAAGTTAGGGCAACCGTAGGCTTAGGCTAAGGCTAGGGCTCCCTTAGCCTAAGGCTAGGGCATCCCTAGGCTTAGGCTAGGGCACCCCTAGGCTTAGGCTAGGGCACCCCTAGTCTTAGGCTAGGGCACCCCTAGGCTTAGGCTAGGGCACCCCTAAGCTTACGCTAACGCTAGGGCTTCCCTAGCCTTAGGCTACGGCACCCGTAGGCTCAGGCTAGGGCACCCCTAGGCTCAGGATAGGGCACGCCTAGGCTTAGGCTAAGGTTAGGGCTCCCATAGACTAAGGTTGGGCACCTCTAGGATTAGACTAGGGCACCCCTAGGCTAAGGCTTGGGAACCCCTAGCCTAAGGCTAGGGCACCCCTAGGCTTAGGCTAGGGCACCACTATGCTTAGGCTAGGGCATCCCTAGACTTAGGCTAAGGCAACGGCTCCCCTAGCCTCAGGCTAAGGCACCCCTAGACTCAGTCTAGGGCACCCCTAAGCTTAGGCTAAGGCTAGGGCTCCCCTAGCCTAAGGCTACGGCACCCCTAGGCTCAGGCTAGGGCACCCCGAGGTTTGGACTAGGGCACCCCTAGGCTTAGGAAAAGGCTAGGGCTCCCCTAGCCTAAGGCTAGGGCACCTCTAGGCTTAGGCTAGGGCACCCCTAGGCTTAGGCTAGGGCATCACTAGGCTTAAGCAAGGGCTCCCGTAGGCTTAGGCTAAGGCTACGACTCCCCTAGCCTCAGGCTAGTACACCCCTAGACTCAGGCTATGGCACCCCTAAGCTTAGGCTAGGGCACCCCTAGAATTAGGCTAGGGCACCCCTAAACTTAGGCTAAGACTAGGGCTCCCCTAGCCTAAGGCTAGAGCACCCCTAGGCTTAGGCTAGGGCACTCCTAGGCTTATGCTAGGCCACCCCTAGGCTTAGGCTAGGGCACCCCTAAGCTTAGGTTAGGGCACCACTAGGCTTAGGCTAGGGCACCACTAGGCTTAGGCTAAGGCTAGGGCTCCCCTAGCCTCAGGCTAGTGCACCCCTAGGCTTAGGCTAGGGCACCCCTAGGCTTAGGCTAAATCTAGGCTCCCCTAGCCTAAGGCTAGAGCACCCCTAGGCTTAGGCTAGGGCACCCCTAGGCTTAGGCTAAGGCTAGGGCTCCCCTAGCCTAAGGCTAGGGCACCCCTAGCCTAATGCTAGGACACCCCTAGGCTTAGGCTAGGGCACCCCTAGGTTTAGGCTAGGGAACCCCTAGGCTTAGGCTAATGCAAGGGCTCCCCTAGGCTATGGCTAGGGCACCCCTAGGCTTAGGCTAGGGCACCCCTAGGCTTAGGCAAAGGCACCCCTAGGCTTAGACTAGGGCACCCGTGGCTTAGGCTAGGGCACACCTAGGCTTAGGCTAGGGCACCCATAGGCTTAAGCTAGGGCACCCGTAGGCTTAGGCTAAGGCTAGGGCTCCCCTAGCCTAAGGCTAGGGCACCCCTAGGCTTTGGCTAGTTCACTCGTAGGCTTAGGATAGGGAACTTCTAAGCTTAGGCTAGGGCACCCTTAGGATTAGGCTAAGGCTAGGGCTCCCCTAGCCTAAGGCTAGGCCACCCCAAGGCTTAGGCTAGGGCACCCCTAGGCTTTGGCTAGGGCACCCCTAGGCTTAGGATAGGGAAATTCTAAGCTTAGGCTAGGTCACCCCTAGGCTTAGGCTAGAGCACCCCAAGGCTTAGGCTAGGGCACCCGTAGGCTTAGGCTAGGGCACCCCTAGATTTAGGCTAGGGCACCCCTAGGCTTAGGCTAAGGCTAGGGCTCCCCTATCCTAAGGCTAGGGCACCCCTAGGCTTAGGCTAGGGCACCCCAAGGCTTAGGCTAGGGAACCCCTAGCCTAAGGCTAGGGCACCCCTAGGCTTAGGCTAGGGCACCCCTAGGCTTAGGCTAGGGCACCCCTACGCTTAGGCTAGGGCATCCCTAGACTTAGGCTAAGGCAACGACTCCCCTAGCCTCAGGCTAGGGCACCCCTAGACTCAGGCTAGGGCACCCCTAAGCTTAGGCTAAGGCTAGGGCTCCCCTAGCCTAAGGCTAAGGCACCCCTAGGCTCAGGCTAGGGCACCCCGAGGCTTAGTCTAGGGCACCCCTAGGCTTAGGAAAAGGCTAGGGCTCCCCTAGCCTAAGTCTAAGGCACCTCTAGGCTTAGGCTAGGGCACCCCTAGGCTTAGGCTAGGGCATCCCTAGGCTTAAGCTAGGGCTCCCGTAGGCTTAGGCTAAGGCTACGACTCCCCTAGCCTCAGGCTAGTGCACCCCTAGACTCAGGCTATGGTACCCCTAAGCTTAGGCTAGGGCACCCCTAGACTCAGGCTAGGGCACCCCTAAGATTAGGCTAAGGCTAGGGCTCCCCTAGCCTAAGGCTAGGGCTCCCCTAGCCTCAGGCTAGGGCACCCCTAGGCTTAGGCTAGGGCACCCCTAGGCTTAGGCTAAGGCTAGGCTCCCCTAGCCTAAGGCTAGAGCACCCCTAGGCTTAGGCTAGGGCACCCCTAGGCTTAGGCTAGGGCACCCCTAGGCTTAGGCAAAGGCACCCCTAGGCTTAGAGTAGGGCACCCGTGGCTTAGGCTAGGGCACACCTAGGCTTAGGCTAGGGCACCCCTAGGCTTAAACTAGGGCACCCGTAGGCTTAGGCTAAGGCTAGGGCTCCCCTAGCCTAAGGCTAGGGCACCCCAAGCTTTGGCTAGTTAACTCGTAGGCTTAGGATAGGGAACTTCTAAGCTTAGGCTAGGGCACCCTTAGGATTAGGCTAAGGCTAGGGCTCCCCTAGCCTCAGGCTAGGGCACCCCTAGGCTTTGGCTAGGGCACCCCTAGGCTTAGGCTAAGTTTAGGGTCCCCAAGCCTAAGGCTAGAGCACCCCTAGTCTTAGGCTAGGGCACCCCTAGGCTTAGGCTACGGCTAGGGCTCCCCTAGCCTAAGCCTAGGGCACCCCTAGCCTAAGGCTAAGGGACCCCTAGGCTTAGGCTAGGGCACCCCTAGGCTTAGGCTAATGCAAGGGCTCCCCTAGCCTATGGCTAGGGCACCCCTAGGCTTAGGCTAGGGCACCCCTAGGCTTAGGCAAAGGCACCCCTAGGCTTAGAGTAGGGCACCCGTGGCTTAGGCTAGGGCACATCTAGGCTCAGGTTAGGGCACCCCTAGGCTCAGGATAGGGCACGCCTAGGCTTAGGCTAAGGCTAGGGCATGCCTAGGCTTAGGCTAGGGCACCCCTAGGCTTAGGCTAGGGCACCACTAGGCTTAGGATAAGACTATGGCTCCGAGAGCCTCAGGTTAGGGCACCCCTAGACTCAGGATATGGCCCCCCTAGGCTTAGGCGAGGGCAATCCTAGGCTAGACTAAGGCTAGGGCTCCCCTAACCTTATACTAGGGCACCCGTAGGCTCTGGCTAGGGCACCCATAGGCTTAGGCTAAGGCACCCCTAGGCTTAGGCTAAGGCTAGGACTCCCCTAGGCTTAGGCTAGGGCACGCCTAGGCTTAGGCCAGGGCACCCCTAGGCTTAGGCTAGGGCACCCCTAGGCTTAGGTTATGGCACACCTAGGCTTAGGCTAGGGCACCCCTAGGCTTAGTCTAGCACAACCCTAGACTTAGGCTAAGGCAACGGCTGCCCTAGCCTCAGGCTAGGGCACCCCTAGACTCAGGCTAGGGCACCCATAAGCTTAGGCTAAGGCTAGGGCTCCCCTAGGCTTAAGCTAGGGCACCCGTAGGCTTAGGCTAAGGCTAGGGCTCCCTTAGCCTAAGGCTAGGGCATCCCTAGGCTTAGGCTAGGGCACACCTAGGCTTAGGATAGGGAACTTCTAAGCTTAGGCTAGGGCAGCCCTCGGCTTAGGCTAAGGCTAGGGCTCCCCTAGCCTAAGGCTAGGGCACCCCAAGGCTTAGGTTAGGGCACCCCTTGGCTTAAGCTAGTGCACCCCTAGGCTTAGGCTAGGGCACCCCTAGGCTTAGGCTAAGGCTAGGGCTCCCCTAGCCTAAAGCTACAGCACCCAGTAGGCTCAGGTTAGGGCACCCCTAGGCTCAGGATAGGGCACCCCTAGGCTTAGGCTAAGGCTACCTCCCCTAGCCTAAGGCTAGAGCACCCCTAGGCTTAGGCTAGGGCACCTCTAGGCTTAGGCTAGGGCACCCCTAGGCTTAGCTAAGGCTAGGGCTCCCCTAGCCTAAGGCTAGGGCACCCCTAGGCTTAGGCTAGGGCACCCCTAGGCTTAGGCAAAGGCACCCCTAGGCTTAGGCTAGGGAACCCGTGGCTTAGGCTAGGGCACCCCTAGGCTTAGGCTAGGGCACCCCTAGGCTTAAGCTAGGGCACCCCTAGGCTTAGGCTAAGGCTAGGGCTCCCCTAGACTAAGGCTAGGGCACCCCTAGGTTTTGGCTAAGGCACCCGTAGGCTTAGGATAGGGAACTTCTAAGCTTAGGGTAGGGCACCCCTAGGATTAGGCTAAGGCTAGGGCTCCCCTAGCCTAAGGCTAGGGCACCCCTAGGCTTAGGCTAGGGCACCCCTAGGCTTTGGCTAGGGCACCCCTAGGCTTAGGCTAGGGCACCCCTAGACTTAGGCTAAGGCAACGGCTCCCCTAGCCTCAGGCTAGGACACCCCTAGACTCTGGCTAGGGTACCCCTAAGTTTAGGCTAAGGCTAGGGCTCCCCTAGGCTCAGGCTAGGGCACCCCTAGGCTCAGGTTAGGGCACCCCGAGGCTTAGGCTAGGGCACCCTAAGGCTTAGGCTAGGGTACCCCTAGGCTTAAGCTAGGGCACCCGTAGGCTTAGGCTAAGGCTAAAGCTCCCTTAGCGTAAGGCTAGGGCATCCCTAGGCTTAGGCTAGGGCACCCCTAGGCTTTGGCTAGGGCACACCTAGGCTTAGGATAGGGAACTTCTAAGCTTAGGCTAGGGCATCTCTCGGCTTAGGCTAAGGCTAGGGCTCCCCTAGCCTAAGGCTAGGGCACCCCTAGGCTTAGGCTAGGGCACCCCTAGGCTTAGGCTAGGGCACCCTTAGGCTTACGCTAAGGCTAGGGCTCCCCTAGCCTAAGGCTACGGCACCCGTAGGCTCAGGCTAGGGCACCCCTAGGCTTAGGCTAGGGCACCCCTAGCCTTAAGCTAGG